>NC_134404.1:32954122-33272872 GCF_038048845.1 Mixophyes fleayi | reverse complement strand
GCAGGCTGGATACATATAATGGCAAAGTCCAACAAAGTTATTGGCAGACAGGAGGCAAGCATCCACAAAGGAGATGCTGCAGAGCAGCTGGAGGCAGATTGTGACAGTGTGTACTTTGGCACTCGCTGTCTAGCACTTAGATCTGGTACACTATCTGAGCTCTCTAATTGGTCTCAATTTCCTCTGCCCTTTGGTTTCCACCAAAGCATAGGTTTTTCGCCACCAAGCAATGTCCCACAATAGAGTTTTCCTTGAAAATTTGGGATTGCAGTGTTCACAGCTTATCCATACTCTAGCCCACACAAAAATTAGTTCCAATATGGATAAAACAGGGGGATTTATATTTGGAAAACATTGCACCACTGTTTTCCCCTCTTCACGGAAATCTACGACAGGTGAGAATTTAGGCTATATCAGTACCTACAAGTAAAACAACTCTTCAGCATGTTCGTCAAGGGACATGCATTCCCACAGTGTTCAAAACTGGAGACTCACTGCTGGCACCATTTCTCCGTTAGTTGACTCCTCTCCTCTACATAGAGACTCTTGGGGGTAAATTTATCAAACTGCAGGTTTGAAAACGTGGAAATATTGCCTATAGCAACCAATCAGATTCTAGTTATCATTTATTTAGTGCATTCTACAAAATGACAGCTAGAATCTGACTGGTTGCTATAGGCAACATCTCCACTTTTTCAAACCCACAGCTTGATAAATTTGCCCCTTGGTCTCCAACAGGGCAACCTGGATGAGTTTCCATGAAATGGCATGGGAGCTGGACATGGGAGAGATCCTGGACCTGGGAAAGTTAATGAGATTAGAGATAACATTGCATGGTATTGTATTAATGAAAACATTTAAAAAATCTACCTGAGATGGTATCTTGCCCCATCTCACCTAAACAAAATTTCCCCAAGTTCCTCAAATCAATGTTTGAGGCTTTTTGGCCATGAGGGGACTTGGCCCCACACCTGATAGGGTACTCATAGTTGATCCCCTTATAGAAGGAAATTAACCAGTTTAAATTCAATATTACTTTAGTGTGTTTAGCTAATTCCCTGTCTTTCTTCCTCAAGCTAAGAAATATACCTGGCATACCCAAGCACATGTTAGGTCTAATTTGGCACATTCTCAATGTGACAAAGTGTCAGATAGCTAATTACTGGACAAAGTCAGATTCACCCTGTGGATGTGTACAGAATGAAACACATCACTTCTATTATCAAGAATTCTCAAACTCAATTTGCAGTCTTTGGTCCCTGTGGCTGGAGTACCGCAAAGCTTATTCCACCTCAGACTTGGGGCTAGATTTACTAAGCTGCGGGTTTGAAAAAGTGGGGATGTTGCCTATAGCAACCAATAAGATTCTAGCTGTCATTGTGTAGAATGCACTAAATAAATGACAGCTAGAATCTGATTGGTTGCTATAGGCAACATCTCCACTTTTTCAAACCCGCAGCTTAGTAAATCTAGCCCTTGAACTTTATTTCAGTTTGGTGTGTTTGCCTGGAAATAGGGTGACTAGTGTCCAACTTTTCCCTCCCACTAACCCTTGCTAGTATGTTCATAGATTGTGTGCATGATAGACGCCATAAACTGTCCATACAGAAAGTTTCCTAAAGTGGAACATCGTCCAACGCAGAGTGATTTGGGCTCTAACTAACATATGCCTTTGCAACGGATTGGGTACATACTGTCAACAATGAAAATGTTGGCGGTTATCCTGTCGACATAAAAATGTCAGCAGGCTAAATGCCGACACTTCCAGTCTGGTGACAGCTTAAAAATGTCGACAGTGTGATTGTCGACATTCACAATGCCGACATTATAAGTGCAATTTCGATGGGTCCGGTGGCTATACAGTACACAATATAGTTAAGTGTATTAGTGGCACCATGTCTAGGAGGAGGTTCTGGAATTATACAGAAGGGAACTATATTCCTCCCAGAAAACAGGTGGACTATTATTGACATGTGCAGCAAATTTTATGCTATTTGAACCATTGAGTTGAGAGGGGCTCAACAAAGCCGGATGCCTCCATTCCAAGACCCCTTAGATTCTCTAGCAGCAGGACCCACTAGCATTGTTCTTGTAAAGTCAGCATTGTGATTGTCGATATTCACACTGTTGACATTTTGAAAGCTGTCACCAGGATGGAAGTGTCGGCATTTAGCCTGTCAACATTTCATCTGAATAACTGCCGACATTTTCATTGTCGAAAAATAGACCACATCCCTTTCCAAAATGGTTGCAGCATTTAGTTGTGCAGTATGGAAAATATATAGTACTGTACATATACTATATATATATATATATACTTATATATATATATATAGTATATATTACTGAACATGAATAAAGAAAATGTTTATTCTGAAGAATGCAAAAAGAAAGGAAACCACTGAAGTATTTACAGACTCGTTGCTAATGGGTAAAAATATGACATTAAAATAAGGTTTAACCCTTAAGTTTGTGCCAGCTCTTCCCTCATATTGTTTTGTTCTGTTTTACAAATTGACTCAGTCTTTACCAATCCCCACTTTCTGCAGCTATTGTAATCCTGAGTAAGTTAACATCTCTTTAAATAATTTAATGTATCATAGCATTTAGCAATCACACACCGATATGCGGCATGTCAAAATAAATACTGAATGCAATCTGTTTATAAAGAGGAAATAATTACATTTTTCACTTACGAGAGAGCAGTGTTGGTTGCTATAAATAATTTGAATGGCTTCTATTAATATTTATAACAGAAATGAAAGAATTCTTCAGTTGCAACCTCAAGCTTTCCCGTGTCATCCTTCTCCCACCAGTGTCTGCAAGTTGTATAATGTATAATGTACTATACAGTAATCCTCCTGTCATACTGCACTGCCTAAAGAGTTGGCGTCTCACAACGTAATGACTCACACAAGAGGAGGTGTAAAAGTGTAGAAGAACCAACATTTATTGAATGAAACAAGTACAGAACATGGAAAGTGTTTTACTATACATTACTAAATTGAATGATTTTCCAAATTGATGAACATTTTTTTTAAAATTTTTATTCATACAATTTCATAAATAGAAGCATGCGGTAAATACTATACATTAGGTTTGTGAGTCATATTCTGGGAAATAAATGAATAAATGAATGAAAATGTATCCCATTAAATGTTTGGTATGCTGTGCAGCTCTTTTGAATTGAGGATAGATAGATAGATAGATAGATAGATAGATAGATAGATAGATAGATAGATAGATACGAGATAGATAGATAGATATGAGATAGATAGATAGATAGATAGATATGAGATAGATAGATAGATAGATAGATAGATAGATAGATATCAGACAAATAGATATGATATAGATGGATAGATAGATAGATAGATAGATAGATAGATAGATAGATAGATAGATAGATAGATAGAGATAGATATGAGATTGGTCGATAGATAGATAGATGGATAGATAGATAGATAGATAGATAGATAGATAGATAGATAGATAGATAGATAGATATCAGACAAATAGATATAGATAGATAGATAGATAGATAGATAGATAGATAGATAGATATCAGACAAATAGATATGATATATATAGATAGATAGATAGATTGATATGAGATTGATCGATAGATAGATAGATAGATAGATAGATAGATAGGTAGATAGATAAGCTAGATGCAAATATACACTACAATTTTAAGATTGTTCATTTCAAACTAAACAAGAAGGTCATATCAATGTCAATAACTATAGAACATTCATAATTCAGGTCATTTTAGGTAAACGCATTTACTACGTGTTTAAAGTCTGAAAGAATGAAACACATCACATTTAAAAACATACATCTCATTTGGGCTCATGTTAAGCGCTACCAACAATTGCATTTTACAAGAACATTGTTAGCCTCCTTACATTTTGCTTGAGAAATGTTTCCCGGTTTGTTTATTTAACGTTCCAGATGGGCAGCATTCAGTTATACTCACAAACGCAATTCAAAAGTACATGTTCTTGTTTTAAGTACTAAAGACAATGGGGGGAATTCAATTCAATGTGAAATAACGTCAGAGCCTTGAATGATGTGTGACTGCATCTATTTCCGGGTATTACGGGAAACGGTGCAGCCGCTGTGTGGTGCCAGCAAAATCGTTTTTCGGTATTACACCTCCCACGATGTCTCATCACGCGAGGCTCCAGTGGGACTTCACCAGGAATTTAATTGCCCCCAATAAGTCTTCATATAACTATTTTAAGGGCTCTAAAATAGACATATTGTACTCATTTTAGAGTGGTGTCATGCAAGAGGTTTCTCTGTTGTGTTTATCTTTCAGAAATAATTAGACCCCTTGTTGGTAAATAAATATGGTTTCCAATGGAAAGAATTGGCTTTACCTCGATGGTGTCAGTCACACAAGCAGATTCTTTTGTTCTTACTGCTTTTAAAAATAAGTGGTTTGAGTCAATGGGAAAACTGCTGAAGCAAACAAGTAGCTTGTAAAAGTCTTTGTCATTACTCCTGCAACTGTCACATGATCATTTAAATTGCACCGTCACAACGGCTCAGACAAGCAGGTTTTTCTCTACAATATTAGAGTTAGTCTACATTTAGGTGCAATAAAATGATCAGTGCTAATACCTTTTATCCTTGCACTTATACCTTAGTGATTAAACACTTAATACCTCTTATCTAAAATAACGACACGGACACCAGATATAAGTATGGCAAAAAAGGGGCGTATTTATTTTGTGGAAGAATTTTATTTTAAAACTCTGAATGGCGACGAGAACGAAGCAGTCAGCTAACGACTAAACTTTAAACCAATACAGCGTAAGGTGAAGCAATACCGCTGTCCCAAGACTTTACGGATCCCAAGTCTTTACGATTGGTCGGTACTAACTTGGCGTCATTGTGACTGCCCCCTTCTGGACTCACATTGTCGTATACGACCGTATATTCTCTGCCCCAGAGGCCAAGAGTCAGGTTACTGCAAAAGGGGCAGTGACGTGCGGCCAATTAAACGGTAGTACCTTCGATTAGCCGCTGACTGCATTGCTCTCCTACCCGCAGCGCCTTGACCTAAGACAAGGCTTGAATTTAGTATAACCAGCTTATGCCGTGCGGGAGGGAGGTATCTGGCATCCAGGACAAAGAGAGAGCCAGCCCCCAGCTCCCAGATAATTTATGCCCTTCTGTAAAACCACTCCCCCAGGAGTGATAGGCTGGCTGACACCAAATGTTTAACCCCTAATGCAGTGCTGATGAAATATAGCACAAAATTTTAATTGCCCTCGGCTTAGGGCTTCACTTAAACTTGTCAGCAGCATTTATTTATTGTTTATAGATGTCATTGTATACTATTGTTTTACTTATGTACTTGTATGTGTTGCTCTCATTTAGATGGTTGATAGACTTCTGGGTACTGCACATGATTGCTTTTTCTCTTCCATGTTTCAGATTCATTGTGAGTATTGTCATTTATTGGGTGGAAGTAACTACAGTCCCTGTTATGTCCCATTCTCTATTATTTAGTTATCAGTTGTTGAATTTAGGACTGGCACCTTACTAAGTGATTTACCTTACACTAGGTTCATTGAGGATCTAAATTTAAAATATATTGAATTCGGAGTAATTTTTTTAAATTTTAACATACATCATTTCTCTAAATTTACAAGTGGAAGTTTCTAATACATGTCAGATTAGCATGTGCAAAAAATAGATCAAGTAGTTAAAAGTACAGTACATCTTAAAAGGCTCTACACTCTTGAGTCTTGAAATTGATAGTAAAAAAACAAAAACACACACACAACACATACACGTGTGTGTGTGTGTGTGTGTGTGTGTGTGTGTGTGTATGTGTGTGTGTGTGTGTGTGTGTCCAGCGTCTAACTTATACATGGCAACTCCCTCTCCAAAGTGAAGAACCTAATTGTTGTTTTTTGCTTAAGCTAGGAGCCTATTGTGTTTTTTCATTGTAAGTTATATATTTTTTGAATATTATTGTTATTATTATTTCTTTAGGGATATTGATTTATATTTTGAGCACCTAGGAGATTGTTATGGTTTTTTTTTTTTTCATAAAACGAAATAAGCAGAAACAAAACTCCTAGCCTGTCCTGCTTCTAACTGTTACACATGATCTCCCTTTTTAAAGTGAGGAACCTAGTGTCCAACGCACATACAAAACAACAGGATTAACAAATGCAGTATCTCTCCGGGACCATCTGACCTCCTCCCCAGGAATTGAGAGACTGAATGAACTGCCTAGTACCTCATCAGGTGCAACTCCTGATTACCAGCAACTTGCTAACTGGTTAGAAGACACAAAATGGGCCTTATGAATGAAGCCCACCCTTCTCTCTCCATTTATACCCCAGCAACCCTTACTAGCTTTTCCTAAAGCTGAACACACTCCTTGAAAAGCTTTTTCCCACACTCAGTCTCCCTGGGATTTCTAGAACACAAATGACAGAAATTCAGGACTTCTGTACCTGACATTTCCCAGTGCTTCTGTTGCTATATATATATATATATATATATATATATATATATATATATATATATTTATATATATATATATATATATATATATATATATATATATATAAATATATATGTATATACATATATAGAGATAGAGATATTTATGCAGATCCATTTAACAAGCCAAAGTCGGGAGTGGGAGAATATAGAGAATCCTGTAAACAATCCATTTCAAATAATGCAAATAGAACAGATAAGAATACAAGGCACACTAGGTCAAGCCGGAGCTATCACCTGTGCTGGTATGGTAACAGTAAAGGGTTTATAAAGCAGATTTGGCAGGATAATTAGCTGCATGAGTGCAGTAAGTCAATGCACAGCTGACACTGCCAGACTTAGAGCTGAAGAGACACTGGTTGTTATTACATATCAACCAGCCAGCTCCATGGGAGGAGAGGAGGCTACTATTGTTGTTTGGCAACTAGTGTGGAACATATCGGCGGACATCCTGCACATACTTGAGATTTAATACAATACACTTCAGGGCACACTCTATTGCCAGCTGACAGCAGATAAATGGAAACTGTTTTTAAGAAAAACAACAGAAATATTGAAAAAGCCCTGATGGATTATGAAAGGATTCTGGTTACATATCTAACATGTAGCGTGATTATCAAATTCCTAAACACATGAAAATGCAATCCACTGTCACCTGACAGAAAGAAAACTGGTAACAGATCTGGTATTCGGTGGTTTCCACCATACACTTGGCACATCAGGGTGCAATCCGTTGTAGCCTGACAGAGAAAGGATGCCCGCTACTGTTGCTAGGCAACTGATCCGGCGTGCTGCAGTGATCACCATGTTTCTTAAAACATACCGGTTAATGAATAAAACAAATAAAGACAAAATATTATTATTGACATTGAAAATAAATTAAATCTTTAATTTAAAATCAAAACCTATATTATTGCACAAACTATCTGGCACTGGTCTGATTCCATTGAAGGAGTATGACTATATATTTGATTTAAATGTGCTTATTTTTGATAGATAAACTTTATTGTTCAACTTGTATGATTACAAATTTACTAAAAAATGCATAGTTAACAATACATCATACATAATCCATCAGGGCTTTTTCAATATGTCTGTTGTTTTTCTTAAAAACAGTTTCCATTTATCCACTGTCAGTATTATTATTATTATTATTATTATTATTATTATAATCATTTATTTGTTAGGCGCCACAAGCTTTCCGCAGCGTCGTACACAGTACAAACAGTAGACCATATATATATGAGAGAGAAAGCGATAACACAGCCATAAAACATATGTAATTCGACTGTCAACTCACGTAGTTTGTAGTCCCACTTTCCATCAGACAATCCTGATTTACACTGGGCAAAGGGTGCATGGACTATTGGGTAGTGATGGGTTTAAATTCTGAATAGAGGCATTTTGGGCTGGATTGAGGGCATGGATTGTTTTGCAATGTTTGGGAGTATGTCAGTGTTCTACAGATATATTTCCAGCATCTAAGTAATACATATATATTCTAAATGAATTGTGAGCAATTTATGACTTGCCTCATTAATTTTGTCTTCTGGGATTTTGGGAGAGAGTATTAATTCTATATAGTATGCTCATACTGTATCTGACAGCATTCAAAATAGATAAAGAGTGACACTTAAAATTTGTAATAAATCTATGTTCTCCATTCATTCCAAGGCGTGCACACTCATGAACACATCTCTGTAGACTTTCATGTACATTATGCCCTAATCTCCCAAATACACTGGTGCACAGTGCAAAACACTTTGAGTCTTCACTAGTGCACCCTGGAGGACCATACAGCACAAATGAAGGTGCACATCTGCTGTCTGCTATAGGGAGTTGCCTCTGTAAACTGGAAGCTCACCTTGGTTTGTCGGGAAGCAGAAAAATATGAAAAGATGCACTGTGGGAAAGTGTAATCGTCACATCAAAAGTCTAATCTCTGAAAACATTAGACTCATTTCATTAGGGGCAGCATGGTGGCTTAGTAGTTAGCACTTCTGCCTTATTGCACTGGGGTTAATTCTCAACCATGGCTTTATTTGTGTGGAGTGTGTATATTCTCCCTGTGTTTGCGTGGGTTTCCTCCAGGTGCTCTGGTTTCCTCCCACACTCCAAAAACATACTAGTAGATTAATTGTCTGCTATTAAAATTGACCCTAGTCTCTCTCTCTCTGTCCTATGTGTATGTTAGGGAATTTAGACTGTAAGCTCCAATGGGGCAGGGACTGATGTGAGTGAGTTCTCTGTACAGCGCTGCGGAATTAATTGCACTATATAAATGATGATTAAATTAAACACTTCAGTTTCTCTCTTAAGTACTTAGCTCTTAGTTTCACTAGGTGGAAGACACTGAGGTCTTGCAGCATATTTTTTTTTTTTTTTACTATAGTAAAATATTATTTTATTATTATTATTATTATTATTATTATTATTATTATTATTATTATTATTATCATTTATTTATATAAAGTACCTGCATTATACAGTGCATATTTGTCACACCAGTCCCTGCCCCACTGAAGCTTGCAATCTAATGGCTTCATTTATGAAGGCAAAATTAACCTAATATGGATTTTTTTAAAAAAAATGCATGTACATCGGCATCAGGCATACACACTTGCATATTCAACAAGTAGAGGGTCGAAATATATGTCTGTTGATGAATACAGGTCTAGGTACGCTCTGCTCTAACAGACAAGACACTGCAGAATACGTCCAATACATACGTGGAATATAGGGCCTGACTCATTATGGAAAGGTAACCAAAAATAAGCAAGTAAGGCAAAACCATGTTGCATTGGAGGGGGAGGTATATTTAAAATGTGATGGCAGTTTTATAATTGGGGTAGGGCATGTTCTAACTTTAAATTTCAGTGTACAAATAGGCTATTAAGTATGTGCACTACATGAAAAGACAGACAGTATTTAACCTTTGTGCAAAATAATAAACTAATTTGCACCCCTTGCATTGTAACATGGTTTTGTCCAGAAAACTTGGGTAAGAAAACTTACTCAATTTTTTGTTTAACTTAATGACAAAACATTTTAAAAAAGTTTGGTTTTTTTTTAGTTTTTTTTTCCTCCTCATAAAATACATTTATTAAGATGTTATTAATGTTGACTGTACATAAAATGCATTTCTACAGTTGCTCCTGATTGCAAACACATCTTCTAGCATGTGTACGCCACTGTCATCACTAGTAATCGGCACTTACACCTGACCTATAGTTGCTACAAGTGATAATACAGATAAGCGTGGGCCTTTGAGATGCCCAAAGCTTGAATCGGTCATTGCTGCGTGCACTCGAGCGTGGCACGTCCAATGCGCAAGAAGATTAATTGGACCTTGTTGTGTTCATTGGCATTTGGTCCGGTTCTGGGAATGCGCGCAGTGTGATCTTACACAATATACAACATTTATGTTAATTAATGGGACAGGCCTAAATTCCTAAACACACACACTAGTGTTAATTTAGTCAGAAGCTAATTAACCTACCATTATGTTTTTGGAGTGTTGAAACTGGAGCACCCAGAGAAAATACACATATATACAGGGAGAACATAAATCATCAGCACATTTCCTTATACCAGGCTGAATGGAGCAGAATTTTTTACTCTCCCGCATTGACTATTGCAATTCCCTCTTTACTGTTCTTCCTCAAAACAGACTCAAACACCTACAATCTATTTTGCACGCAGCGGCAAGATTGATTTTCCTTGCAAATCATTATTCCTCTGCTGAATCACTCTGTCAGTCTCTACACTTGTTGCCTGTTTTTTTCCGAATTCAATATAAAATACTTTTACTAACCTAGGCCATCAACAAAACTGCACCAACATACATCTCCTCTCTTGTCTCAAAATATCTCCCAACTCGCCAACTCCGTTCTGCATAAGATCTGCGTCTCTCATCCACCCTCATTACATCCTCCCATTCCCGGTTACAGGACTTTTTTCGGGCTGCATCCATTCTATGGAATTCTCTCCCTCGCACAATAAGACTTTCCTTTGGTCTACAAACTTTCAAGCGTTCTCTGAAAATCCACCTCTTCAGACAAGCTTATAATATTCCTCAACCACCCTCTTAACCTCAGTACATTACCCTATTACCACCTGTTATACAACTACCCCTTGACCAACATTGTTGTGTGACAGGATCATTTAGCTTATGAGTCACTTTTACCTTTGCAGTCTGGCTAGGCTGAAATGCAAAAGAGACTTAACCTCATGTATCAAACTCCCATTGTCCCATAGATTGTAAGCTTGCGAGCAGGGCCTTCTCACCTCTCTGTCTATTTTACCCAGTTTGTTTATTAGTTTAATGTATTTGTCCCCAATTGTAAAGCGCTACGGAATATGTTGGCGCTATATAGATAAATGATGATGATGATAAGAAGTATTTTTGGAGTTGCCGCCTGCTCTAAATTGTTAGTTTCTCCAGGAGTTGTGCTAAACTTCTATCTTTATGGTAAAAAAGTTGCACTTGCACTTGCACACCCAGCTCTTCCCTACATAGACATTGCGCCCACCAGGTCCAATCAGGTCCAAGGCACACTGGCATGCCTAGTCTGTACTTAGCAGGGAACACTCTCTGTCGGTCCAACTTCTACCATCAGCTGGTGTAAACTTCAGCTCCTTTGCAAATGCTGCTATTCTGCTTAATAAACCGATGAGCTTTGCAGGATATCCGGAAAAACACCTGCACACAGATGTGCGAAAGAGGATGTAGCCCTATGCATCTGCTGTTTCATAAAGCAGGTCCTGTATCGGGAAAAAACAGCTTATTATACAAATTCAGGGGCGTAGGAAATTTTCATGGGAGAAGCAAAAGGCCAACGACTACTAAAGGCTTGGAGCCCCTTTTTCTTGCGTTTGGTATCTCGTCAAACGACAGTTGTAACAGTGACTGTAGATATACAAAGACTTCCAATTCTATGTTAGTTTTTGACAGTGTTTCAGGAGTTGGCCAAAATGTAATCAAACATTATTAAATAAATATTACTACTATTAATATTTATTACCAATTAGTACAATAGCTTGAAAGTTAGATAAATTCAATTGTTCATCTTAAAAACTTACATTTTTCATTGTCATCAACATAGTTTTCATTCAGATTTCGTTGACAGTCTAATCTCATTTGATTGGGAGTATATGTGTTATAAATTTAAATTGCGATGTCTCATTTTTTTTCACTGCACACACCGCAAGAAATTCAGGGTAAAAATAAAGTGAATAGATGTTCATCATCAATATAGGTTATTTATTAAATGTTTATGAACACAACACTTAGGGGTATATTTACTAAACGGCGGGTTTGAACAAGTGGAGATGTTGCCTATAGCAACCAATCAGATTCTAGCTTTCATTTATTTAGTGCATTCTACACAATGACAGCTAGAATCTTATTGGTTGCTATAGGCAACATCCCCACTTTTTCAAACCCGCAGCTTAGTAAATCTAGCCCCAAGTCTGAGGTGGAATAAGCTTTGCGGTACTCCAGTCACAGGGACCAAAGACTGCAAATTGAGTTTGAGAATTCTTGATAATAGAAGTGATGTGTTTCATTCTGTACACATCCACAGGGTGGATCTGACTTTGTCCAGTAATTAGCTATCTGACACTTTGTCACATTGAGAATGTGCCAAATTAGACCTAACATGTGCTTGGGTATGCCAGGTATATTTCTTAGCTTGAGGAAGAAAGACAGGGAATTAGCTAAACACACTAAAGTAATATTGAATTTAAACTGGTTAATTTCCTTCCATAAGGGGATCAACTTTGAGTACCCTATCAGGTGTGGGGCCAAGTCCCCTCATGGCCAAAGAGCCTCAAACATTGGTTTGAGGAACTTGGGGAAATTTTGTTTAGGTGAGATGGGGCAAGATACCATCTCAGGTAGATTTTTTAAATGTTTTATTAATACAATACCATGCAATGTTATCTCTAATCTCATTAACTTTCCCAGGTCCAGGATCTCTCCCATGTCCAGCTCCCATGCCATTTCATGGAAACTCATCCAGGTTGCCCTGTTGGAGACCAAGGGGCAAATTAATCAAGCTGTGGGTTTGAAAAAGTGGAGATGTTGCCTATAGCAACCAGTCAGATTCTAAATGTCATTTTGTAGAATGCACTAAATAAATGATAACTAGAATCTGATTGGAATAGATGTTCATCATCAATATAGGTTATTTATTAAATGTTTATGAACACAACACTTAGGGGTATATTTACTAAACGGCGGGTTTGAAAAAGTGGAGATGTTGCCTATAGCAACCAATCAGATTCTAGCTTTCATTTATTTAGTGCATTCTGCAAAATGAAATCTAGAATCTAATTGGTTGCTATA
The DNA here is from genome assembly GCF_038048845.1 of Mixophyes fleayi. Classification (NCBI taxonomy): domain Eukaryota; kingdom Metazoa; phylum Chordata; class Amphibia; order Anura; family Limnodynastidae; genus Mixophyes; species Mixophyes fleayi. The sequence continues at coordinate 33,259,992 of NC_134404.1, read as the reverse complement.
GGCAACATCTCCACTTCTTCAAACCCGCAGTTTAGTAAATCTAGCACCATGACTCCAGAAAGTGGCATGAAGGCTTTTATGTAGAAGTTCATGGGGGACAAAACACAGTCTTTGCCCACCCAACAGAAATTATGGGGGTAGCAACTGACCCATCTGCCCCCCTAGCTCCTACACCCCTGTACAAATCTACATCCTCCACAAAGCATTATATACTAATAATAGTCCATGGCGTAAGTTCAAAGGTATGGACACTGGTAATCAAAGTTCTAAAAGAAACAGAGTTTCCTAATTATCTATTACATTATTTGACCTGGTTAATATCTCTGTATACTTTCAACATATATTGGGTTTGTTTACCATTATTCTGCTTAATAGCTTAATCATTCAATTAATTTAAGCTTTGTTACTGTAATAAAGCAAGGTTGTTCAGCCAATTAAATGTGACACCGACTGGTGTCCCAGAATATCTTCTATGAGTCATCCTGAAAGGGGGGCTAAATTGAGCTCAACAATTTGCAGAGTGAGGCATCAAGGTGGGGGAGGCAGATCTGTATTGGATGAGACATAACTATGTTTGTTAGCTGCGCTGGGGAGATGTAAGAGGCACCTCGCAATTTGCCTTACTATGCTTTTATCATGGAGTTCTACATTGGTATGAACTATATTTTGGGCATTAATTTTGTGGTGGGTATGCGGCATGTATAATGTATGAAGATTTCAATAGGTATTTCTTCTGTTTTGATTTGGGTGCCATCTCTGCAATAAAAGTGTGGTACAGTCCTAGAAAATGCATAAGAAGAGGAGCGAGTTTGAATGTCCTGTTCAGCTTTCACTGACAGTGTCAAAAACATCATGAATCATCGCTGCTGTCCGCTCCGGTGATTCATGGCAGCAATCCAGCAAAATGAATGGCTAAACCACAATGCATAAAAAATGGTGGAAATCCCCTTTAAGTCTCTGTCTCCTTCCCTAACACCCGTGCAGACTACCTCTCGCCACAGTAGATCTTTATCACTGCAGACCCAATGGGATGAACAAAAACGAGGTGAGTTACTTTAATCACAGTTTTGCAAAAATGTAATAAATGCAAAAATAAGGTAACAAAAAAAAAAAAGATATAAAGCTTTTTATTGCCCTAGCAAACACTTCTGTAAGACAAGACAATTGGAGACAAACATATATGGTTTCCAGAACGAAAATGCAAAAATAAAAAAAAAACACTTATTTTTAAAGCAACCTTTATTGAGCAAAATCTCTCTATGGCCATAAAAGATCTCACTGGCAACCGACTTTTATGACCATTATCACAACAACACTTGCAGTTGCCAATTCAGCGTCACGACTTGCATATTAAATGATGTTCATTTGCATTGTGCTGAGTTTGTGTTTAATGTGCTCTGTGATTAAATTACAACTCTTTTCTTTCAGCAAATTATATACTGTAGGTTGGACAGTGGAGTCAGCACAATGTTTAATAACTCTACTCCATTAATAAGCTTTATGAAAGAACTATGTACTTTAAATGAAGCCCTCCTACCTGGTCTCCACAGTCCACAATCACCCTACCTGTGCCTCGAAGCAGGACAGCAGCCGCTCTTGTCTCAGGTGGAGCAATAAATGTGTCCCCGGCTTGTTTAAGAGTGAAGCAGGCGAAGGGGTACCAGCAGCTTGTAGACATTTTAATAGTTATTTAAACTTGATTAGCTTGATGATGGTGGTAATGAGGGCTAGGACATTGCTCTCCAGAGCTCAGGGGCAAACGCAGGATTTCTAGAGGGGTGTTTGCAAATGTTTGAATATTGAGGGGGCATGGTCAGTCCATTGTAGGGGCGTGACTAGCACTTAGCATGCTATTCCTTTTGCGTTTCGCTCTTTTCTCCTTTGTAATGTACGTGCGGCTCCTTTGCTACATGCGGCTCACCTTTTGTTCTTTCCTGCATTGCAGAGCAGCACAATAGGGAAACTACCTCCCGACTGTCCCTGCTATCGGGACAAAGTCCCGCCTGTGCGGTACAGCGGGACTGAGTATAAAATCTTCCCTTCTCCTGTAATTCCTTTCTCACCCTCCCTCTTCAATGCAATTGATTTTCTCACTGCCCCATGTTTCATTTTCCACCCTACCTCTCCCTGGCAATTCATAATACACAGAAATTTAAGATTACATATGGGTATGTGAAAACCTTGTTGACTGCTGTACCATCATTGCTTCATTCATGACGTACTGCAAATTAAATGGACTTTACAAATGTGAGCTGTTTGTTTTATTTACTTTTAATTATTTGATGCTGTGCATTGGGATAGTGTTACATTATCTCTAATAATACAGACTGTTAGCTGCACTGGATAAGTGTTTACAATATTATTCATTTACCTCTGTGCTGCAGATTGATCTGAGCTGAGTTAGAGCCCTGGAGGAGGTAGTAGGAGTTGCAGACCTCACTTCTGGGCATGTGCAGTAGCTCCATTCTGGACAATTTAAATATGTCTTGGCTGCAGCACTATACATGTGTATTAAGAATTCAAAGTATTTCCTCAGTTATTCAGCAGCAAGCCGGTGCACAGGCAGAGGAGGAAGCTTCCAGGAAAATGGAACCCCACCCTGAGTGCGCGCCTGGATCTCTTCCCAATGTAGGCAAACTAGTGTATGAAATCTCAGACTTGGATATAAAATATAAAAATAAAACATAAAAGAAACAAAAACATCTGGGTAGGCCTTGTCTTTCTAGTTATTGACAAAATAACAGCTCTTATTCCTCAGCACCATAGCAGACCCTCTCTTCTCTCACAAGATAGGTGTTCAAATCTTACCTTTTTTAACAATAACTTTTTATTGACTTTATAGATAAAATCATACATATAATTATTATTATTATTATTATTATTATCATTTATTTGTTAGGCGCCACAAGGTGTCCGCAGCGCCGTACATAGTACAAACAGTACAAACAGTAAACCATACAGGGTTAAACAGTACAGAACAGTAAACACAAAGTACCAGTGCTTCAGAAACTCCAGGACAGACGAATGGAGTAAGGACGGAGCAGAAGAACAGGTGTGGAGACACGAGGGAAGAAGTGCCCTGCTCAAACGATCAGGGTAGGCGTTGGGCAGAGAAAGCCACTGGGTGAGGGTGGGGAAGATGGGTATATAATTTGGTTCACAATTCAAGTACATGCTAAAAACAGATTGTAATATACAATAATACAAAATCAATGTTATCAAAGTAGTATATGGGCAATATGGCTAATTTAATACATATAAGAAAGTTTTTAAAATTAAAGGTGCAAAACTTAAAAATTTTTCTATTGTGGTAATGGGAGGAGAACAATGGTGCAAAACGGGTGTCAAGGAGGGGGATTATCGCCTCAATTGTCAGTAAAGTCTTGTTAAAGTGAACTAGAACCTGTGTGTTGAAGTATCATTGCTGTATGTATTGTTGGTGTCAATGATGGTGTAGATGATGTTGGCGATGATCGGTCTTAGCCATTTTTGTGGCACTCACTATGCCGACAGAGTTTGCACGACTAAAAAATACAGATTAGTATAAAAGCGACCACGTGAAAATGGCGACTTACTATATAACAGGCAGGCAGTATTTTACGCCTACTTTAATCACCTCCACCTCGAAACTGCAACTTTTACTAATATTTAGTCGTTATAAACTCTGTCGGCATTGTCACTGCCAAAAATTCATACCACACCCAGCGATGAGGCCTGTAAATGTGAAATCCACATGAAGGCATGTGGGGTATTATATAATAAACTCATAATATAGTCTATTCAGTACATTATACACATTTTATTGATGATAGTGAAAATAGAGGGCAGTTCTAGGCTCGTCCAACATGCAGCTATTTGGTATTTGGCAGCGTTTAGGATATGCCAAATATTTTTTTGAATGTATTTCTACACCTCAGGTATAGGCCATAGTAATATGACATGATTTTGGGAAATAATCCATGGTAAATTGATATATGAGGATATGTAGTCCTTTCCACATTGACACTTTTTTGGGACAGGACCACCAAATGTGGGACAAAGAGCTTTCTCCATTACATTCTCTGAGGCAGAGCCTTCAAAGTCTTATTCTTAAGACATCAATAGGTCACCTTTTTGTCATAAAGCAAAACATTTTATGGTAGAGATTAGAATGATAATTATGTGGCCTACAGCTTAAGTTGCTTGGGGAGAAGACTACATCCATTAAAAGATTTTGGAACATAGACACAAGGGTATATTTACTAAACTGCTGGTTTGAAAAAGTGGAGGTGTTGCCTATAGAAACCAATTAGATTCCAGCTAGAATCTGACTGGTCGCTATGGGCAACATTCCCACTTTTTCAAACCCGCAGTTTAGTAAATATACCTTAGAGTCTCCTCAATAGGGAAATAAAAGACAGCATTCTGAGGAATTTTGTTATCTGTCATTCTTCTGTGAGAATTTAGGCCTGGAAACACAATGTCCATTCTGTACCAATAGGTGACAGATTCCATGGCCGTTTGAGCATAGTGAGGAATTGGCATAATACTTTTGATTATTTTTAGAAGTAGGTGAAGTCCCGTGATTCTGCAGGTACAGGCTGCAGACAGAGTTAGGTTCTTATAGACTAAGGATCCTAGGTTGACCATACACAGGTGGAGGACAGAGTCCAATGAGGTAATTAGACCAAAGGGAGGGACTTATTGTATTTTAACCTGTAGTGTGTCATTGTGTAGTGCGACTGATGCCAGCTAGTTTCCAGTGACTAGGCAGAAGGACTGTTAGGGTTAGGGTTGCCTGGTGTCACCCTGATGAAAGTGTGCTGTATTATAGGTGGTGTGAACAATAAAAGCAACATTTGCTCAAGCAAGAACTTGTTGTGTCTGTCTTCAGCCGGGTGTTGGCATCATACTGATGCCTTCATGGGATTACAAAAGACAGCCAGATCCTGCTGTCCATCCAGTCTATAAATGGTGGTGAGTAAAACACGTTGAATACCAATATGTTATAAAGTTGTCAGTTGCTGTTTTGCAGAGAAAGCAAATATTATTGTCTGTGGTGAGGCAGAGAAAAATGAATAAACCTGTGATCTGTGAACTGTTACGCACCTGTTTGTTTTGCAAAGAAAGCAAAAGTTTTAAAAACTGCTGGTTATTGTAGTGCCACACCTGTTGATTCATTAAGTTGTGAGTTTGGTGTGGTCCAAAAAAACCTGTGCATAGAAATGTTGCTATTTGCTTGTGTAGGATGCTAAAGCACCAGTTTGCTTTGCAAAGACAGCAAAAGTTTTAAGAACTGCTGGTCATTTTAGTGCCAAGTCTGGTGATACACTAAGGGTGGTATTCAATTGATGGTGGGATCGCCGGAAATCCCGCGCTCAAAGAATATTACCGTTAATACGGTAATTACTCGCTGGATTTCAGCTCGCAACTCCCTGAGCTGCGAACTGAAATCCAGCGAGTATTTTACCGTATTAACGGTATTTACACACAGGATTACCATATTAATGGTAATATTCTTTGAGCGCGGGATTTTCGGCGATCCCGCCGTCAATTGAATACCCCTCTAAGTGGTGATTTGGGTGTGGTCAAAAAAAAACTGCAATGAAGCACCTTTTGAAAGTGTCGGATGTATGTAAAGAACAAGCTTGTTGTTTAAAGGCTTCAATAAAATAAAGAGTAGCTGTAGCCTGTGCATATTGTCTACATTTCACCTAAGATGAGCAAGAAAATGAATAAAGTGTGCCAAAAAGAAAGTTTGCAGATGGATGTATCAGAAGCTCAGTCCCAGCAGGAAGATTTGGAAAACGTGCACTGGAGTTTGCAGGAGGGAAATAAAGTTGAAAAAACTGTGGCCTGTTATTACCTGGAGCAGATTATGTGTCCAGAGTAAATTTTGATTGCGTGGAGAAAACCTTTTTTGAATCTAGCGAAAAAAACTTCTGGCTTAAAGAAGCAATGTGTAAATGAAAGCAAAAAGTGAGGAAAGAGGAAAAAAATGTAAAGCTCTTAAACTGCAAAGAGATTGCAGGTGAGAAAGCAAGAAATGTTTGTTTCTGAATCCTTGAAAGATGAATTGCATAAATTGCACAAGTAGAAAGAGGAAAATAAGTGTGAGTTCTTATAGAGACTGCAAAAGGGTGAGTGGCCTGGCAGCCATACTGAAAGGACATGGTTAACGGTAGCTCCGTGTCTTTGGGGCCCTATCACCTTCTGTGCGGAGGTCCCGCCATAACTGCTGGTCTATTTTCCACATCCAGAGATCCAGTGACCTCTGGGGAGCCCCTCAGACCTACCCACAACTGCCCTAAGTGCTTAACAGCCATCACGCAGCTCAAGGTCTACCTTGTCCCCAGAACCCAGGGCCTAAAGTGTTCAGTCGGCTGGGTTAGCATGCCGCCCACACCATCACGGATCTTCTCTGGCAGGCTGTCAGTCAGGTTTCTGCTCCTGGACCCTCAGTCTGTGTGAGGAGAAAATGCCTGTTCTGACCTCTGTGCACACTGACATCCACACTCCAGGTCGGCACTGCCTCCTGCTCTTGACACATGTCGGCAATCCACATGGCAGGATCCCTGCTATTATTTTGGCCAGATGAGTCCTCCCATGTCTGCTACTCACAGGGCACCCTTTGTCTAATTATCTACCTCAAGGGAAGAGGGTTTGTCAGCCATTATATCCTCCCCTTCACCACTGCTGCGCTACCTGCCTCTCCCTACCACACCACCCTACTATCCTATGCATCCCATTTCCAGATACTTTTAGTGGGTTGCTTCAAAGTGTCTTGCACAAGTTTACTGATTGTGGTCTATAACCCCCTTTGATGGACTTGATAAGTGCAAGTGTGCTTTCAATTTTCAGTTACTATAAAGAATTTTTCTCGTATTGAACCTCCAGCATTGTTGTTAACCTACTTCTTGGGAATCTGCTGACAGCTAGTATAAAAGTGACCGGCAGACCCGTTTGGGCCCCCCGAGTACCCCCATCTCCTCCTCTTTGTTTCTCAAGGGCTGCTTAAGATTTATGTGATTTCTCCCACCTACCTGGGAAAAGCAAACACCTTCTGCCACTAACCCTGAGAGAGTAAACTCCCCACACACTTCCACTGATTCTGACACTAATGAGGACAACATGGCTCCTATTACCAGATGGGACTTCCTGACCCACATCAAAGGAATGAAGGCCCTCAAGGCTTCCGTTCTCTCTGAAGTACAAAATGCCCTCCATTTGCTGTGTGTGGAGATCACCTCTATTGGGGACCGCACCAACCAAGATGAGCACAGATTGGAGACCATGGAGACTTCTCAAACTGGCATATAGATGGACATTGAGCAATTTAGAAATGCTGTCCAGGAACACCAGGAAGACATGAACAATCATGCCAGGTGGACCATCTGAGAATCAAGGGGGTCCCCAAGTCTGTTGAGCCTATGCATCTTGACCAATACCTCAAGAGGCTCTTCTGCCAACTTGCCCCTAAGATCCCAGAAGACCATCTACTCTTGGATAGGACTCATAGGGCACTGAAAACCAGGTCGACCGACCAGAACCACCCTCGGGATGTCATTCTATGCCTCTACTTCTATACAGCTAAGGAGATGGTTCTCTATTGAGCTAGGAATATGAACTTCCTGACATATGAAGAACACAATTTCCAGATATAACAGGACTTGTCCCCACCTACCTTGAACAGATGAAGAGAACTTACCTCCATCACGCAGATTCACAGGGACCAGGCCCGGCGCTCCCATTAGGCGAGGTTAGGCACTTGCCTAGGGTGCCGGGCTTTGGAGGGCGCCTGGAGGGCGCCACAGAATAGTAAATGACTTTAAAACTGTGCGGCGACCGCTGACCATACCTGTCATGGCCGCCGCACAGCATTCAGATGCACGGGGAGGGGGGAAGAGGCTATTGCTCACCACCGCCGCCTCTCTGCTCCGTCTCCTCCCCTCCACTCACTAGTGTCAGTGAGTGGAGGGGAGGAGATGGAGCAGAGAGGCGGCGGTGGTGAGACAAGGTAAGGAAAGACGGGGTGAGGGGGGAGGAGGGAGGAGGGCGCCAATTTTTGCGGGGGGGGAAGGGGCGGCACCGATTTTTGCAGGCGGGGGGGTGCCATGGACCCTAGCACCGGCCCTGACAGGGACCATAATGTGCGTTAATGCTGGGGCTTCCCTTTCTGCCTCATCCTCTGGCATGTCAGATTTCCGCAAAGCCCGAGATAAAACAAGGAGCACTATTTATCTTATTCACATACTCAGCACCAGAAAGACTGACCCAATTATTTTATTTCTGGATGCCTAAAAGGCTTTTCACAGGATTTCCTGGTGATTCATGTCTCAAACTTTGCAGCACTTTGGCCCATCCGAGAATTTCATGTCTGGTTTTCGGGCGTTGTTTTCTCACCCCTCAACAATCGTTATGGTCAATTGTTCTCCATCAGATCTCATCTCCATTGGTAATTGCATCTACCAGGGCTGCTCCCTCTCCCCAATAATTTTTGCCCTTATCATAGAACCCCTAGTGGCCACCATTAGGGCCTTCCCAGGTTGGATAAGAGGGGCCTAGAAAGACAGCTTTCTCTATTTGTGGATGACAGCCTTTTGACCCTCAAGCATTGTGAGCGTATAAAACAATGAATAGTTATTAAAGGTACAAATACTTGTGTGAAATACCTAAAAAAGCTATAACTACAGATATGAGAACTACACCCTTGACATAAGACTGATAAAAACAAGTGTTTCCCATGGACTAGAGACAATTGCAGGATGCAAGACTTAAAAACAACAGCCTGAATGATATTTTCACAGCATTGGACAAAGGATGTTGCCTTATATGTACTTACTGTTGCAAAGAAAGATTTGTTAAACTAAAAGATATTTCTTATATGTACTTTGTTGTTAATAAGTTAATGCTCGAGCTTAGGTATAACTAAAGGAGCAGTCTGAGAAGTCTTTTAGAGCGTATTCTGAAACTACAACTACTTGAATGTGTTTCATTTCATCCTCTCCAGTGGACTTTATTATGCTAAAAGTAAATCAGGTTATCAGAGATCGATAATAGGGGCACCAAGCATCGGTACCCCAACATTTACTGGGGTGTTCATCTGGGATACCCAAAATACTAGCCCAGGACTGACCAGATACCTCTTAAATCTTCGGGAACAGCAGACAAATCCGTATGGTGAGTAGCTGAAGTTTTGTGCATTTGCACCTCTCTACTCTATCTGCTCTTCCTGTAAAATATAAGGTGGGGTTCAGTAGGGGATGGTATAATGGGTATTTGAACAATTACTGAATAACCTGTTTTCCTGACTTATTAATTTAATTGTTTTTGTGAAAAATAGATAAGAGTGAATGTATGTGTTTGTGTCTATATAGGATGTATATAAAAGGATACAAATACATAACTTATAAATTGACCTTGATAATCAAGGGCATTCCTCTATACTCACTGCTCTCAGCAGCTCTTTCTCGGTTTTTTTTGGGGGGGGTTTGGGTCATGGTGAAACCCCCCCCCCCCCCGGCAATCCTCCGTGCGCCCCTGGGATATGAGCAGAGGGGGAATGAAGTTGCAGATTCTCTCCCCAGTTTGTTCAGTGTGAATGAGAAGGACTTATTTGACAATATAAATGTGGTTGATAGAAAAGAGGTTTTAGCGTGTGCTTCAGTAATTCAAGAATAATTGAAATATCTCTGGAGTGGTAACAACATATTGAAGCTAATTGAATGCTGGGACTTGTAGTTCCACAACTGTATGCTGTAACATATCAGTTATATTTTTCTTTTTCTTCCTCTTTTAGCAAGAAAGAGAGTGTTTTGTGGATTACTGAAAGAATAATCTTTGTTTTCTGTTTTTAAACTTGTATTGGTATAATTATACTACATTTCTGGATATTGATTTGAAGGGATTTTTGTTACTAATTTGATTTGTGATACTGTGTTAGGAGTTCGAATGTGTGCAAGACACAATCTCTCTGTTAAAGTTTTTAGCACAAGCTGACTGCAGGGCTGGCAAAGATAAGTTACAGCTAGTGCAGACTAACATGCAGTTCCTAGGACACTGCATTTCTGAAGGGAAAAAAAATGTTTGACAACAGACAAGAAAAAAATCCATAACTGAAAGTGAATGGCCACGTACCCCACATGAACTTCTTTCCTGCTGCTAGACTAACTAAGTGTAAGGTAGCTTTTGCTAACACCCTCCATTGTCACAATCAAAGGAGGTACTAAAAAGCTATAACTACGTGTATCAGAACTACGCCCTTGACATAAGAGTGAAGAAAACAAGTGTTTCCTATGGACTAGAGACAATTGCAGGATGCAAGACTTAAAAACAACGATCTTAAAGATATTTTCACAGCATTGGACAAAGAATGTTGCCTTATATGTACTTACTGTTGCAATGAAAGATTTGTTAAACTAAAAGATATTTCCTTATATGTACTTTGTTGTTAACCAGTTAATGCTTAGGTATAAATAAAGGAGCAGTCTGAGAAGTCTCTCAGAGCTGATTCTGAAACTATAACTACTTGGATGTGTTTCATTTCCTCCTCTCCAGTCGACATAGATATGCTAAAAGGAAATCAGGTTATCAGAGAGCGATAATAGGGGCACCAAGCATCGGTACCCCAACAGCATCCAGCTCCCTCCCCAACTTATTCATCAACATGGAACATTACAAAATTAATATTCCGAAATCCGAGGCCCAACTGCTTAAAATCCGCATCCATGACTATCAGGATGTTACTTCTCGATTCAATTTCCGCTGGCAGAAGAAAAGACTTAGACACCTAAGGGTCTACATCACCACCTCCTATAAGTCCTTATACCAAAAGAACTACCGGGCCCTCTTCTCCAAGTTCAAATCAGACATTTTCTCCTGGCGGACCCTGATCATCTCATGGCTGGGCAGTTTTATTGTCATTAAAATGACTATCCTTTCCCATCTTCTCTACCTTTTCCAGACTCTCCCTGTCAGGGTTACATTTCCGAACTATCCACTATTCAAAGACACCTGGCTAAGTTTGACTTGCCCAACAGGTCTCCTAGAGTCAGGCTGGTGTTGCTCAAGAAACCTACCATACTATTGGGTGGTCCACTTTAGCAGTATGGTGGCTTCCTTTGCTCCCACCATCTCCCATTCTTGGTCCTTCATTTAGGCTGCTTATTTCAATTACCCTCTATTGTCCTACATCTGGGCCCTACCAGTGATTTCTAGAGCTGCCCTCATTGGGCGATTTTCCACCTTGTAATTTGTGGCTAGGACCTGAGAGGACCCAAATCTCCATCTCCCCTATTCCCCTCTCCATCTTGCCACTTTGGCATAATCCTGTTTCCCCCCCCCCCCCCTCCTGATATGTTGAGATACTTTCCAAAGCTACGGGCCGCCTCGGAAATTCAATTCGCCTAGTGGACCAGGGGAAACTTGGGGCCCTCTGATGTTCACTGCTCCCGATCGCCTAACTTCCACGCATCTTTTTTCCAATAACTACAAATTAGGCATTTTCTCTGCTCTCTACTGACGTGAAACTCTCTGTCTCTCCTCACCCCTGCAGAGGGGCCTGATCTCTTCTATCTATAATCTACTCCTTGTCAAGTTGCTGGTCCCTGGGAACAGAAGGTCTGTTGGAAGACCTTGGTCCTTCCTTCTCTGCTACTCTATCCAGGACATCGATGCTTGTTCAGCTAAGCTGGTCCCCCATGTACTGGCTGCGGCTCGCTGCTTGATAGCCAAATCATGGAAACAGGCTGACCCGTGTCTCTTCTTTGAAATCCTATGTTTGATTCACAGCCAGTATGGAGAAAATGACCTTCCACCTGCACGATAAGGAGTAAAAGTTATATCAAATTTGGGCCCCGTGGCTCTATATGTAACGTTCCCTAACCCCTCCCCCCTCCCGGACTGCCTCCCGAACTTCCTACCACCCCACTCATTTATCTCCTAAGCTTATTGATGATCACATCCCATTCCCCCCCAACATCCTGTATTCTCCTAATATATTGCATTTCAATAGTTCAGTTTGCATTTTTACCTCCATGTTGCTATATATGAGTTTTTTTGCTTTTTACATACTGTGACTAGGTTTGGTTTCTCTTATCTTGTCATTTCCGTGACCCTGTTTGTCACTTATGTTAGTTTAATAACATTTTCAGTTAAAGAGACTGCAAAAGAGATTGCGGCAGAGAAAGACCAGGAAATTGCTGTTTTGAAACAAAACCTTTTCATGGTACAGCAAGAGATGCACATATTAAGAGAGTATGTAAAGAAATTTTTGGAGTGTAGGTTAGAGAAGCTTCTTCAGACTGTAAAATATAAGGAGCTTGAATGATTGCTTCAAGCAGAAAATACTTTTTCTTCTAGATACACTGAGGAATGTGAATGAGCTGAAGAAGAGGTTCTCAATAAAAAGCAGTGGCCTTGGCATCCTTTTTGAAAGATCTATTGGAGTTAGAAAAGCTAAACAAGCAACTGAACGATGAGATAAAGGACTTAGTAAACACAAAGGATGGGAGTGTCCAAATATGTGAACCCAGAGTCCAAGTCCTCAAAGAGAACACTGCTAATAGTCATGGTCCAGCTGTAAGGGTGTCTGAGCAGGGGTGTTTCAAGAGCGGAGAGCTTGACCACTTTAAAAATGAGTGCACTAGACCCCAAAAGCCTATAGGCTGTTCACTTGCCCAGACTGGTCCTGACTTTCTAAGTTTTTGTTCATGAAGTTCTGCAATCAGTGGTCGCTTTTTAATGTACGGTTGAACAACAAGATTGTCCTGGCAATTGTGGATTATGGGAGTGAACTTGAACTGGTCTCCAGCTCTGTCCTGGCTGGAGCCAAAGTCTCTTGGTTGCACACATGGGGCAATCAACAGTTTCCAAAGGACTCTATGGCCATGACACTTAAAGGCCAAAACAAAACGGGAAAGTGGTGGCTGCTAGAGACCCAAATCTACCTTACCCATTGATACTTAGCAGAGACTTTCGGCTATTTAAACAGATCTTCCATGAGCGAATCCAGCTGGACACCTCGGCAACTGAATCACTAGCCGAAGGTCCAGCCTTTAAGAAGATTGAGTATAAGTGAGAGAAGAAATCTCATGCTCTGCTACAAAACCTGAACTGGAGTGCAGTTCAGGAGAATAAAGTCCTGCCATCTAAAAGAATGGGGAAAAAGGTCAAGCCATCCCGGAGGTATGGTTGATTGACCAGATCGGAGCAACCAAGAGTTTCAATAGTTGGTGACCATACAGAGGAGCCTACCTTGCCTTCATTGGAGGGAATAGACTGGGCTGACTTTCCAGAAATGTTACATTTGCAGAACTTTTTACGTGACCAGTTAAATGATGTGACTTTACAACCTGTCTTTAAATTGGCTAATAATGGTGATATTGAAAAAACTGTCATCTCGGCAGATATATGCCATTGTATGTTGTCAAAAGTGAGACGTTGTTTGAATTGCTACTGTAAAGGGGAGAAAGATAGAAAAATTAGTATTTCCACAGGGGTATATTTACTAAAGTGGAGATGTTGCCTATAGCAACCAATCAGATTCTAGCTGTCATTTATTTAGTGCATTCCACAGAATGACAGCTAGAATCTGAGTGGTTGCTATATGCAGCATCTCCACTTTTTCCAACCCTCAGTCAGTCACATACATGTCCAGCTCCCAGGGTAGCCTCTTTTATCACCTCATAATCCCACCTTGGGAACTGCCTGCCCAGGGGAGTTGCAAAAAGTCTTGATTCTCACACTATCCAGCCCCCTTCCCTACCTCCCCAGGTATCTTCTCTCAGGTGACGCCTGCTGGGTCCGGCTCCTGGCTGCCTGTAGAGCTCACTAGTGGACAAAAGGAAGCAAACAGAAATAACAATGGTAGCTTAATTCACTCAACTTCTGAGTGTTCCCTGTGGAGGTGGAATATAACCCCTGAAGTACTTTTCCAAGGAGATGTTATAGTTCCATCACTGATACTTCCTAATAACAACATGGCTAAAAAGTGTAGTTCAGGTATGGATTAGATTAAGGGGATGCAACACCATACACCATGCCCGTTGCTTTACATATACCCCTTAGTGTTAAAAACTACGTACACTGGTGGACACTTAGGGTAAGATGAAACTAGGGAACAAGTTCTATGCAGGTTTTACTGGCCCGGAGTCACATAGCCACAAAAAAGTTCTGTAGGGATTGTTCTATATACCAGAAAACCTGTCCCACAAGGTATTTCAAAGTAGTGTTCTCAAGCATCGACAAGATAAGGTCTTCATTCGTGCGCTGGTAGGCAATAGAAGCTTTCTTGTCTGAGGCCTGAAAATGTAAGGTGAACAAAATGATAGACTGGAATAGGGATGTCTTTGCTTCCATTTCGGAGTGTACTGCTTTAAGTGAACCTCAGGTTCTGACTTTGCTGAGGGACAACAGAATTGATTGTATTGATGATGAGTTTAAACAGTTAGTGAAATCAGTGCAGTAGTGGTATGCTGTCCCAAGTACACTAAATGGTAGCTGGTAGTAGGTATTTGACTACCATGGGTTTATCCAGTGGGCAGGTGTCCTGTTCCATGATTCGACAATAAAGTTGGGGACTACAATCCCAAGGTCAAATGTTATTTTCAGAAGTACCATGAACAAGTTGTTGAGGCCAAATACAGCCTATGTGTCAGCTTACCTAGATGACATTTTGATTTATACTCCAGACTGGGAGTCACACTTAAGTAAAGTATAAGTGGTCTTAGCTTCTTTGAGATCGGCAGGATTAAAAGTCATGAAAAATTTGTGCTGGCAATGAAAGAAGCCAAAAATTTTGGATATTTAATTGTACAGCTGTTAGTCTAACTACAGTTAGATAAAATAGAGCACAGGTCAGGGAGTCTGCACTAAAACACAGACACACTGTCTGGCGCTCTCTGCAGTGTCCTCGTCACCGAGGTTAGTGACGTTATGTGGAGTCGTATGTGATAAAGAGGGTTATTTGCCATTCCACTCCTGCATAGGGACAGGTGAGGTCCCAGGGAATCTGCAGGTACAGGCTGCAGACAGGGTTAAATGCTTACATGCTAAGACTAATAGGTTGACCATACACAGGAGGAGGACAGAGTCCAATGAGGTAATTAGACCAAAGGGAGGGGTTTATTGCAATTAAACCTGTGGTGTTCTATTGTGCAGTGCGACCGATGCCAGCTAGTTGGCCAGTGACTAAGCAGAAGGACTGTGTGCAGCCAGAGTTAGGGTTTCCTGGTGTCATCCTGATGGAAGCATGCTGTATTAATGGTGATGTGAACAATAAAAGCACCATTTGTTCAAGCAAGAACTTGCTTTATCTGTCATCTGCTGGGTGTCAGCATCACAATATATCCATATAGATAGGTAGATAGATAGATAGATAGATAGATAGATAGATAGATAGATAGATAGATAGATAGATAGATAATCATTGGTCAAAGTGGGGGTGTATACTAGGGTAAGCCATGCCATCATTTCTCCTACTCTCTTCATTGTGTGACGATTATTTTACATTCACTTACACTTTCCACACCACCACTTCTAAATTTTCACTTCCACCACTGCATATAATTTTAATTTAAATCCACTGTAAGCAAAGTTTAATCAGATTTCCTTATAAAAGGTATTTTCTTTGTGGGTCAATTTCCAGGCAGCTATCCAATAACAATTGAACAGCAAACCAGCAGGAGGAGCTGGCAAAATAATGCTATAACCAGCATTGAAAGAGAGGACTCCCTGCTTTATAAATGACAGGGAGCCAATCAAAACCCTGTCTGCAGTGCGACCTCATTCAGTCCTCAAAGACTTGCAGTCAGGTGACCTCCCGAGAGCAGGCGTTCCTGGCTGCCTAGAAAAAAACTGCAGATGGGATAATAAAGATGGCGGCTGCAGCACTTGGAGAATGATCATGCCACTTAGATAACAGTGCCAACTCCTAACATTTTTCCACCCATATGTGGCTCTAATGCCTTTAATCTATTTCTTGTATTTTTTTTCTTGCAGTTTAACATTAAAAATGTATGTATTAAAACAAGAAAATGAGATAAGAATTATACAAAAAAAACAGTGTCAGAAAAAATATCAATTAAAGTCTGCAACGGATTTAAAAAGTAAATAATAATTTTGCACGTGAAAATGATGGTTCCGGAAGGGATGCAAACTTTTGCATCTTCTGATGGGAGTAGCTGGGAGGAATAGGTGCCTTTTATACCTACATACAGAAAATCACATTTCTTTCAGCTTTTCCCCCAATATAAAAAAAACAAATTAAACACACGAAAGTGATGCATGTAATAGAGGTAGTCCTAATGTCACTTCACTCTTATAATTCATTTAACACCCAAACGAGGCTACAACAAGCAATATTTTGGGTGAAGAAAGGAAAACTGTAAAGTAATAAGGAAGGTGGTCCGAAACTCTTGTCACTCTTTAAGCATGCAGATTGCACATTAGAATCAGGCTGGCCACCCTGTGAGAGTAATTGCAGATTAAATTTACAGGGTCAGTTTCCAAGTTACATGCATGACGGAGATTAATAGGCACATATACACAGAATAAGACGCTCTACAATCCCACTCATTGTCCACTTTTATAAATGAAGTCTGTTAAACAAATAAATAGGTAAATACATTTGTTACATTACTCTGATTAAATTCTGGCTTACGTTATCATAACTACAAATAAAATATAAACTGTGTCTGATGTTTAGTGCAAGCTGATCTAGTTGTTTGTTGCAATCTCTATCTGCACTACAGTATGGTATACTCCATTTGTTCAGTTTCTGTTATGTTAAACATAACGGAATGTTACTGATACTTTTGCATTCTCAGAGATACTTTGAAAAGACTACAACATAGGGATATTTACTTTGCTTTATTTCAGGTTGTTGTAAACTCAATTCAGAGCAGAACTGAAGAGAAAGGTTTTATTTCATGACCTTGTAAATCACATGAGGATCTACTGGACAGCTCCAGAAGCTATATTTAGCTGGGTTACTTTATTGCCTCCTTCTGAGTTCAGCTACAGTCTCTCATATTATTTAATTGGTAGTTCTGTGATAAATCCTGCAGCACGGATGTGGGAACCAGCAATAGGTGATAAATAGGTGACGTTGTGCAGTAAGTAAAAAGAGAGTTAGATGACATGGTGGAAATGGTTAAACCAACATCTCTCAGTTCTGTTATACATTCTGCAGCATAGAACAGTGACCCCCTCCTACCTAGTGTGTATGGTTATGTGTAAGTAGATCTATGGTATAATACTGTAGTGTGCTAATAATGGATGCTCACTTATATTAAGAGAGACATTGAATTATATGATATGGGAGTAATACATAAATAAAACACATAGAGTCCGATTCAGAGTGAGACGTACATACGTATGCGTAGCGTATCTTTGCGTTTTGTTGGCACAGCTCCTGCTCAGAAGGTGAACGTAGGCAACTGCAGCTATTCAAACCTGCGACTTTTTAGCACTTACGACTCCTTACGCCTAAAGAGGCAAGACAGGGGAGGGAAGGGGTGTTATAATGTAGACAACGTACATTAAGGGCGAGTTTGAGCAATTGCGCACGGATTCGGCCTGGAACATAGCGGCACAGAAAAATGCATTTGCAGGTGGTCAGGGACAGGTGTAGCTAGTGGATGATGATGATAACGCACCCGAACGAGTGAACGGCTTGTAATTAGTGGTTTTTAAATTATTTGCAGACTGCTATTGAGACTTTAGAAATTGCTCGCCCATAGATTAGGATGTTGCAGCACACATAAAAAACAAAAATGGGGGGATAATTGGGTTATTGAAGTTGAAATGATGCATTATAGCAATTGCATTTATAGCATATAAATTAAAGGTTTTGTACATATTCACTATTCCAGGCCTGGCCAACCATTGGCTCTCCAGATGTGGTGAAACTTCAAGCCCCAGCATGCTTTACCAATAGATAGCTCCAGATGACAGCTGGCAGGGCATGCTGGGACTTGTAGTTCCACAACACCTGGAGAGCCACTGGTTGGCCAGGCCTGCACTATTCACTAGTAGGACACAAGTGTATGAGGGGTGCGTCTGTGGTCAAGCAGACGCATCTGCTACTCATTCAGACAAGTTATGCTTAAGTTTGCAATCCACCATGAATCAGGCCCATAGGGTATAATTGTAAATAATCATGACTTCTTTCAATAGTTTTATTACATGATTTATTACCTTTTATTACGTGATTATTATTAGTTTGTACAACAATGTACATAATAGAAGATGGATATATCTTTAAATATAGCAGTGAGTTGGTGAGAGGAGAGTCAGTTCTCAGCTAGTTAGCACAGAGAGGGAGAGAAGAACATTCAGTGACTAGGTGAATTAATGAGACGGCTACGATTAGGAGGAAATAAGAGGTGAATTAAGATTAGGAAGAAGAAAATATTGACTGATGTGTAGATAGTTTCTGCTGTCAGTCAAATAGTCATTTCAAAGTTGTCAGTAAGTCTGTCAGTAAATTAACAGCTGTTAATCATATAAGTAGCAGTCTGTAAATGAGACAGAAAATCAGTTGTCAGTTAGTCAGTTGATTAGCAGTTGGTCAGTTAGTCTGTGAACTAGCAGTTCTTCAGTTAGTCTGTGAACTAGCAGTTCTTCAGTTAGTCTGTGAACTAGCAGTTCTTCAGTTAGTCTGTGAACTAGCAGTTGGTCAGTTAGTGTGTGAACTAGCAGTTGGTTAGTTAGTCTGTGAAATAGCAGTTGGTCAGTTAGTCTGTGAAATAGCAGTTGGTCAGTTAGTCTGTGAACTGGCAGTTGGTCAGTTAGTCTGTGAACTAGCTGTTGGTCAGTCTGTGAACTAGCAGTTGGTCAGTTAGTTTGTGAACTAGCAGTTCAGTTACTGCGACTCACTCACCTGCGTCCCGGCCGTCGCTATGACGACCGGGACGTCGCTTCCGGGTCCTGTCCCGGCCATTGCCTAGGCAACGGTCAGGACGCTACAGTGAATAGCGCCGCGTCCCGGCATTAGGTGCAGCTGGGCGCGCGCGCTTCTCCCATGTGGAACTCATTATGACAGCCCTTAGGGCTGATTAGTTCTTCTCTCCTATTGGGCAGTGCCGGTTATAGTTCTGTGTTGCACTTCATAGCCTGCTCCTGTACCTTGCTGCTGTGTACCTTTTGATTGGATTCTCCGTGTATGACCTATTGCCTGTCCCTGGATCTTGAGCCTTTGCCTGTGACCTTGACCTATTTGCCTGTCTTTGGATTGTGAACCTTTGCCTGTGACTTTGACCTATTTGCCTGTTCCTGGATCTGAACCTTTTCCTGTGACCCCGACCCAGCTGTAATCTGACATCGCCTCTGGTTCTCCGCAGCCAGTACCCATCTCCCGACCCTCAGCTGTCTGCGGCCAAGTCTTTCCCCACCACTGGGGGCTCCAGTGAAAGCCAGACTTCTGAGTAGACTCCGGGTTTTGTGGTGCTGACTGCTGGGGTTCCTAACAGTTAGTCAGTTTATTAGCAGTTGGTCAGTTAGTCTGTGAACTAGCAGTTGGTCAGTTAGTCTGTGAATAAGCAGTTGGTCAGTTAGTCTGTGAACTAGCTGTTGGTCAGTCTGTGAACTAGCAGTTGGTCAGTTAGTCTGTGAACTAGCAGTTTGTCAGTTAGTCTGTGAACTAGCAGTTTGTCAGTTAGTTTGTGAACTAGCAGTTGGTCAGTTAGTCTGTGAACTAGCAGTTTGTCAGTGAGTCTGTGAACTAGCAGTTGGTTAGTTAGTCTGTGAACTAGCAGTTGGTCAGTTAGTCTGTGAACTAGCAGTTGGTCAGTTAGTCAGTTTATTAGCAGTTTGTCAGTTAGTCTGTGAACTAGCAGTTGGTTAGTTAGTCTGTGAACTAGCAGTTTGTCAGTGAGTCTGTGAACTAGCAGTTGGTTAGTTAGTCTGTGAACTAGCAGTTGGTCAGTTAGTCTGTGAACTAGCAGTTTGTCAGTGAGTCTGTGAACTAGCAGTTGGTCAGTTAGTCAGTTTATTAGCAGTTTGTCAGTTAGTCAGAGCAGAAATTAAGAAGGAAGACAAAATGACAGGTAGGTTAGAAATAAAAGTGGGATTGTAGAAGAGGGAAGAGTCAGGAGTCTGGGGTAGGAACAGATATTAGAGCATATAAGAGTGAAGATGAGGCGACAACAGGCGCACAGAGTGTCAAAACCACGAGAGGCATCTGCCATCGCCACAGAACCCAGACGCCATGTTCCGGTATTCTATTTTTAATCCAATATATTAATTTATTGTTTATTTAGAATAATTGTTCCTTAATTATCTCTAGTGACCCTTCCCACAAATCATCCACATTCTGTTTCAATGCCCCATAATAAAAGTCCCTTAAGAGAGGTCAGGCAATTGAGCTACCATTTTGGTTGGGGTCTTTCCTCTCTGTGTTGGGGTTTCTCTCTCTCTCTGAAAATGAGACCATGGCAGACACTGCAGACCGCTATCTAACTAGTTCTTTGGGAAATCGCAATAATAACCCAATTACAATTTTTCCTTTGCACTTAAACACCAAAATTATGCATTTTGTGACTTGGTGCCAAAAAGTGAAAAGGTTATAGGTGATGCGGTGGAAGCGGATGAAAGGGGATTAAATGATATTGTAGAAATGGGTATAAAAGGGTTCAAAGATATGCTATAATGGAACTGTGAACCATTAATGACACAGAACCACTCTTACCTAATTTCTGTGGTTATTGTGAAAGCAGATCTGTTGTATAATAAGATCACTTTATATTTTGAAACAGTTAAATAAAGGTTTACTAAAAACTATGGAAATGTTTGAAACGGGATTAAGTTATATATTGAAAAATGGGTAAAAAGAGGAAAGGCTATATGTAGGGATATAGTCTGTTGCAGTTTCCTCACCTGAAATTTTACACTTGTAAACGGTTCCTGTAACTCTTTCATCCTAGTTGGGACCTACAGGGAAATATGATTTTATGGTCAGTGCGAATGTCGGGACAAATTACTGTCCTGGTTTTCCATTCTCAAACTTTTGGGAACCCTTATGGTGGTATAAGAGGGCTTGCTTGATGTGCTAGAATAAGGGTAAAGAGACTGATACTGAAATGATGCACTAAGAAGAGGAAACAAGACATATGTGTGATTTTTGAATGGGTGTTACACAAATGACTGTATATACATTGAACAAAGGAAGAGAGGTGTTCATTCACATTTTCAAAAGAGGTCTATAATCTTAGGTGTCCTTTCTTTATCATACTAAAACTAGTTAAGTTTTTTGCTAAATAAAGTGTCAATTGAACAAAGGACACCATCCATCACCTCCACGTTCAAAACATCTTAATCTCTAAAAACACAAAATCTTAACACTCCTCCAAATGAATAATACCTGGAGGTAAATTTACTAAGCAGTCATTTTTTTGTTTGTTTCAAAACCGCTTTACATCCCCTGCGTTTTTTACCTCCATACCGTAGGATTTACTATGCAGCAGTCTGGAGGGTGGAAACTAAAACTGCCAGTGAGGTGTGGTAGTTAGAAAGGTTAAAGAAAAAGAACATTTTATTCAGAATGGGCAGATAGCTTAAACTGCATGCAGTGTGAGCTATCCTGTCATTCACAGCATAAGAGGAGTCACGATATATATTTCCTGGCAGTTGTCCATCAAGCCTATTTAAGGCTTATTTGAGTGTGGTTCACAAGCCAGCCCTTGGTAGATGTAAGCCACTTAACCTGGGAGGTAAGTTCATCTGATTTTAACTGCATTTTAATTGTGTTTAAAGCATACAGGTCAGTGTTGGACCTGCATATAATGAGGTGTCATTGACGCTGGGATGCAGGCTTAAATGTTTTGATCAAAATATGAACTAATGCCTCATTTTTTAACTTTGCTAGATTCACATATATGGGCATTTATATTGCCACGCAGCTTGTACCATATATAATATGGGATATACAGAGCATGGGCTTATTTCCACGCGGCTGGTACCATATACAAAATGTGATATACTGAGCACAGGCTTATTTTTTTTCTGGTCATGATATATATATATAGATGTATATATATATATATATATATATATATATATATATATATATATATATATATACATATGTGCATATATATATTCATATATATATATATATATATATATATATATATATATATATATATTTAAATCATGAGGGCAATCATTATTCTTGAAGGAGGGCAAAAATAATTATTAATTATCTTATGTTTTATGGGGGCAAAATTATTGTATGACTATAAGGTACACAGTTTACTTGGAAAATACCAGATATTGGAAGCAGAATCTTGGAATATTGTTTTCCCCCAGAACCCACACGCCGGGTTGACAAGGGAAGAGCTAGTCTAAACTGTATTTACAGTTATAAATGTCCTGTAATGCATGTCTTCCATATTGATTGGGTTACTAACATAGGCATGATTTTGATATATTGCTGCAGTATCCTTATACATTTGTGTTTGGAAATCTCAGGATTTATGACCCCGGCACAGCATCATTCTTCAGCGTATATTCGATAGCTAAATAAAAAAAAAAGTCACTTTGATGCAGTAAACACGAGCCGTCTTATCCATTTATACAGTACAAAATGTAAAGGTAACCTGGGTTTTGACAGCCTGATGACTTCAGTGATTTAGATGTTGTATTAACACATACAGGAATATCTGACCTTCATTTATAAATAGTGAATTTGCTCAGCGTAAAGCTTGGAGACTATCAATTATAGGAATGATCAATTTCATGTTCACTGTGCAAAATGGATGTACAGAAAGAATTACTGTCACACGTACCCAAATAGTGAGGGCTGGAATCATGTAATGGCAAATAGGGTAGAAGTAGTTGAACCAAACTTTACACGGGCCATGTGACTAGGAGCAGTGAGAGGTCAGGCTTGAGATTGGCGATGTAGGACGGATTGTCAGGCAATACAAGGGTCTGCCAGCACTTTATGCTTCCTAATGAATATAGTATCAGCCCACAAAACTGCTGCCTTCAATATGTTTAAAGGTAACTGATGCTTTTTAAACATATATAGCAACTAACTAATAAGATTCATGTCTTAAAGAGTGAGAGGTCCATAATTTGGGAGTAAGTAAGCAGGACATTGTTGAAAGTTAAAAGACATGACTTTGCTGCCCTTGTTCAAAGCCCAGAGAGCAGTTGTAGGCAGATGCAGATGTATATAGCCAGGCAAGCGCAACTATACTTCAGTATGCACAGATCTTCTGGCAAGTTAATATAAATAATTAATACATTTTTGTTTGGTTCTACTTTAATTAGGGAGAGAAAAAAAGTTAAAATAATTATTTGTGGTTAATAGCTATCTGCTGTTTTAGTTTGCTGACACTTGTATTCTCAGACATTTTATGGTCAGCTCTGGAGACAGCTTAATTACATACAAAATACAAACTAGAAGTGATTAGTGGGAGTTTTACTACACTTTGGTAGAGCACTAATTAAAAACAATCGACTGTAAATAATATAGTTGGGCTAGTAAGACAGGCTTGTCTTGCTCTTACCATTATCAGCATTTACTTGGAAGTTCAAAGGAACACACTTTAAGTATTAGTGACTAGGCTGATTCTCAAGGATATTAATAAGTATCTTAATCAGTGATCAGCTGGCATATGTGAACGAGATTACAAATTCCAAATAGGTCTACTGACATGTTTTTGAATGTTCCAATACTTGTTCCACTCTGCATAAAAATATGTTATGGCTTATTTCCACCTGGCAACCAAAGTAGGCCAAAACCTTTCCATGTGTGAGCTTCTTTAACCAGTGATCACCAAGAGCGAAAAAAAATGCTCTGATTTTTTATTCTTCAAAAGGAAAAAATGATCACCCAATGAGGGTGCATGGTCACTGACTCAAGTTTAGTGGTGTAAATATAGGCAGCTTGCTCATGGGCACCAAAATCCGTCCACATCCACATTTTTGAATGTCTAGACATGCTGCCCTTTACGTCTTTGCTCAGTCCAAAACTTAGAGATAAAAATATTCCAGGATTATGCTGCCAAATTCTGGTATTTTCCAAGCAATCTAGGACATGAAGGAATCCTACAAATATTAGCAGACTTAAGCTGATATAAATGACCGTATGGCCCTATGCATGTGTATTCATGCCTGTGTGTCACTCTTGACTCCTCCCTCTCCTTTCAATCGCCCATATCAGACTATTCAGTTCACAAGGTTTCCACCATAACTCTTATCCACTCACTGGTCATTTCTCATCTCAACTACTGCAACCTTCTCCTTACTGGTCTCCCCTGCTGCCATCCTACTCCTCTTCAATCCATACTTAATACTGCGGGTACACTTATCTACCTCTCTCATCACTCCACATCTGTCTCCCCTCTCTGCCAAACCTTATACCCATACCCTACAGAATCTTCTTCCATCTCCTCACCCTCAAGGCCGTCTCAAACATCACTGCTCCCTACCGTCGCCTTTCCTCCTCTCTGGTAACCACATCTCACTCTCTTATCCAAGATTTCTCCTGTGCCGCCCCCAACCACTGAAACGATCTCCCTCATTCTATCAGACTATCCCCTAGCCTGTATAGCTTCCAACGGTCATTGAAAATCCACCTGTTTAGAAATGCCTACCAGTCCTCCACTTAACCATTTCACCATGTAGTATACCTCACCCTCTTTCATCCTCCATCTCTTCCACCCTTGCTTCTTACCATCAGAACCCCTGACATTGGCTCTACCCCATGTGTCAACCATTTGTCTGCCTCTTTCCTTTTAGATTGTAAGCTCTAGTGAGCAGGGCCCTCTTCCCTCCTGTTCTCATTACCTATAACATTTGCTCACCAGCTACACTATGCGCCTCCTTGTTGGGCTCTCTACCCATTGACTCCTCTCCTCCATTGTCTTTGTACCTCTTTCAGTGGCTCTAAACTTGTTAGTTACATCCACGCTAATGGGCACAGCTTTCAGTCTGCGCTGACTATACCCCCCTGCACATTTTGAGTGGTGTAGTGTTGTTTGTTTACTGTATTGTACTGTTAAAGCATGCACTGTCTTGTTGATTTCCATCTGTACAGTGCTGACAATCACACGTGGCACCCGATAAATAAAGGTTATTATAATTATTATTGTTAACAATAATAATAATAATAATAATAATAATAATAATAATAATGGGTGTATAGTTATGTGATTCCATGTCAGTGTTGTAGAATGTAAGTTATGTATATTTACGGTAGTTTGTTTCCTGCTGTGTCTACTGAGGTTTCAGGATTCCTCTTCACCTATCAGGAGGAGTTGTGAGGGCAGTAAAACCATTTATAGAGCAGAAAATAACTCTATGCTGTAGACAGATTACTGGTATGGTGCATAGTACTCATTTTATAGTAGATGTTACATTCAATTTTGTTGTTATGGTTTCTCCTATTTTTCAGTAAAGATAGTAATATTTTATTGTACCTTATTGCAGTGTATTTAAGGCACAAGATTATAATAAGTACAATGCATTTAAGATATATTACTATATGCGTTGAGCATAGGCCCTATCTGCTGTAGGAAGGAAAATATACGTTTTATCAGCTTAACCAATAATCATGTAAATGCAGCAATTCACGAGGAACTAGTAACATTACTGAAGATTGATTATATTCTCATATCAGTCCAGATATCAGTCCTGACCATCATCGAAAACTAGATAGTGAAATGTCGCTATCAACTATTAGGCTGTTCACACAGAACAATATTCATTCCAATAATCCCCATTGATCTCTAGAACAGATTATGGCATCATATTAAAGTACAAGTTTTCAGTTATTAGAGGCAATGACGTAATTTACAAATGTAATTAACAATGTATCAGTTTATTTTCCTGCAGTCTCCATTGCCTCTCCAGAAGCTACTACTAACAAACCACACTTAATAGTTACCACTTCTTCAGGTACTGGTAGTGATTAGGCTCCAATTTGACTTTTTTTTTTTACCTATTCTCTACGCTATAAAAATAAATGTATTAAAAGTTGGATTAAAGGCATATGGTACATTAGAACTGTGTTACGATCATGTGGCACTGTGGTTGGCATTATTGCTGCTTCCCAGCACTGGGGCCATAGGTTTGATTCTCCGACGAGGGTCCTATCGATATGCTAAATAATGTGCTATTTAAATGAATAAAGAAATGTTGCATTTTCTTGTCATATTGGGGGTGTAGTACTTCCCTATGTCAGTATATAGGGGGCTATTTATTAAAATGGTGCATTGGCAATCAGTATGCATCGCTGCAAATTGCAGTAATGCTTAATGAGAAACCACCCTGGGAGCCCCAGCAAGTCCCCCCTCCGGCACAAACTGTTTTTACTATTTACCTTCAGTCTAGTGCTGCCGTGAATGGAGGAAGTGCTGTGTGCATGAGAACAGCACTTCCACTCGACTGGGATCCCGTGAAGCAGTACGGTGGCTTAGTGGTTAGCACTTCTACTCCACAGCACTGAGGTCATGAGTTTTATTCGCGACCATGGCCTTATCTGTGTGGAGTTTGTAGTTACTCCCTGTGTTTGCGTAGGTTTCCTCTGGGTGCTCCGGTTTCCTCCCACACTCCAAAAACATACTTGTAGGTTAATTGGCTGCTATTAAATTGACCCTAGTCTATGTGTGTGTGTTAGGGGATTTAGACTGTAAGCTCCAATGGGGCAGGGACTGATGTGAGTGAGTTCTCTGTACAGCGCTGCGGAATTAGTGGCGCTATATAAATTAATGATGATGACGAAGTCGGAGAGGCTTCAGCAGGATCCCATAGAAAATGACAGGTAACGCCGCCTTGGCACTACCTTGCTGGGAAAAGCAAAGCTTTTTCAAAGCTTAATGAATTGCAGAACGTCGCAGTCCCCCTATTAATCTACGGGGACTGCGACGTTAAGAAACCTTAAGCAGGTTATGGCAGGAGAAATCAACCCTTCAGCGATGGTTTGAGAAACCTGATGTTTTCCCCATTTTAATGACAGACTGCACTTTAATAAATAGTGTAATAGGATAGAATTATGATCATTGTAAGGGCGTCTGCATTGCTCATAAGAGTCATTTTACATCTTTTTCTCTATATTTGAAACAGTCCACTGGGTAATTGTGGTCTAGAGGTCAATTCCAGACCCCCAACCCTTCTCCCTATACAACACGACAGTGATTCCCTGGTTACTGCTCTGCTTCCCACGTGGAGTGGAGGATGAAGGGAAGAGGTGTACTGTGTAGACACTGGATGAGAGGGAGGGCTGCGGGCTCCTGCGATGCTAAAGACACCATACAGAGAGCAGGGAATCACCTGTCAGCCCGGACCTCTCTCTCTAGATGAATGTCAGAGATATGCAGTATATTGCAGCCATAACCCTCCTATATATTACCCACAAGTACTGAACATCTCATTATACATGTCTATGTATTGTCAAGGTATTTTACATGCAGACGGGGAAGCCAGCTCTCCTGACTCTGTCTATAAATTGCAGTGTGTGGAATACTGCAAAATCCTGCATGCAAGGGAAGGGATTCCCATCTAGGCAGAGAGTGAAAGACCAGAACGAGAGACCCCCCCACCCCCCTCCTCATTTTATTGCTTCCACACTGCAGTAAAATGGATTTAATCTCACAGCCTCCTCCAGAGCATTACTATAACCGAGGCATGTGTTTGCAGTGTAATAATTCCTCTGGTTATTGTCCAAATGACTTGTACACCTGTGCCTGGGAAGAATGCAAATAATCCATCAGCCATTTCTCTCCTGTTATTAGGGACATTACAGCCCATGACCCCATGCATCAATCAGCCACAATTTATCGCTTTTCATCCTCTAAACAGCAAACATCAAAGAGAGCAGCTTTGTTACCGCAACAGCAAATAATCCCGAGTACAGGCAGTGATCAGAGCTGGGAGAGAGGGAGAGGGAGAAGAGGGGCAGTCTTGAAGCCCCCCCAGATCAATATTTGGCAGGCTTGCTGCAACTTGCTGCAGTCTGAGAGGAGTAGAAGAGTGCATAGGAACTGACCGAGGAGGGCAAAACCCACACATGTCACATGTGCTTCTTAAGGCGACCTGGAGCATTAGCGAGCAGGATCTGCTGGAGGATGCTGCGGCAAGTGATTCACAGAGGGCTCAAGTCATTCTTCTACAAGCTGGGCTTATTTGTCAGCAGGCACCCGGTGTTCTTCCTCACGCTCCCTGCGGTCCTCACCATCATCTTTGGCTTCATCTTCCTCAGTCGTTACAAGACAGAGAGTGACCTGGAAGCCCTGGTAGCCCCTAGCCACAGCCTGGCCAAAATAGAGAGGAGCCTGGCCAGCAGCCTGTTCCCCCTCGACCAGTCCAAAAAGCAGCTGTACTCAGACTTGCACACCCCGGGGAGATATGGCAGGGTGATCCTGCTGTCCAAACCAGGGGGGAACATTCTGCTGCAGGCTGAGCACATCCTACACATTCATAGGGCTGTGCTGGACATGAAGGTGAACTATAAAGGCTTCAACTACACTTTTTCCCATCTGTGTGTGCTGGGCAACGAGGAGAAGAGATGTCTGCTGGATGATATAATATCAGTGCTGGAGGACCTCAGGCAAGCATCTCTGTCTAATAACACAGCAGCCAGGGTACCTGTCAGCTACCCCAACACTAAATTAAAGGTATGCCCACCCTGCTAGGAGCTAAATACACTCTGACAGGTGTCATATATGTATGTCATATGCGCATATATACGTGTGCATATGTACATATATATGTATGTGTACATATATATATATATATATATATATATATATATACATACCTGTATCTATATCTATATAAATATATATATATATATATATATATATATATATATATATATATATATATATATATATACTCACACACACACACACACATTTCCCTGCCATGGTAGGTCATAGTAAACTATAAACTGATTTTCTAATGTACACAACAATTGTTCCTATACAATACAGTGTTCTCTTCTGTAAACATAAATGCTTCATATAGAAGGATGATTTTATTTCTGAAAAGCACACCACATGTGCAGCTGTATATGGGTCCTAAACGAATAAAGTTACTTATTGAAGACTTGGGAAGAATGGCACATTTGTAGCATAAATCCAATGCAGAAGGTTTTTTTTATTATTATTAAAGGTGGAAATACAGTATTATCATATTTATTACAAGTTTACTTTTACTTTTATGTATAATAAGTCAATGTGATTTGTGATGTCAAAAATATAAATTTGGAGTCTACGTGATTACTTGGTCCTCAGCTGCACTGCGTTGCGTAGGGTATACTGTTGCATGCAATCATTGGTTACCAGTCATTTACAACATCCTTTTGTGTCCTTGATTCTGTTGTTTACTAGATTGCTGTGGTGTTCTCTGTTTACGGTAGTTTATTGCAGCAAGCGGTGTGTACAATCTACTGTACACCTGTGTATTTGTAGGCAGCCTGTGCGTTCAGTTATCTCCAGAGGGATGTGACTTCACTGCCGCAGCATATCACAAGTGTGGTGTCTTTTCCTATTTTAATAATGCAAATACACTGCATCTAAGGTGTAGGAATATCATTACCTTATTATAACCTTACTACGTCACTATGCTACAGCAAAGGCTGTTTTTCAACTTCATTCTTTAGTTTATTAAATGGTATTGAGTGCATCTAATTTATAGATTTTAGCAGATCTCTTGAAACATGTCAATCAATAAGAGCGACAGCTGATCGGTGCCACACAGATCGTATTATGTAGTGACATATTAGTATCTGGTACATTGATATGTGTGACAAGTGTGAGGGGTTTCTATTGAGTTACATGAGTAAAATATTACTGCTGCTACTTCCCACCTGCATATCGGATAGACCATTATTGTTAGAGTGCCTCTAGACGGGTAAAGATGCTGTCTGACATATACTCTGGAGCTGGTAGCTTAATCTCTGGGATAGTACAATGTCTGAAGTTAGGGGTCTATTTATTAAAGTATGATCAGCCATTACAACGGAGAACGCTACTGTTTGGCCATCACACAATTTATGAAGAGTTTATGGCAAGAGAAATCAGGGGGTAAATGTATTAATGTCCGGATTCTTCAACTCCGACGTGTTCAGCGTCTTCGGCGATTAAATTTAAAGCGGTGCTGCATTGTAAAGGGAAACTTCCCTTTACAATGCAGCGCCAATTTAAATTTAATCGCCGAAGACGCTGAACACGCCGGAGTTGAAGAATCCGGACATTAATACATTTACCCCCAGATATCTCCTGCCATCACCCATGTAACATTTCTCAATGCAGTTAATGTAATCTCAGGTTAGCTTTACCTGTCATTTATCTATGGGATCTAGCTGAAGCCTGCCCGGCTTCGCTGCATGCCGCACTTCCTCCATTCACCGGCAGGGCTGGGCTGCCTGAAAATAGAAAAAACAGTTGGTGATGGAGGGTGGACTTCGACGTAGCTCCCAGAACAGCCCCAGCATGTTAAATTACAGCGGTGCTTGATTATGCATAAAATGTATAGTTTGACATCACTTGCTGCTTCAACCTGCATTCCCTGTTTTTTTCTTGGTAATCCGGATAGTTTTCTTTTACTTTCCCATGTCTCTTTCCACTGCACTGTAAGCCCTGTGGACTCTTGTGAGTGACTCCACTCCTTTGTTCACACATGTTGCTGCTTACCATCTGTTTCTGTCTTCAGTCCATTGGTGCCCGCTCTCTGGGTGCTGTGGGTGTTTGAGCACCCCAGTATTTGTGCTGCCAGCAGGCCCGGCGCTCCCATTAGGCAAGGTTAGGCACTTGCCTAGGGCGCCGGGCTCTGGAGGGCGCCGGGCTCTGGAGGGCACCTGGAGGGCGCCACAGAATGAAAATGACTTTAAAACTGTGCGGCGACCGCTGACCTTCCACGGCCGCCGCACAGCATTCAGATACATCCACGGAGAGGGGGGAAGAGGCTATTGCTCACCACCGCCGCCTTTCTGCTCTGTCTCCTCCCCTCCACTCACTGACTGTCGGGCCGTGACATCATCATCACGGCCCAACAGTGTCAGTGAGCGGAGGGGAGCAGACGGAGCAGAGAGGCGGCGGTGTTGAGGCAAGGTAAGGAAAGACGTGGGGAGGGGGGAGGAGGGAGGCGATTTTCAAAGTGTTCCTGCGGCACGGGGGGGGGGGTCGCCGATTTTTGCAGGGGGGGCGCCGATTTTGACAAAGTGCCTAGGGCGCCATGGACCCTAGCACCGGCCCTGGCTGCCAGTAATTACCTCTGTGCGTGACAGTTTTCAGTCCTATGTAGGGTGGTAAATTGAGTCATTTTAAACTGCTGGCTCCTCCGCTTCAGTTTCTGTGCAGTATGGTATATCTTTAGAATACTTGTTCAGTTGTG
Source organism: Mixophyes fleayi (assembly GCF_038048845.1). Lineage (NCBI taxonomy): Eukaryota > Metazoa > Chordata > Amphibia > Anura > Limnodynastidae > Mixophyes > Mixophyes fleayi. The sequence continues at coordinate 33,228,666 of NC_134404.1, read as the reverse complement.
ACCTAGTTCAGTTGGTGACTTTAGCACTATCATTAGACCAATGGTGAATAACCACAACATTCTACAAGTAAATACTACCTTCTGCTGTAAGGTTTATCTGTTTCATTCTTTCTTCCACTGTGTTCCCAACAAATTCAGTTTGTTTCTCTTTATATTTTTTATCTTCTCTCCTTTCTTGAGGTGCTCAAACTATTTATATCCACCGACTGTTTGTGATTCACATTGTACCTTTATCCTGTCCTCATCCTCATTCTAACTTATTGGACTGCTCTTCTATATAAGAACACTCTCTCTCCCCTCTTGTACTTCCAAGGAAACGTTGCACACTTGCCAATCCCGCTCTCATTCTTCTCTCCCTTCTCTATCTAATTATCAGCAATATTTCTCCTAACCCTGGTCCCAAGTTTTATCGTAATCCTTGTTCTGTTAATGTTGACACCGTCCACTCTACTGCCACCAAGCTCCTCTCCCTCACCTCCTTCATTGACCTTACACAATGGTCCAAATATCCCACCCATTAGTTTGGTCACAAACATAACAGTCTGTGCTTACATCTACTCTGGATTTAACTTTCATGCTCTGTTTTCTTTTTTCCCCTTAATCATCATCATTTATTTATATAGAGCCGCTGATTCCACAGCGCTGTACAAAGAACTCATTCACATCAGTCCCTGCCCCATTGGAGCTTACAGTCTAAATTTCCTAACACACACAGTTAGACAGACACATAGACAGAGAGAGACTAGGGTCAATTTTGATAGCAGCCAATTAACCTCTCAGTATGTTTTTGGAGTGTGGGAGGAAACCGGAGCACCCGGAGGAAACCCACGCAAAGGGGAGAACATACAAACTCCACACAGATAAGGCCATGGTCGGGAATTGAACTCATGACCCCAGTGCTGTGAGGCAGAAGTGCTAACCACTTAGCCTCAGTGAATTCTCTTCCCTAATCACCAGGTATTCTCCCAAATGTAACACCCATTCTAGACATGACCTTCTCTGTTCTTCTCTAATCACACCTGAGGCAGTGCTACTACCAGCTACTGAAACAGAAGGACAGACATGGGCAGCAGTATGTCGAGAGTACTGACACTTATTACTGGACATCACTTCGACTGGTTGGTTATTACTGAACATTACGGACTTGGTTCACTAAGACACGTATCTGCCGATTTTGAGCATATTGTACGCAAAATCACCCTGTGCATGCCCAGTACCGGACCATACGCCAGTAAACACATCCCTGTCTGCTCTGTCTTCGAGCACAAAGGACACTTACTACAGTCTACAGTTTCGGGGAATGAATAGGTCAAGGAAGGGGCGTTTTGCCATAGTCAATTTACAGTAAGGGCTTATCTCTTGCTCCAGCTACAGGGCTAGTCCTGAATACTAGTGATGACCGTCTCGTATGCATGCTATAACATGTGTTTGTAAACAGGAGCAACTGTAAAAATGGATTTTATGCTCAATAGACATTAAAAACATTCTAATAAATGTATTTTGTGTGTTCTGTTGCGAATTTATATTCCACATAGGTATTGGGCGTATCCTGCAGTGTATTGTGTAGTAGAGCACAGCAGACCTACACCCGAATTCATCAGCGGACGTATCTTCATATTCGTTCTTGTAGAATTCGGAAGTGCGAAGAGCCGATTTATGTGCAATTGAAAACAAACACACAATCAGGGCCCTGAATGTTTTTGTAAAGATCACAGTACAAAGTCCGAGTTGACGTCTAATCCATAATAATTTACATTAGTGAATGCAATATTCTTATAATACACCCATAATAATACACACTTTTTCCTAATGAACAATGAAATGATGACAGCAAATCACATATAATAAGTGATGACATCAGATAGATATTGTGTATTATTATTAAATAGTAATAATAGTTTAAAAGTTTAGTCCCACTGGACCGAGATCCTGCTTCTAGATTACGGATGAAATCTCGCAGCTCTGTCTCTAGAAGAGAAATGCAACAATTCTTCTGTGATACTGTTTTTCTGTAGTAGTTTAAGCTATTGTTACATTTGGGAAGTGCTGGGTTGGAAATGCACCTTGTGGAAAATGTAACAATGTCATTTTAAAGTCCTGGACCTATTATTTTTAGATTACCCCTTTAATTAATTTCAACTTTTCAAATGTTCTCCTTACATACTGCCTGTTGGAGCTTTATTTGGGTCTTAAATAAGTCACATAAGTGCAATGGGGCATTGTGGATGCCTTTTAATATGTATCACACTTGTACATTGAAAATGTTTATCACACTGGCATTGGTATTTGTAGACGTAAAATGTACTTTGTCCTAAAAAGTGTACCTAGAAGGAAGGATGGAAATCCTATAATTGCATAGACAGACATCCAATCACCATCCAATCATACATGCTACTTCAGAGAACAGGTGAAAGAACGCAGGGTAATAAAACTTTGAGGCTTTCTTTAACGGATACCCCTGAATTCGTACTCTATATGTCTTGAAGCTCATTTAAATTGTGCATGTTGGACAAATATATGAAGCATAAGTGCTCCTAGATCATTCAGCAAGAAACACCTCCTGCCATTATTATTATTATTATTATTGTTGTTGTTGTTATTAGTTATTTGTATTATTATTATTATTGTTATTTTTATTATTATTATAATTTATTATTATTATTATTATTATTATTATTATTATTATTGTTTTATCATTAGTCCATGAGTTTCCAGAAAAAGTTGGGGCATTTTATGTAAAGACAAAAAACAGGGATACTTTGCACTCTCCAAACACATAATTAATGCTGTACTAAATACTGCTCTATATTAAAAACAGGGAATGTTGGTTCCACATATTGCAATATATGTTAAGCTGACCAACTCACGCCAAAGTCTTCCCATTCTGGTCAGTCCTAATATGATCAAATGCTATGCTACTTTATCTGGGTTTAAGGCTTACCTGCACACAGCTTTTAAAGGCAAGTCTTTCCAAGCACTAGCAGCCATAGGAGACCTAGGACTCACCTGACACAAGATGGAATTAATTAATGTAAAGAATGGGGTGCAAGAGTCATGGGACTTACATTGTATAAACAAAAGCAGACATAGATCCTCTGCACTCACCATGTACAGACGGGTGCAAGAGGGGGTTGCCCACATTGTATAGACAGAAAAACAGGAATACTCTGCACTCTCCAAACACATAATTAATGCTGTACTAAATACTGTTCTAGATTAAAAACAGGGACTGTTAGTTCCACATATTGCATTTTATGTAAACTAAGAATACAAATTCACAAAGCAGTATTGGCACCCCAATTGCACTTCAGAGATACCTTTTTGCAGCTTCATACGTGCTATTTTTTTTTTATCAAGAATAGACCATTATAGCTATTGTACTGTGATACAGTTTGAGCTCTTCCTTTAGAAAAGACATTTATAATAATTTACTGTGATACTGTAGCTAGAATAGATTACTGCTGACATATTGTTCATCTTTTATCTCTATAATCGACACTTTTAACAAATATACAGGTGCTCTTTCTAGAATTAATGGCACTCTATCAAAAGCATACCCGCTAGTTGTATAATACAGTGTCTAGAGCAGTTTACAACAAAAGCGTTACAGGTGTGTCTCTGGAACAAATGGTTATATCAATTGTTCTGTAATGCAATTTCTAGAATTGTTTTCTGCTGAAAAGTTGAGACTCAGGAATATATTTACTAAACTGCGGGTTTGAAAAGTGGAGATGTTGCCTATAGCAACCAATCAGATTCTAGTTATCGTTTTGTAGACTGTACTAAATAAATGATAACTAGAATCTGATTGGTTGCTATAGGCAACATCTCCACTTTTTCAAATCCGCAGTTTAGTAAATCTAGCCCTCTACCTGTAGAAAAGACATGGATAACAATTATACTGTGAAAGTCTCTCTAGAAGACTGTTGAGGTATTTTAATGATTATTCTGTGATACAGTTTCAAGAATAGTTGACAGCTGATGTATTATACCGCTATCTCTAGAATAGATGCTGATATCAATTGTATAGTTAGAACCTTAATTATGAAATAGTGTAGCTGTGTCTCTAGAAGACAAATTCATAACAATTGTAGTGTGTTACTGTTTCAGTAATAGTTGTCAGCTGAAGTATTTGGCTTAGCATAGACATTTATTATGTGATATTTATCTAGAATAGAATTCAGCCGATGAATTTGGTTTCTGTCTCTAGAAAAGTCATTTATAACAATTCTACTGTGAAAGTGTTTCTAGAATACAGCTGAAATGTATTGGCAATGTTCCTTCAATATACATTTATGGCGACTATGATAGAGTTTGCAAAATAGTTAACAGCTTGAAGGATTGTAGGTCTGTCTCTAGAATAAATACTTAGATTAATTGTATTCTCATACTATTTCTAGAATATTTTTTGGCAAATGAATTTGAGCTTTACCTCTAGAATAGACATTTTGGGGACTATTTATGATAGTTTATTTACTTGTAAATTCCCCGAAAACAGCTGTTTTCGGGGAATGGACGCATGTTAAGTATTTTTTATAATCTATCAACACTGCATCGCAGTAGATATCATAGATATCTGCTGCTTTGCATTTGTTTTCTAAATACATAGCAGTCCCCATAGACATTTATGGGGACTGCTATGTACCGCAATTTACCAGCATTTGAAAATACTTTTACACCTGTGGCAATGTACGCTAGCTCAGGCTGGCATACATTACCACACCACACCACATTTGGATATACACGATAAGGAGGAGTTGTTATGCGGCCACTGATCAGGTTATTGGATAATCATGTTATTCAAATACCCTCAACCCATTATCCTACACAGATCAGGGTATTGAATAATTTTCTTATTTAAACTCACACTGCCCTATAAGGTTCAGTTTCCCTGGAAGGGGAAGGGGGGCCTGGGGAGTTGACAAACTTGGTGACGGAGAGATTGGGATATTTGCGGTTGAGCAAAGGGAGAAACTTGAGATTGGAATAGTTATTGCTGCTCAGTCTGACAAATCAGGTATAAGAACATGGTCATTATTCAAGTACCAGCAGCATTGGGTGGCTGTTCGGCCGTGACAGTGTGTTAAGGTATCCATGGTGAGCTGGCTTAAAGTGGGGAGACTCCATGAACTGTTACCTGCTGAAGTCTAGTGGCATTGGCAGGAGATCATATCAGTAGAATTTTTATCAAGGTATTCCAGTCGGCTGTGGGCACCAACATCTACTGAACGGAAGTGAGAACATGAATCTCACCCGATGCTCCCAGCAATTTATCTCATCCACACCCACTACACAGAGCCGTAGATAGACATCTTAGTGCCGTGGGCAAGTAAGAACACTGGCGTCCAGTGCCCGTCTTACTGAGAGTTATAGTAAATGACGCCTACTGTGGGGGCATGCGTAGCCCTTTGCAAGCGCTAGGCTGCTCTCCAATACTCTCCATCCCCGGACCCTATCTGTTCTCCACATTGTGCCTGTTGATTGATCTATGTTTGGCGTTCTCTGTGCTAGTCCACCCTCAACCGCTGTACTTCCCCTCCAAACACATTGGAAATGCAAGTGAGAAATATAGCTCCAACCCGGGGAGAAGAGGGGCATTTTAGAAGTGTGAATGGCAATTTTTTTGCGTATAACGCACACAGGTACTCTGCGCATACCCAGAAGCGCACTATACGCCACAGAGCGCAGCAGTGTCCGATTCACCTTTGAGCGCAAAGGACATTTACGACAGCCTACGATTTTAGGGAGGGAAGAGAGCGGGGAAGAGTCGGATGCACGTAGGCGATGTACAGTAAGGGCATGCCAAGCTCAAGTGCACACAGCGGCGTTCGAACCAAGCTTTGGGCATCTCAGAAGTATGTGATTTCCAGTCACATCACTTACACCAACTACAGGTCTAGTCTAAGTGCCATTTACTAGTGATGACAGCTGTGTATTCCTGCTAGAACATGTGTTTGTAACCAGGAGCAACGGTAAAAATGTATTTCATGTACAGAAGACATAAATTAAAGCCTAATAAATGTATTTCTGTGAATAAAAAAACAAAACAAAAAACACTTTATTTTTGAATTAATGACTATGGGCCTGATTCATTAAGGATCTTAACTTGAGAAACTTCTTATTTCAGTCTCCTGGACAAAACCATGTTACAATTCAAGGGGTGCAAATTAGTATTCTGTTTTGCACATAAGTTAAATACTGACTGTTATTTCATGTAGCACACAAATATCAACTTTAAATTTCAGTGAACAAATAAGCTATAAAGTATTTGTGTGTTACATGAAAAAACAGTCAGTATTTAACTTATGTGCAAAACAGAATACTAATTTGCACCCCTTGAATTGTAACATGGTTTTGTCCAAAAGACTAAAATAAGAAGTTTCTCAAGTTAAGATCCTTAGTGAATCAGGCCCTATATTATTAACAGGTGACATTAGTTGAATAGTATTTATATTTTTCAGTGAATTCTTTTGTGATTTGACATATGTGTTGTACATACCCTGCAGTCTCCTGTGTGTTAGAGCAGAACGGATCTAGGCCCGTATTCATCAGCAGACGTATCGTCACATCCTCTCCTTGTTGAATATGGACATACGTATAACTGATGCACGTGCGTTTTTTAGACTAAGTTAGTTTTGCGTTTGATAATGACTCAGGCCCGATGTGTGCAGTGCGCACTACCAGTGAGATGAATACAAAAACACCATCACACTTAGAAAATAAAACAGGTCAGGCGGAGCATTAGTGATTGATTTGCTGCAGGATTTCCGTTTGGTCCGCTGTGTTTTTACGTAAGTGTAATAAATAGTATTTTGAGGATCATCTCAGTCTCAATCCACCGATCTACTTCCCCTTTTCCCTGAACTCCTCATTATTCCATAGTCATCTGTTAATGGGTGGCTTGGGAAAGAGTAGAGTCCTGTATATGATTTACTTGCTGTTACCAGTCTGATTTTATTATTGTTATTTATAGATAAAGCCTCAGCCTCTTCCTCAGTGTTAAACAGAGTAAGCTATAACATACAGGGCAGAATAACAGTTAGATGATTTAACATTTACACCAACATGAGAAAATCAGAATGAGAACCTTGCTCAAAGAGCTTACAATCTAACATTTTTACACCTGTTACTGTTGTTTGCATAGGGAAGATGTGAGCTGTCAGTTTCTCGTTCCTATAGAAAACACTTGTGTGTCAGATGTGTCAGTTTTGAAGATATGTTCTCTTCTGACTGGAGGAATTACATGTCAGGAGGTAAAGACAACTCGAAAGACTACAATACTCCTTGGGTTTCTATCTTGCAGTTACAAGATGTTTCAGGCCGCTCGTTGTTCCACTTCTGCTAATTGATGGTTTGTACTGATGCATGTTAATGTGCAATGGAAATTGGGACCCAGTCATGTGTATTAAGCAACTGAAATCCATTTACTTTAGTGTGTACAATAACATGTCTGGTATAATGGAACTTTGTAATGGGACTAATGTCTCACTATGGCTGCATTTGCTTAATGAATCTATGTTCCACAAGGAAGGAACGTAATGTAACTTTAATTATTTCTTTAACAACTTGTAATTATAAAAAAAAAAAAAAAAAACCCAAGCAAAACAAAACAATACTTTTTGTGTTTATTCTTCTTCAATAATTTATTCACAATCATCCCTCTGAGCAGGGGTAATTTCATTTTCACAAGGAGGCAGAGAGGGTGGTTTGTTAAAACCAGGCAACTTTTTATATAGTAACTCATCATCATCATCGGATACTTATATAGCGCCACTAATTGCGTAGCGCTGTACAGAGAACTCACTCACATCAGTTCCTGTCCCATTGGAGCTTACAGTCTAAATTTCCTAACATACACACACAGACAGACAGAGACTAAGGTGAGTTTGATAGCAGCCAATTAACTTACTAGTATGTATGAGTGTGGGAGGAAACCGGAGCACCCGGATGAAAATCCACACCGTTTGGTATTGTAGTACACGGAAATGTGCACGGTTGAACTTCACGGTGAGGTCTAGCTGGGCATCGCTGAGAACTGAATCGACCACTTGGAGTCAGGTTTATAAATTCAGCTTTGTCTTTATTCCACCACAGCAGCACTATATTACCCATAGATTCCTATTCTCCCGGAATGTCCGGGAGAATCACAAATTTTTGGGAGTTCTCTTGGACTCCTGGGAGAGCAGGGCAACCTCCCGCTTCCTGCCCTCTTCGTTGGGCAAGTGGGTGGGGGCCGGGCTAAAAGCATCATTCTGTCTCCGCCCCCTGCTCTGATAGGTCGAAATTTGTAAGGCATAGCAGGGGGGAAGGGGGGGGGGGGGGCATGCCCCCATGACGAAGCCCCCTCCCGGAGATCTTGCTGTCAAAGTTAGTAAGTATGATATTACCATGATCTGTTAAACTCTGTTCCAGGTTTTACTTCTTAAAATACCATTAAATCTCAAAATTAATGGGAATCAAAAAATTAAAATACATTGTTCAATGTTAACTTGGAAATTCAAAAGGATGAGAATGCAGTAATTTGAGCTGTTGTGACATAACTAGATATCCACCACTCCATACACTGTAGTGCTTTAAGGCAAGTCTGTCAAGCTGTCAGTCACTCCCTGTCTATTTAATTATTGAAGTGGTTCCTGCCTAATATTCCAGCCTGCTGCAGAGGGGTGATAGAGAGCATGGTGAACACAGATTCTTAACTATAAACCCTTTCAAGTATTTTATGTAGCTCAGGAAGAAGGCTTGAAAATATAATCTCTGTATCCCACTGTGTATTCCAAAACTCCAACATCTACACTCCGATACTGAAAACAATTCACATATAAAAAAAATAGAAAAGCTCTGAGATTATTATAAATAGTTTTTTAATTGCAAATTTATAGCATTTCTTACAGTATGGTAAGAATTTAATTTGCTGTACTCATATGTTGTCCTTCCTCAGGGGCATCATGGAAAAATCTTTCATTGGGCTATGTATATATGATTAGTGTAATTACTAATATATAACGAGTATAATAATAATTATTAATGTAAAAAGAGAGAAAAACTCTTCTAGAGGTGCCATCCTAGGTTACCCAAACTGAGAAGCTGTCAACTGGATATTGTATGACCTCCTAACCAATAGTACAAAGTGCAAAAAAAAAATACCTGTGCTTCAAATTGGATATAAAAAAACAATAGTAATCACAGAACCTTAAAAATATATATTCATGCACTATAAAACAAATAACATTAAAATAAACAACAGCCTCAGTAGCATAAAACAGCTTAGTAAATTTAAAGAGCTGGGCTGAGTATGGACATTCATTAACGTTAGTCGACCAACACAAAGTATAGATGGCTCAAGAGAAACAGTCTCTAGTTGAAATCCGGGATCAAAAGGAGAGAAAAGATAGGTGATGTGGATATATGTGACAATAAAGAGCCCACCAATTATGCTTAGTCCAGAAATCACAGTCTCACCGTATATTTATGACTCTCCACTGGAAATGTCCCCCTAGAGAAAGATAAAAATCTTTTGTTTATGTCGTCTCACTTTGGGTGGTCATCCCAGACTGTCAGGTTGTCAATAAATCTTGTCCAGTTCGATCAATAACTGAGGAGAAGTCCATGCTGGTAAGAATTTCTTTGACGCGTTTCAGTGCAGTGTTGCGCTTTGTACAGCACGGACTTCTTATCAAGTCAAGAACAAAGAAGATTGTATTTTATTTTAAAAAAAATGGAGAGAGATGAGTGTTTTATACAAATAAAATAGATTGAAAAATGTGTGTTGATTTTTCTTTTTTTTCGCTATGTGGTTATAATAGACAGGGGTCCATTATACTAGGAACACTGGGGTGGCAAAGTTGTGTAAGGATTTTGTAAGGATCCTGCACATCTGTAAGATTCTGTGTGACAGATGCAATGAAGAAAGGATATGTGACAACCAAATCAGCGCTAAGCTGGAGATATCTCACGCACTCGGTTCTTAAACATTACATTATTTTAAAAAAATGAGTATTGTGCTTGCCTCGGTGCATGGGACTCAAGTCCTCCACATCCAATATGAACTTAAAGGGTTTGATTTATACATCTTAAGAAATATACAACTTTAGCATATAAACATGTAAGTAGCAATGATGTGTCAATAATCTTCATCAGTTCCAAAACATGCACCAGGTTTATGTAGGTGCAAAATCTACATCTCATAGCTAATGTTTTTCAAAATCTGTGTAACTCACAAAAAGATGCAACTAAAAGGGGCATGTTAATCTTCTATCTGCTTGGCCTCCCTGTACTGAATTTGCACATCGATGTTTGTATGAATATATTGTGACAAAGATTCACATAACAATGCACCTAGTTTAACATTAAACAGGTAGAGGACATATGTGTGATTTAAACTTACATGTTTTGTAGTGGTTTAGAGGGATCTTTTTCCACAGCTAACAGCAATCTGACAGGGTGTGTCTGCAGTGAGAGCAGTCAAGCAGAGCACCTGATGAGAACTACTTTGTAAAGGCAGTGTGAGAGTGTCACCTGTCTATCAAGTTAGGCCTGTGGGAGGAGTGTAAACTCTTTAAACCTGTCTTTTTCATTGTTCATGTGTGACCAATGCTAGATAGTTGACCAGTGTCTAGGGAGCTGGTCTCTGTTAATTTAGCAGTTGTTCGTGTGTGCATCATCAGAAGGGTGTCCATGCCACAATATACAGTAGATATATGTATATCTATACAGAAAGATAGAAAGACAACCCTGGTGAAGACTACACACACACACACACACACACACACGATGCATTAATTGGCATGCAATGTTTATTGCCCTCTTTTAATAAAGAAGGCTCACATCCTCTTGAGCCTAACAAGGGGCATTTGGTGATCACCTCTGGGGTCCCCGTTGCAAAGTCCATTACTTTATTGTGGGTATCCTATTAGATTTCACACCGCTAATCACTCGTGACATACAGGGTCCATACCAGTGAAGTTCTGTGACATTCTGCGTTAAATAGTGGGATGGTGTGACTTGGCATGTCTGCTTTACTGTACTTAAACTGAACTATGTACTTGATTTATTTTGTGCACTAGAGCCAGCTACTTCCCATGTTAAGTAGTTGTTAACGCCACCTCTGTGGTGATGTCATAATCAATACCTGCATGGTGAGAAACACAGACGTCACCATGGTAACTTACAGCATCTTCCGTAGTGTTCCATCATTGTATCTCATTTGAATATTTAATATTAAATTTTTGTGGTTTTGGTACAGAGACTGGCACACAAATGTGAATAGAGATTATAAGCATAAGAAATGCACTGATCGGCCAATATCTGCCAATTATCCGTGCCCCCACTTTATATTTTGATCTCTGTAAAGATTAATAATCATGCTAATTAGATTAATAATCATGCAAAAGAAATTAGATTAATAATCACGCTAAAGAAACAGATTCTGTTCATTCCGTGACATTTGCTTACACCTTGAACCTGTGTAATAATGAGATTTATTAGAAAACACCTGTGGCGTGTATATTAATATGGATAACCAACGCTGCACCTCAGGGATCTTGCAAGACTGAAGTACTTTACGGTATTTCAGTAGGTTGTCTGCTTAGTTTTTCATATGTATAGCGTAGTAGGAGACTGTGAGATTCATTTCAATGATTCAGAAATTAGCACTGCAGGGGGGGAAATGGCCTAGTTCCTAAAACGAGAGCTTGAGATTTTTTTTCTTTAAAATCTATTACAGTTTTAACATAGTTCTCATGCTAATGATGGATTGTTCATGTGATAATGAACCCCTTCGTTTAAGGATATAAGTCTGCTGGGCTGGTGAATTAATACTGGGCACAGACATTCAAGCTGACATCACCTCTGCAGTAGAGATAAGATGCATGGTGAGAATGCTAGCTTGCCAATAGCTGGACAACCAGAAGTTACCTGCATATTATATATATATAGTACTCTTATGGGGCTGCCCTGGGGAGACGCAACTCTTTGCTTGGTGTGACGAGGAAGTATATCTCCAATCCCGGAGCTGAGAGAAGCGAGGTATCCCTACCAAAATAAGAACCCAATAAATGTACATTTTTAAAGGGAACGCTGTTATTTAGGGAAATAGGTAAAGAGCAGGTGGGGAATGGTGGGGCAATTAATCTGGGTAGGTAAAGGATCACAATTGATAGTGCATCAGTGTGTAATCAACACACCTCACTCAGGGATTGCACATTTTATTTTAATGGTATTTTAATTTTTAACCCATATTTTACCACTCTGCTTTGTTCATAGGGGAATTTAATTGACTGCGTTGCTCCTGAGCTGCGAGCAAAAATCTGTGTTGAAATTACCGTACTAACTGTAATAATGTGCACTATTATCGTAGTAACGGTAGTAGTGCGCAGACCATGTTGTTCTCACGAACAACGCGGTCAATAGGCGTACATCTCTTTATCACTTGTAATCACAGGTCCTATCCCCTCTCTCTCCCACCCCCATAGCTTTTATGGTACCATTGAAACCCAACTGTTTAAAACAAATAAACGTAAATGTAAATAATTAATCCCTCAGTTGAAGTTTTTCTAATCTGTGAATAATAATTACTAGAGACAACCGGCAGTAGCTGCCTTAAATTAAATTGAAATGTAATGACTAAGTTACTTTATTAACAAAATTCAATAACTTTTTAGTACACTACATTACATGCAGAAATTTTAACAATGGAGTATAATGAATAAACAACTATATCATCAATCACTATATTAAAGGAACTAAAGAATTTCTTTATACACTACATTATATGTATAAATTCTTCTATCGAAGTTACATTGCTGGGCATGGTTTCCCGCAAGACACTCTGATATATGTGGCTGCAAATAATTGTCACAGTTACCAGACCGCCCAGAAGGTCACATATTCTAGGTCACCCAGCAGGTGCACAAAGAGAGTTCACTAACTGCCTGTCATGCCTGAGGATCTGTCTGTACCCAGACTGGGTTGTGTCTCTGGAGCTGAACTGGTGACTACTTGGACAAAGCTGGGTAGCCTGATAATATTCCTCTGCATATAGTGAATAGACTGGTGCAGATGGGGAGAGCAAACAGGAACTGGATTGCTGGACCCGACTGGAACCGGAATGCTGAAAGAGGATTGCTGCAACCGGAATGCTGGATGAGGATTACTGTAAAGGAATGGAACCAAAATGCTGTGAGCGGAATGCTAAAAGAGTATTGCTGTAACCGGACTAGAACCGGAATGCTGTGGCCGGAATGGAATCAGAGTGGATGGAACCAGATTGCTGGAATTGACCTGGAGCCAGAATGCGGGCTGCACTGTCAAAGCTGGATAAATAGCAAGACTGCAAACTGCTAGGAACCAGGTTGGCGTCTGAAATACAACGCTGCACTGGCAACAGGTAAGGGCTCCAGGAAGTCCTTTTATAGTTGTTGATTTCCTGATTGGAGACTGCAATCAGCTGTACAGAAGCAGCACTCTCTAGATGGATCAGGTGACTATATCCAAGATGGCAGCTCCCATGGACTGGTTTTGGAGGGAATCTGAAATGGAGGCTGTTATCACCTGATTGGCTGAGAGGAATCATGTGACCGAATCCAAGATAGCCACGCCCATACTCTGATTCTGGAGTGGAGACAGACTGGACAGTATCTTACAGAAAATCTGAAACCAGCAGAGCCTGAGGACCATGGGGACAACTTGGAAAGGCAGCAAAGAGGTAAGTGACAGAACCTGAGAGCCTGGTGTGTGACACTGCCACAGTTTCCGGAGCTACCAGCAGATGTTCCGTTGTAAATGGCAAGTGGATGTTTTTCGAAATAACTCCAAAACAATGCAACCGATTAAAATGCCAATTCTTTTCTGTAAATCTACAGACCAAGACCTTTCATTTGGTATATAATATGTCATTCTCAGACAATGGCAACATAGAAATATATATTAGTATATAAAATTACCAACACATCTGCCATCTTAGGGCTGTTCCATAATTCTGGGCCTGACTGTACAAACGTTCTAATGAGGCCATCTATAGTTTCCATCTTCTCTAATTGGATGAGACAACATATTGTTTAATATTGGGCAATGGGTTCGATAGTGACCAAATTGGTATTGATAAATCTGACTGTGTTCGATCAGCATCAGTGAGGAAATATCGGTCAATGGGTACATTGGAAACGTGGATTGAAAATGGTGAGGTGTAGGGAAGAGTGAAAACTGGATACAATGGAGGAGTAGATGATACTTAAAGTACATCAAAAGTTAACATACTAGTTTCAGCATCAGGGAAAGTTAAAGGCTGACAACCGAGAATCGAGTAATACAGTTTAAATACTTTTCCTATTTGGTATAGGAAGTAGAGATGCTCTCAGAAGTTAAAAAGAAGCAAAACGTCATTGTTGCATTGTCGGTTCTCGCAAGCTTCGGATTCTATAAGTACCGCCCTCCACTGCGATCCAGCACCATTTCACAGAGAGACACAGAAGGGGTAGCAAGGTTCTTGGCAGACTCTAGTGCAGTTGGGCAGCATCATATCTAAAACAAAAAGAGGATGGGTGGCAGTTTTCTTAAAAGTCTCAAGTGACATTCTACTGAGTTATGGCTCACACAGAAACAGTAGAGCTCCATTGCTTCATGGCTAATTGTCATTGCTGAAATAGAAATAATAGGGCTGTCAGTGTGTTCTTTAAAATCTGAAGTCACATTGTACTGTGTTAAGCTCACACAGAAGGAGGAGAGGTCCCAGTTTTGTTTCCAGTCTACAGTCTACGTGGCATTGCTTCATTGCTAATTGTCATTGCTGAAATAGAAATAATAGGGCTGATAGTGTTCTTCAAAATCTGCAGTCACATTGTACTGTGTTATGAAAATGGATTCACAGCAGTACACAGAAGACCAGGAGTACCAAGCTGCTGCTGGCACCAGTCATGATGATAGTAATCCCTCTACATCATCTACTAAAGCCTATGTTAAAGTGCATAGTGTTTTTAAGTCAGGGAAACTAAAATGTAAAAAAACACCTTTTAAAGACCTGTAATTCAGGCATTCTACACACGCAGTGGCAAGGAAAGAATCAGACCTTCGCCTTTTTCTTTGAGTGCTAGTTCTGCAACTATCACTGAGGCATTTTTTTTGTAAGGTCAGCCAAGACCTTGTCATTCTGACTCAAAAAGTGGTGCCCAAATACTTTTATTTGTAAAAGCTGAGCTGGAAGAAAATGTATGTTCGGATTCAGAAATGACACAAACCCCTGAGGAGAGTCTATCCACAAGTGCTATGTGTAAGCCTGACCTTTCTGAAACTGTACCTATTTCCTTTCAGCATTTCTGCAGATGTGTGGATGAACAGCCCTAGTGTAGCCGGTGATACACAAATTGAGGATGCCACTTTGGAATTGCAACAAGATAAGGGGGATATTTGTTTAGCTGACAACGGCACTAATGAGGATGTTGATAAGGATGATGTTGTTTGTGTAAGTCCTGCACCAGTGGAAGCAGTTCTTCCACAGGATAAGAAGAAGGCCATTGTCATGCCTGGGCATAAGACCAATAAATCAACCTCTTTTGTGTGAAATTATTTTTGCCCAAAACCTGGCAACAGTTGTCTAGCCATTTGTAAAGCCACAGTCCGTAGAGGTAGAGCCGTTAATCATCTAGGAATCTCATCCATGTTACGCCATTTAAAGCGAGTTCATGGCAAGCTGTTGGGAAATTCTGAAACTTAGATCCCTTCTCTCAGCTAGATCCCGACACCTGCAATCTTCACCCACAACACCATCCTCATCAATATTCTCAGTAGCGATTGTAGTTTGTTCTGCATCCAAGTTGCTAAGGCTAGATGACTCCACTATCCAGAATTCCTCAGAAGAATTCTTGAGCGTTAGTCCCACTGCTGCTGCTGCTGGGGGTGGATCTTCATCCCATAAGCAGACCAAGAAGAAGACTACTAGTAGTTTATAACAGTTGACTGTTAAACAATCCTTTGCAAGAAGAAGCAAGTATGACAGCTGTCACAAAGCGAATCACAGACGCCATGGGGGCTATGCTAGTATTAAATCTGTATCCAATATCCACTATTAATGCAGCTGGTTTTAGACAGTTAATTGAGGTCCCCGTTACCAAATTCCATCACAACACCATTTTACTAGAAAAGCTATTCCTCACCTCTACCAGAAGGTTCGTAAAAAATGTAATTATTGGGCTAGAAAACACCATTCTACCCACTGTACACTTAACCACAGATATGTGGACAAGCGGAACTGGGCAAACTAAAGATTGCATGACTGTAACAGCCCACTGGTTGGTGATTCGACTTCACCAGCAGGGACAGCAGCAGCATGTACCCAAGTACGTCACATTATTCAGAGGCAGGCTACTCTGTGTATCACCGACTTCACCGAGAGGCATACAGCTGACAATCTTACAAAAACTAAGGGATGTCATTGCAACATCAGGGACATGCCGGAGATGCTGTCTGTGGCCCGTAAAATATCTGGACATTTCCAGCATTCGCAACAGCATGTAGTAGATTGCAGCAGCTACAAGAGCAATTTAATTTGCCCTGCCACCAGCTGAAGCAAGAAGTGGTAACAAGGTCACCTCTGCCGTAACTCCATCCTACTATCAACAGCCAAAGGATGGTGGAGGATTATTTAACGACAACATAGAAATAGACACATCAGACAGCCCCTTTACATACTGGGAGAAAAAAAAAAGGAATTTGGAGACCCATGTACCAACTCACTTTGCACTGCCTAAGCTGCCCACCCTCCAGTGTGTACTCGGAAAGAGTTTTCAGCACAGCCGGGAATCTTGTCAACGATCAGCATAATGGGCTACTTCCTTTAAAATGTGGAAAAGTTGATGTTCATAAAAATGAACTACAATTTCCACGCAGAAGGCCTTTCCCACCATTTACATCAAAATACAGAGATTTCTGTAATGGTGGATTCCAGCGTTGATGAATTAATAATGTGTAAGGATGATGTACACACTGATGAGGGTGAGGATGAGGATGAGGCTGAGGATGATGACAACAACATACAAATTAGTGACATCTCTGCTGCAACTCCACCTGATTCTACTGTCAGCTATCAACATCCAAAGAATGGTGGAGTATTATTATACATTTTTGGAACGGTATCAAGACAACAGTTTTATGAGCAAAGAACAACGTTGCTTGCAGAAGTAATGTAAGCATGGATGTCTAAATAGACGTGTATATGTATTACTCAAACCTTCCACTTTGCTGCTGTTTCACTAGTATTGCACAAAGTATTTGTAAACTGCACTTTACATCAAAGATACCTAGCTATATTTAAATTTTTGGGTGTTTGGGGCTGATTCGAAGCTCAGTGATGACCTTGCTTTTAATGGCTCTTTTTAGTGCCTTGACTGGAACAAGATCCAATATACTGAGAGTGATCACTGCCAATTTTTGGACACCTGGCGGATTTAACCTTCTGAAGCTTGTTTTCAGTCATCCTTTCAATTGCTTCTATCTCGTACGTGTGACCACATACTTTGTTTTTCACTGGGGTCACCATCTCCAACTGTGTTATAGGAGTACTCTGGGTGACGGAGATTTCCTCATCTTCATCTTACAAAGCTTTGTCTGCAGGGGCCGGTGACACACCCATTTGTTTTCTCAGGTCTCTTAGCTGTTCTTTAAACTGGACATATTTATCGTCCTGCCTCAGGGCTGTATTATTCTTCTGAAGCGCAGTGTATCTGATTGTGTACAAGCTCTATTAAATCTGAGATCTCATCTGGGTGGGTCACATTTTAAGTTAAGCATGTTCTCCTCAAGTGCGTCTATATATTGGTTTAAATATCTGTTCAATGCAGCGTATTCAACATTACAGATTCCATGCTGCCCACATTTTCCATGTCACAGTCTGTCTGAAGCAGATGTAATGTCACTCCAGTTGTAATATCCACTCCTGTGTCTGCATAAGTTTGGCAGTTCTTCAGGAATGAGAGGGAGGTATCCATAGAGGACAAGAAGATTAAAGATGCAGCACAAGCAGACATGGTTTAATAATGTAAAGATAATTGACAGCACTTGTAGACTTAAGGCAGCTAAGCTATTGGTAGCTTGTATGGGGGGGCAAACAAGCCAAGCACTTCATCCACAAAAGTGGCATTGCATGTGGCTGGAGTGCTTGGTTTGTTAAACTGTACCTTTCAGTATCTTACATAAGGGTGGTTGGGAGGGCCCAAGGACAATTCCATCTCTTCTTTTCTGCTACTGCTGTGTGGCAATGTTTCCTAGATGTGCTATGAACTGCTGTGTGTTCATGTCGTTGCTCTGTCGCTTAGCATCCATCCAGCTCGCTGCAGTCTTTGTCCAAAAGTGTATGAAAATAATATTGTGACCTGTGAGGTGGTCAAAATTGACTGGAAATGACTGAAAATTTGTGTTATTGAGGTTAATAATAATGTAGGAACAGAAAAAGAGCAAAATTGTATGATTTTAGCATATTTTAGCTATTTTTCTAAAAAAATACAGATCCAAAACCAAAATGCGGGAGGGCGGTTTTGCTAAAACCAAAACCATAACCAAAACACAAACTTAATCCAGATCCAAAACCAAAACACGGGGGTCAGTGAACATCTCTAATAGGAAGGTGTATTTATTAATTTAAAAATAATAAGCACTGAATTGCTAAATCTTGTAAACGACTGAAAACCTTTCCTTTGTTACTGACCTGTGAAAATTTATCTTACAAACTTTCTACGAAGATCTCATTGTCAGATGCAGAATATAAGAGTATTATATCATCATTCCTCCCTTATAAATGCAGGTACATGTGTTTAAATTGCCATGTTAACCAGTTTCTGAATATTGCATGATAGGTCACCAATGCCCGTTGGGCTCTTGATATGGAGACTTTCATAGTTGGGAAGGAAATAAGCCGGAATATTTTGCATGTGTCAGGCATTAACAATTCTTCAGTACTGTAGTACTGTATAAAGCAATCAGCTGTGCATTAAAATAATCTCCAGCACAAAACTTCTTCAGGAAAAAAACATATTTCCAACTCTGCTGGATTCTTTCTGCTACTTAAATTTATTTCAATGTATGACATTCATTTCTGAGATCCTATTTTATCACAATCAGCAGAGTAGGGTAAAACACGAAGCCCTCCAAGGCCCAACAAGTATTTACTTAGCCTGTGTTCAGATTCTGAAGCATGACAGCAATGTGCAATAAATGCTAGCAAAATAGCTAAACATAAAAGTAATAAAAAAAATCTCATCCTCTATTGCATACCAGCATAATACAGTGACTTCCAGTCTATAACCGTGGTTTGTTAGGCTCTCTCTGGACGGACATGGGGCCAGTAAAATAATGAACCCCCCATGATCTCTATGTTTTGGATGTACCTGTTGTGGTGTAAGGTTGGCATAATATTGAATACCACCCATGCTATTAGGGGCTCTCCCCATCCCCCTCACATCCCTGCAGGATGTGAGGGATGGGGTAATAACAATCCCTGCATAAATCGATTCTTTATATCCAAACCCATATGTGAAAGACTAAATCAGTAGAGTAAAACAATATCATGTACTAGTAAATACCTGGTCCATGTGTATCTCGGATGGAGTGTACAAGTGTGAGTGTGAGTAGGCAACATAAGCAGTGAAAACAATGCGTCTCCCAGGGTTTTATTTTTGGACCATTTTCAAATAAACATATTATACAGGATAAACAGGGGAACAATTATAAAAATTCACTTCTCTTAACTACTTTCACATAAGTGCTCCTGGTATAATGCTTCTCTCAGGGTAGCACAATGTTTTCTTGTTGAATTCCGAAACACACGTTCATCCACAAAAGTTCTTATGGGATGCAATTATATTTTAATAGGAGAATCGCAACTAGGCTCAATATTTTCAAAATAACTCTCCCCAGTAGAGATAAGAAAGTACCAGAGGTGTAGGATAGAAGAGACTTCTCCAGCTCTCCGTTCAGCTTCAGCAACATTCTATTCCTGCACTTTACTTTCAAGCCTCTCCCAGTTGTCAATCAGGAAAAGCCACCAGTGGTTTCAGTAACGGGGTCAGTAACGGCCAAGCAGGGTGTTTTACTACTGGGAGGGAGGGAGCTGGTATTTGGAAAATAACAGACTTATTTGCAAATAACAAATCCTCTTCAGATACTATTGTTCGTTATTATAAATTTTAACACTCTTTATTTCGTTTCACCTTTCCCAGTTCGCATGTCTTGCGCGGTCACGCTGAATATTGCATTCAGCCCCCCTCCCACATCCCATCTGCCCTGCCTACTTTAACCTAGTTACCATAATGAGTTTTTCACAATTTAGATACAATGACATGAAGCAACTCCTGTGAGATTTAACAAATGAGTCAGCTGTAGATTTAATTTCGTCCTTTGTGTGCCTCAAGGAAAATGTTACTCAGATGGAAAGACAGGCGTTCTTTATTATCACTCGCAGCCTATCTACCAGCTGACTTTACTGTACAGTAATGACTGTCCTTGTATCTATTTATTACATACTGGTGATGAATGCAGGATAGAGGAGAAGGCCAAGCAAAATATTGATATGAGGCCGGTGATGTGGTGCCCTGCCCCTGTATTAGATACCCTTGTATTGATGCATTGGGTGCAATAGTAAGCATGCTTCTCCATTGTCACACAAGAGTGTATTAAAAGGAACTGCTAATTTTTTTATTTTTTAAACAAATTCCTATAACTTAGGTGACAATAAGGTGATTTGCAAATAACTTTTCTGCTAAATTCAGTATGAAAAGTAAGCATGTTAAAGTTGGTCTAATTCATCTGCTTGTGATCAGATGTTCAATTCCTGACAATGGCCTTATCTGTGCGGAGTTTGTATGTTCTCCCCATGTTTGCGTGGGTTTCCTCCGGGTGCTCCGGTTTCCTCCCACACTCCAAAAAACATACTGGTAGGTTAATTAACTATTAGGATAGTTAGTAGTTAGTTAACTAGTAGGATACCCGAGCGAGGCAGTCGGATACCCTCCTCGCTCGGGTATCCGACTGCCTCTCCGCCATCTCCTCCTAGATGTCCGAGCGCTTTCTCAAAATCAATATCTCTAAAACTGAACTCATTGTCTTTCCTCCGCCCAGACTCCCATCCCACGATGACCTCTCTATTGTCGTCAACAACACCACCATCTCCTCTGTCACCCAACTTCGCTGTCTGGGTGTCACCCTCGACTCCTCTCTCTCTTTTGCCCCCCAGATTCATTCCCTTGCCCAAGCCTGTAGCTTCCAACTATGCAACATCGCCCGCATCCGTCCTTTTCTCTCTCATGATGCCACCAAAACTATAATCCAGGCACTCATCATCTCCCGCCTTGATTATTGTAACCTCCTCCTCACTGGCCTCCCCCACTTTCGTCTCTCCCCCCTCCGCTCTATACTCAATGCAGCCGCAAGACTCATCCTCCTCTCACGCCGCCCCTCCTCTGCCTCCCCTCTCTGCCTTGCCTTACACTGGCTCCCCTTCCCCTACAGAATCCTTTTCAAACTCCTCACCACCACTTACAAGGCTCTCCCCAACTCTACTGCCCCTTATATCTCTAACCTCCTCTCCATTCACACTCCTGCCCGCTCCCTGCACTCGGCCAACGACCGCCGCCTCTCCTCCACCCTTATCACCTCTTCCCACTCCAGAGTCCAAGACTTTTCCCGTGCAGCCCCCCTTCTCTGGAACGACCTCCCTCATTCCATCCGTCTCTCTCCTACTCTGTGCTCCTTTAAACGTGCACTCAAAACTCACCTCTTCCTCAAAGCCTACTAACCATCTACTTAACCCCCATCTCCTCCCTTTGCTCGTCCTCCCTTCTCTCCTCTTGCCTCAACTGGCTCCTCTTGTGCCTGGTCTGTTTACCCTCCTTTAGGATGTAAGCTCGTATGAGCAGGGCCCCCTCCCCTCCTGTCTCCATACCTGTTCTTCCACTCCGTCTTTACTGCATATGAGTAGCCGGAGTTTCTGAAGTATTGGTACTTTTTGTTCATTGTTCTGTATGGTTTCACCCTGTATAGTCTACTGTTAGTACTGTGTGCGGTGCTGCGGATACCTTGTGGCTCCTAACAAATAAATGATAATAATAATAATAATAATAATAATAATAATAATAATAATAATAATAATTGGCTGCTATTAAATTAACCCTAGTCTCTCTCTCTCTCTCTCTCTCTGCCTGTGTGTGTATGTTATGAAATTTAGACTGTAATCCCCAATGGGGCAGGGACTGATGTGAATGAGTTCTCTGTACAGCGCTGCAGAATCAGTGGCGCTATATAAATAAATGGTGATGATGATCAGATGACAAATATCAATTCAGTTTAAAGCTACATTGTCAGTTGTTGCATTTTTTCCCCTGGAATCACTCACTCGTCTGACAGCCACCAGGGATCATGTGACAGTGTGGTGTGTGGGGGAGAGGTGGCTGCATGGACCAATAAGAAGCCATAATCAATGGGATTGCAGTTTTCTATTGATCCTTCCTATCAAAGCACCCATAATAAACTGGAGAATGAAACAGATTTGTGGATGTTGTACTACCAAAGCAGTTTTAGTGTGTCCTTCCTGGGGGAAAAGCAGGTAAGGGAAAATGTATAAATTAACTGGGAATGCTGGAAGACAGTCTGAGCTCTCCTATCTCCCCTCCCTTTCCTATTTATTAGGTGTAGTCCAGCTTTAATCTAGCAACTATCTGCAACGCATTTCAGACTAATGCCGGGGATAACAGTAATTTTATATCTTGTTTTTAACCCTAAGGTGGCAGAAATATTCATAATAATGTTTGCATTTAATTTTATTATCAATGGGAGGATATAAACGCAAATAAAAACAATTAATGACTAATGTATAAACTTGATCAACAGTGCAATCCATAGCCAGTGTGTAATAAATAGGATCCTAATGCCAATTATAAAAAGTTGAGCCATATATGGTGCCAAATATAAGACCCTAAATACCCTAAATGTGTTATTTAGAGCCCTAAATAACACAAAAAAAATTGGGAAGAGCAACAGCGTTAATGGTCTTAAAATATATATTAAAATTAAAAATAAAAATACAAATGGAATAAAATCCCCAAATTTCTTCAAAAGTATCCTTGCACAAACTTGTTATTGAAATTCTCAACTGTCCTTTTATAATTCTCTTTTGTAGTAGTGATGTTGTATGTCACTATATCTCAATAAATAAAATAATATAATATAAGAAATAATAATAAAAAGTAATAACATTTAGTAAAAATCAAAATTGCAAATTGTTCATATAACACATATAATTTCAGTGTGTATTTTCCCCCGTGAATATAAACAGTGCAGTGAAACAAATTTGACATGTATGGCATATGTTGCTACTTTCACTGATGTAGTAATTTCTGGATAAATCCTATAAATCCTGCTAAAAGAGATATAAAAAATATATATGCAATAGCGTGATATAACAGAGCCATAAAGGAAATGCCAATGTTGCTCTCACAGGAATATTTCTATAAATCAGCGTTTGGATTATCAGTTTTTTATTTGAGTTTCTTTATGTTGTTAGGGGCTCATAACACTCTCCAGCCACATATAGAGAAAGGTAGAAAGAGGAAACCGCTTGTGTCATATCTTCAAAATACAATTACATTTCAGTATCTTGTTCATAGAATAAAATACAAGATTGAAAAAGAGAAACACAAACAGACTCCTTCACTAAATAGTGTTAGGAATTCTACCAGATAGTTGATAGTAATCAGCAGGTAAATCTCCTGTTTTATAGATGTTTAATGGTGCCTACAGCAAATGGTGCTTGTCCTACAGCAAAATGGTGCATGGCCTACAACACAAAACTTACCCAGAAAGACTAAAAGATCTTAATATGTATAGTTTGGAGCAGAAAAGGGAAAGAGAGGACATGATAGAAACTTTCAAATATATCAAAGGTTTTATACAGGAGGGAAGCATTCTTCAAAGGAAGAGAAGTATTAGAACATGAGGACATGCACTGGCACTGGAGGGAAGTAGGTTCAGAGGAAATTTGAAGACAAATTACTTCACAAAAAGGGTAGTTGTAACGGGGCGGAAGTTTGGTACCCCAAAAGTAGTGTAAAGAAGGATTCTACAGGCCCGATGGTATGGTAGAGAGGTGAAGGTCCCTCCAGTTGTGTAGGAATAAAAAAAGGAACACGGCTAAAACTGCATAAACGCATGGGTTTATTTTCTTTGCTTGTGGCATAAGGCTTTTCCACAACAGCAGATAAATAATGGTGGTGTAGGGAAGTAATACCACAATACTATCAACATTCAATGTTATTCAACATGTCACAAAATAAATAACATTTTAGGTTCAATAATATGCAAACATAAATTGACACAACACATAGGTCACTGAATAAATATATCCCACTTTAAATTTAGGCACTGTGCTTCAGTGAAATGGATTTCACAGGATAGATACTTTAGGAGACAGTCGGTTGATACAAGTTAATTAGATCAGTAAACTAATTGCTGCGGCAGCAGATAACATAGACCAATCAATCACAATAATTATAGTACAATAAACACATCAAACTTATCACACAAAAATCAGTACACATGCTTTAGAAGAAATGACTGTAGACTAGGGTCACTTTACGATATGCAAAACCCAAGGGAGTAAATTATAATCCACAAGTTAAAGCGTAGTTTCAGCTGACACATGAAGCTTATTTGCTTGTACAAGGTGAAATCAGTAATCGGCTTGACGCATGCGTGACTCCTGAGCTCTGTAAACAACAGCAATTCTGCACAATAAACATTCTCCAGTGTAAAGGACAGTGTCCACTTAGGAATTCGTCTAATGGAATAAGCAGCTCTCACCCAACAACTGTAGGGTTAAACAACTTGCAATTCTCAGCAACTATTTTAGACAGTTTCACAATAGAATCAAACTTCTGATGCAATATAGACAAACTGTTGTGGTAAATGATTGCTCTCTATGGCCCAGTCAGCTTGCAGATAACTTTACAGCAGATTTGGCTGGTACAAACTCTTCCTTTAGACAGTGCTATAATGCTTCTCAATAGCAATATTACAGTCTCGGTCAGAGGTTTTAGTAACACAGTTTGAAGTCTCACTTAAATAACTTGAACATAGCAAAGCAAAAGAAAAGTATCTGTCTTCATATGAGTCCTGCTGACTCTCATGGGCAGTGGCAAGTTATGTCTTTTCATATACTGCAAAGGTGCTTCTTTCTGGGCTGGCTGCAAACATCTCTTAAGACAACAATTCAGCCATAGCATTCAGTGGCTTTTTGTGGGAAGATCCATGATTAGCTCAGCCAGCAGTCACACACATCACTTCTCACACTAGCCAGTCTGTTTTTGGCTCCTCCATGTTTCCCAGGAATCTCCTGGAACCTTCTAGCTCATTCATTGCAGTTTGCCCACTCCAAAATGGCCAACGCAATTTGCATTTAACTTCCCAGAGGCACTCTGAGGAACTGTAGTTTTCTGAATGAGTGCATACAATAATTTGCCTGTGATTTGCAGGGTATTACATTGTGGATAAGTGGAATAGCCTCCCCTTAGAGGTGGTGGAGGCTAATACAGTAGAGCATTTTAACCATGCTTGGGATAGACATAAGGATATAATTACAAAGAACTAAGGATCAAATAGGGCTCAAGGTTACCATAGCTTAAAAAATGGGCAGACTAGATGGGCCAAGTGGTTCTATGTTTCTAAGTTATTAAAAACCTGGGTTGAAAACACGTCAGAATGTTCCGAATGGAAAGGAGAAGTCCAGCTGGAATAAGCCTGCAATCACCTGCAGAACATAATGTTGGGATCACGGTCAGTGCTTTCAGAGATCTAGCTGAAAGCTCCATGTCCCAGTTGCTGAATCTAAGTAGGACCCCTCACACACATCTCTAGTAACACTTACTATACTTCCATTGAACACATTATTCAGACCAATATATTATACCACCTTAATGATCAGCATATTACTGTCACAACTGCAATGCTAGAGAAGCCAATGGCTGATATTAGCGGAACTGATCAGGGAGGCGTGGAGTCTAACACACCTCGGTATTCACCAGGGACTTCTGCAAGGGACTATGGAATTTGCTGTAAAGGGTGCGCAGGTTGCGGTTCTTTGATATAGTCACCAGCACAGCGGCGGAGAAGGACAGTAGTAGTCAAACGATCCGGGTCAGAACCAGCCAGTAATAGAGGTACACAAGGGCGATCCGAGAATAGTCAGAACAGGCCAGAGGTCAAACCAGAACCAGTGAAGAGGTGGTAAATCGTGATCCAAAGAGGAGTCAGGTAACAAGCCTGGGCAGGAGCCAATGAGAAAAGCAGGATACAGGAGCAGAAAGAAGAACGCTGGAGAAGGAGGTGATCCAGTACTCTGGCATCCTAGTGGTGCCAGAGGTCTCTATAAATATATGTAGGGGCAGCATAGTGGCTTGGGGGTTAGCACTTCTGCCTCTCAGCACTGGGATCGTGAGTTAAATTCCTAACCATGGCCTTATCTGTGTGGAGTTTGTATGTTCTCCCCGTGTTTGCGTGGGTTTCCTCCGGGTGCTTCGGTTTCCTCCCACACTCCAAATAAAAAAACATGCTAGTAGGTTAATTGGCTGCTATTAAATTGACCCTAGTCTGTGTGTCTATCTGTAGGTGTGTGTTAGGGAATTTAGACTGTAAGCTCCAATGGGGCAGGGACTGATGTGAGTGAGTTCTCTGTACAGCGCTGTGGAATTAGTGGCGCTATATAAATAAATAATGCTAATGATGATGTAGGTTAACCCTGAATGGGCAGAGATAATTCAGCAGTCTAGCAACTGTATGCGGCACCGACTGTGGATGTACCTGCAGAGCATTGGCCCTCAAAGAGAGGAAGCGTCCCGTTGCTAGGCAACGGGATGCGAGTTCATGGAGGAGACAGGCAGCCGCCCCCGGCACTTAGTGACAATGAGGGGACGGCACCTGATAATTACCCTGCAACTACAACTAACATGTTATACTGCCAAGTCCCCAATGGCCACCAAGTTCCTCAATGACAAGCAGCTGTCGTGTGCAAGTATTACCAGGTATTAGTCTGCTGTTGCAGTTATAGTTATTTAAATAATTTATTTTTTTTTTAATCAACGGCAACATTGGTGACATGGAAGAGCATGAGAATCCAACAACATCAGTAGCGTTATAACATAACACAACAGTTACATTGGATATTTGTATATTCCTATTATTGTACCTACAAAAACTAATAACGTTTAGCCATTACATTCAATCTACTCCAACCAGATACATATTAAAATTTGACCCACAATGGGCTCTAAGCCAGGAACCCCAGACTGCCAGGAATCTAACATAACAATCACTGGTTATACAACGATTTCATAAAGCTAAACCTATTGATCAGCTTGGTACAGCTGGATTTACGGTGAGCCGCAATATATATAATCTTATTGAGGCTCAGATTAGTTTGACAGAGTCACTGCAGTTCTTGAGAATTCCTGTATGGTTCTGCTTACTAAAAATATCCAAGGCCCTTTTAACAGTCTAAATACATGGTAACAAGTGGTGTTCTCTATTCCACAGAGAGCAAATATTAAGGTTAGTGTAAACAAGCCAAAGTTCTGCACTGCAAATAAATGAGATTGAAATTTTCATGAAATAGATTAGTATATTATATATATATATATATATATATATATATATATATATATATATATATATATATATATATACACTTATGTATATATTATAGTATAGCATTCACGTGTTCCTGATATACTATATCCTCCTGCATAATAAGCATGGTATGGTAATAGTTTAGTGAGCTCTAAACTCATTATTCAGTATCAACTCATGTCAGGTTATATATATATATATATTTATATTCCTGATATATTATCAGGTCATATAGCAGCATTCCCTGGTAAATAATATGAACCATATCACCTGGATTTTAATCTAAAATCTTCAGCCTTTTATAACTGTTTCCTTCTATTTACTGGACTGGATGACAAGCCAAGAGGTTTTAAACTGAAAAACTACAATGGGCAAATTAATTAGCTAACAGGACTCTGCAAAATATCATATCCTTAAAGGTATCTTCACCTCATTTATATTTTATTAGTAGGTTGAACCACTCTCACTAAAATGTATTTGAACTGATTAGTTTTTTAATTTTTATTTACAAAAGTCTAGTACTTTTTCTTCCAATTTCCCCATTACACTGTACTACTACTTAATCAATATTGTGTCTACACAGAGCAAGTGTTCAGTGGTTTCATCTTGTACAGAGTGATAGAACTGTGTTATGTTACTTTACAAAATACGCATTGTACCTTTACTATGATATGTCCATAGGTATTGAAGGAAGCTGGAAGCCAAAATACTGTTGTCCTATTACATGTTTAATCTGTATAAAATACAAAACTAGTTGAAGGAGAAGAGAGTGATTTACTATATGCGGATCGGAGGTGCACATGACAATGCACACGGTGGAAAGTCCATTTTAATACTGCTTTAGGACCAACTGTGGTGGGCTTGGTACGCCATCCCACCATCCCGCTCCACCATGTTTTTGGGGGACGTCATTCGTTTACAGCAATTAGTGTTATGGAAGCACTGGGGAAAAGTGCTGAATGGCAGAGATATATGTTCCAGACTTTCTGATTGTTTATGTGTATGGGAAAAGCTTCCCAAAGTGTGTTTCTCAGTTGTAGGAAAAACTGATAAGGATCTCTGGGGTTATGAATGGAGAGAGAGGACGGGCTCCATTCAACAGGCCCATTCACGGTCTTCTGGGCCTCCAGCCTAAGTGCAGACTGATTTGCAACTGCGCCTGTGTGTGGGTGTTTAAAAAACAGTCCGGTCGGACATGCAGTCTCTCAGACCTGGGAAGGAGGTTAGATGCCTCGTGAAAGACTCTGCAAATGGTGAACAATTACCTCCAGGTTTTGTATGTGTGGGACACAAGGTCCTTCACAGGAGAGAGGGTGTTCCTGTGTGTTTAGTTAGTGCCAGACAGGCAAGGTGTTTTCTTTGCTTTTCTGTTTAATAAATCTTGTTTGAGGGCAGGCGCACGATATCTTTGGACTTGTATGAAATCTCTCGGTTGCTATAAACACCATCTACCACAGGAAATGGTACCCGGCCCCCAACCTACATTAGTATCACTGGATAATCCTACTGGCTCCACTTGACTGATTGAGAGTGTTAACAGCACACAGCGAAGGAGGATAATTGCTGTCACAATTAGATAGGCAGTGCTGGGGTTTTGCCTGTTTATAGATGATCCGTAAAGCTCTCTAAAATATTTGACTAAGCTGCCCCCTTCCCCTAGGTGGACCCATGCATCCATTTTTCCAGATGATCTGCTGTGTCTGTCATACAGAACTGACAAATT
Source organism: Mixophyes fleayi (assembly GCF_038048845.1). Lineage (NCBI taxonomy): Eukaryota > Metazoa > Chordata > Amphibia > Anura > Limnodynastidae > Mixophyes > Mixophyes fleayi. The sequence goes on along the minus strand of NC_134404.1, from coordinate 33,199,289 downwards.
GTTTAGCTAATTATAAATATTGAGTGAGTGGGGACACCATGAACATATCCATATGATTAACCCATTACTGAAATTAAAGCTGCACCACCACCTAGTAAAATATATGACACTAAGTGGCAGATTCAAATGGCCGCGATGTTCCTCAGATCATTGCGGCCACATTGCGGATCACATTTGTAAAATTCTTGGTGTAGTCCAGCTTTAATCTCCGTAGCTGGATAAGCATGTGGAGCTATCCATGGTCCTGAAAACATTAATGGCTGTGTCCATCTACTATTCTATATTTACTACTAAAATATTTTTGTGAAATGTATAAAAAATAATTAAACTATTTCATATACTAGTTTTAAAGTTTATTTTTACAACATTTTTACATATTTTTACATATTTTATTTCTAGTAGGTTGCCTGAAACATTAACCTTTTCTGTTATGGAATAAAGCCTTTAATGTTTGTAAATGCCTTCTGATTACTCTTATTTACGTACCATTGGTTTTGGAGTCCCTGCACCCAGGTCTGAAAGTTATCTGCAAACGTGAGTGACTTTCTACTTATGATATGTACAGGGGAGGACTGGCAAGTTTTAGCCCAGGGACAAGACCCGACCCAGCAGCCTATTAGGAACATAAAAAAAATAAAGGATAAAAATGCAGGTGACCTAGTGACCCAGTCCAAGGTTGCCCGCTATGGTATCAGATGCCCCCCTGCCCACCAGCATAATATATATATATATATATATATTTAGAAAGTGAAACGGTTTCTCCAGTAGTCATATTAATGAAGATCATTGTATTGATTTCCTTAACCTATACCAGTCACCAGCATAAACATTTTGTGAGTTGAACCAATATTCACAAGTACGCAGCTTCTCAAATAGTAAGAACTCAGTACAGCAAGACAATTATATTTATATGCTTGGTGTGAGTCTTATTTTAGTCCAGTGCATGTATGTAATACCTCCCTGTGCTGGATGCATGATATAAACTAATTTGCCTACCAGATATTATTTGTAAAATGTGTCACAGCAATATAACTCTGATTCCATTGGAGTCTATGCATAGTGTATCATCATTCATCATCATTTCATAGATGCACATATTGCTCATTAAGAGTGCTCCTATGTGAAGCAGTGGGTTTGAGGGACGTCAAAATTCATGGGAATGAATTGTAAAAAGTGACAATTTTATTGATGCAGAAGTCAAATTTGGTGGAAATGACCTTGTTGGCTAATCTAATGCTTGAAAATGACAATATTTGTGTTTTAAGTGCGTACAAGTCGTGTTTATAGTAGTTTGCATAAGGGATCAGAAGGAAGACATTCCATTCATAAAAACAAATCCTAAATACTATATAGACCTCTAAAGTGGGCCTATCACTGGGGACTGATGGAAGAAGTGTGAATATGTGTTTATTTACTTATTCTTCACTTGTGTTTTATTCATATTATAGTGTCTTGTGTATTCAACATATAATAAACAAAATTGTGCCTGTCCACCGTACAGGGAGAGAAGCAATATAGGTAGTTCAGAATGTAAGCTGAGCTCGGACACTCTGCAGCTTTACAGGTCTGTGAAACTACAGCATGCTTTGCCACATGATAGCTGGCATGGTATGCTGGGACTTGTAGTTTCGCAAACACCTGGAGAGCCATTGGTTACTCAGGCTTGATGAAAGCTGTTTGTCTTAGCTTCTGCATTGACCTTGAGCCATCACAGCTCCTCTGCCTCACCAGTGCATAGTGCTACAGTGCATAGTACATACTTGCCAACTCTCCCTGAATGTCAGGGAGACTCCCTGAAATAGGGGTGATCTCCCTCACTCCCTGAAGAGTCTGGCATTCTCCCTGATGCTGAGCCAGTACAAGACGGGGTTGGCTTCGCCATCTATGGCATAATGACACAGTTCAGAAATTGTGTCCTATGTCCATGTATTGATGCCTATGGAGGTGGCCATTTTCATGGAGACCAAGATTTAATCAAAGACTGAAAGGTAAGACAACATGACTTCAGTAATGGAGACAGAAATGTAAAAGACACTTCAGTCTCTAGAGATTCATTAGCTGCTTTTCTTTAACGCATAGTAGCCTACTCTCCCGGAATGTCCAGGAGACGCCCCCATTTGTGGGAGACCTCCTGGGAGAGCAGGGCAACCTCGCCCCTGTAATAGATAAGTGGTGGGGGCGGAGCTTAATGATGCAAATATCGCGGCATCTTAGCCCTGGCCCATGCTGTAATTGGCCAAAATTGTGACAATCATTTAGGGGAGCTGGGCCAAAATGATGCGATTCATCAAGCCCTGCCCCCGTACACCCACCTCCCCCGGGATCTCTCTGAAGCCAGCGAGGAAAAGTTGGCAAGTATGGCATAGTACCAAAAACCTTAAACCTACATATTGTCTTTTTTATTCATCCTGCTGAATAAACAGCTGATGTCTAAAACATGCTCTTCTCAGAAGTATATGTCTTGCATTAATGGCAGTGATAAAAAATAAAGGTTTCAGTCTGAGCATTTCTGTGCCCTGGTGCTGTCCAGAGAATATAGGATTCCTTGTCTCTTTCTTTGAGATATGGTGGAAAAAAAAGTACAACGTGCAGCTCAGGGGGTCAGACACTTATGTTTGTATCATCGGTATTCTATAAAAATGCACGATATGATAATGGATTCTCATACAGCAACAAACATGCGAAGAATGTGACAGATAATATCGTCATAAGACAATGTGTTACATATTCATTTTGTTTTAGATGGCACTAATACATATTCACAACACTTCTCACAACGCTGCTGGTAAATACATCGATTTACGTTCTTTTTATATCAATTTTATTTGTCATATTTTTACACTTATTCGTTGTATCATAGTTTTCATTATCATTTCTTGCATTTCCATAGCACACTGACATTACAAACATAAATGTTCATCCCTCCCACTGCTTTTATGTAAACTGGCTACTAGGGCTCTTTATAATCAGAGTTTAGGGGTGTCAATCAAATTCAACTGGCCGGTGCAACTAAGACAGAAACTTTCGTATATCAATAAAAGCATTTATAAAAATAAATAAGGTTTCCTCTGAGAACAATGTAGACTATGGGGTAGATTTATAAAACGTTTGAAAAGGAGAAGTGGAGGTATTGCCCATAGCAACCAATCAGATTCTAGCTATCATTTATCTACTTCATTCTAGAAAATGTAAGCTAGTCTCTGATTGGTTGCTATGGGAAACTCCTCCACTATTCTTTTTTTTTTTAGAACGTTTGATAAATCTACCCCTATGCTTATACACCGTGCTGTATATTTAAAGTTTTTTCCTGTGTGGATACAGCCTATTGTTCATTAGATGCTCTCCTTGGTAGTAATGTGGTGAGGGTCTCCCACCTTCTAATTACCTTCTGATTATTAGAGAAGACAGCTTCCAGCTCCGGAGTCCGATGAGGGTGGCAGTGTTTCTGCATGTGAGCGGGCACAGTGATCAGGTGGCACATGTACAGGAGCAGAACAGTTCAGCCTCTGGCCCCAGAGCGACATTTGGGTAGATGCCCCACGATGTCGCAGTAGCCTCTCTCTGACCCCTGCTCTGCTAAAAGCAGAAAGGGAGCCTCCTCTGAGCAGAGTGGGGGCCATGGGGAGGATCAAGAGCCTCGGAGGGGGGGCACCTGGCATTATTGGGCTCCCTCATCTCCAGGGCCCATATTGACTACACCTCTTGCTTTTTAAATTAAAAAAATAAAAGTCATGTACATAGATGGAGATAATTTTTTTTTTTATAATGTCATACTTTGTATTATCAATAACTACAAAGTCATTTTAACCATACGCACCAACTTTTATAACCTGTCCCTACCCCACCTACCCCAAGGGGTGTTGTGAAAATAGTTGTGTCACCACAGAGCGATCACGCCATTAAGCCCCCTCCCCATACAATGCTGTGAATTTCTGAATTTTATGGTAGGGACCGGGGTATGGCAATGCGACAACGTCACCACTCCCCCTCCACAAGGATCAGGGAGATTATCTGTCCCGAAATTTGGGAGCCTCCCGGACGTTCAGTGAGAGTAGACAAGTTTGATTTAACCAATGTCACAGAACAAACTTCTGCAAATGAAACTTTTGTGCAACGCTCTTCTTGTCTGTGAAGAAAGTTATTATTTTTTTTTTACCACTTTGCAACGCGGTACAGAGAGAAATTATTTTGTAGCAATACATCGAAGAAACTGCAAACAGAAGATCATAAGATAATGTATCAAAGGAAATGTTCCCCAAGATTCCAACAAAACTGCGACCTCACTCCGGTCTCTGCTTTTCCCCGGCAAAGTTATGACTGGCTAGAGAGATGAGTTTAACAAAGAAAGTGCTATCTGACCTTAATGGATTAAATTTATCATTGTAATTGCTCACAGCCAGCATTCAGATCACACAGGAATAGGCTGTGAATTATGAACGAGTCAAACCGTCTGACACGTGGCTTTCAGATGAAAGGGAGATTGTATTTATGCCTGTTGGAAGTTATAGTATGCATTGCAAGAAAAATAGCAATTCATCATTGTCATAATTCCACCCATGAAGACCCAAATTAGTTGGATATTAAGATTTTGAAACACGTTGTGAAATGTCTCATGGAGAATATATTGCACACGAATGGTTTTATCATAGTATATATCTATACTACATATGTCACACAACAATGTTGGTCAGGGGGTAGTTGTCTTGTGTGAAATTGTGTAACGGGTGGTAATAGGGTAATGTAGTGAGGTTAAGAGGGTGGTTCAGGAATATTATAAGCTTGTCTGAAGAGGTGGATTTTCAGAGAACGCTTGAACGTTTGTAGACCAGAGGAAAGTCTTATTGTGCGAGGGAGAGAATTCCATAGAGTGGGTGCAGCCCGAAAAAAGTTCTGTAACCGGGATTGGAAGGATGTAATGAGGGTGGATGAGAGACGCAGATCTTGTGCAGAACGGAGTTGCCGAGTTGGGAGATATTTTGAGACAAGAGAGTAGATGTATGTTGGTGCAGCTTTGTTTATAAAGAAAATAAAAATCAGATGATCCAGCCCAAGGTAGCCCACTATGGGCGCAGCCCGGATTGCTCCCCAGGCCAGCCTGCCCCTGAGTACTGTACAGGTAGTTGATATTTGATATGTATTGCTTTCCTAATATAATCTAAAAGCTCAATAAAAACAGGGGATGCACCAAATCCACGATCTGGGATCTGGCCAAAAATCAACAACTTTTATAAAATATTCTACAGCACAATAAACAAAATCTGAACATATATTAAAATAAAGTAGGATTACATTACATGTATCTGATTGTGTCTGTAATCATAGGTCTTTGAAGTAATAGATCTATGTGCTGTGCTGTAAAATTGTAGTCAAATCAGGATTTGGATTACAGCAGCTGGACAGTAGCTGGAAACTCCATCAGGTACCCCATGTAACCACACGTTCTCTGCATAGAATGTGGAATCTATGAAGTCCTCTGGGTTTGGGAACTTTATTTTCTGACAGCAGGGAGCAGCTTTAGTTACTATGTAACTTACACGGGGTCCAAGCACAAACTGCAACTCATGGAGAAGATCTATTAAAGATTGTGGCTTAGTGCAGACGTGGACACCTTTGAAAAAATAAATAAAGTCAAATAAATACATCAATAGGGCTTATTTTAGTTTAATGTAATACATTATGTTATATAGTAAAACAGTGCATATCAAATTGTAATATAATTTTAATCATAATTATTAGGTAATACCTGGATCTAGCGCATTCCTAATAAAAAACATATATCTAAGGCGTAATAATAATATTAATATTAATAATATTAATAATAATAATTACAGTACTTTTTTGCAAAGGTCATTGTTATATGGTGTTCCATGAGATACAAATGTATGACGCGCAGCTTGCTCTCTATTTGCAGCATAGGGCACACCAGTATCAGTATGTACAGGACCGGCAAAAGAAATTTGGGGCCCGGTACAGTGAACTTTTGGGGCCACCCTCCATAGACAAGATAATCTGAAAAGGGCGGGACCACATTGTGTTGTGGGTGTGGCCAACATGGGGCATTGGTATATACATTATAATAAAACATGACATTTATCATGCCCTCCCAGCCACATCACACCATCCCCCCAGGCACATTATGACACCCCCAGCCCACTGTAGTTATCTATGCTTCTAGTGCTGCTGACATCCATCAGGATGGGAACTTCCTGTAGAGTGAGCAGGGAAGCTCTTTGTATCAAGAGATTACCAAATCTTGTGTTACTTAGAGGTCTTCAGCTTGCTCTGCAGGCTGTGTCCTGTCCGGGAACTGGTAGCAGCTATCAGTTCCCTTCCCCTAACCAAAGGTGTCTACGTAACATTCACTACTTGTGGCAGCTGGTTAGTTTAGCTCAGTTCCTGCTTGTCTTGATCCTGGAATGTTGGGGGCCCTATTTTGAAAAAAAAAATGGGTACATGAGATTTAGAAAACTCCAATCAGCCTCAGTGTTATATCAATAGCACTCATGTTTTATAATTAGGCGTCCCTCCAAACAATAATTATATTCAGATTTAATAAATATACCTATTTCCCTCCAACCAGCCCCAACATTAAATTAACAGTGCACCCACTTAATCAAAATCTATTTCTCTCCTTCCAAACAGTCTCAGCAATAAATTAAATAGCATTTACATTTAATAAATATAACCATTTTCCACAACCATCCCAGGCATTAAATAATTCATATTCACATTTAATAAATAGCCCTCCTCTCCAAAATCAGCCCCATATTCAATTAATAGCCCAAACCATCCCAGCATTAAATTAAAGTTTCTGTCACCTCACCTTAAATAATTAGCCCCCACCTACACTCCACCATTAAATAGCCTACCCCACACACTATATTAAGATCCCCCTTCCCTCACATATTATATTAACATACAGCATCCACACACACACACTATATTAACATACTGCACCCACACACACACACTATATTAACATACTGCACCCACACACACACTATATTAACATACTGCACCCACACACACACACACAAACCATATTAACATACTGCACCCACACACACACTATATTAAAATACCGTGCCCACACACCCATACACTATATTAAAATGCTGCGCCCACACACTATATTAACATAACACACACACACTATATTAAAATACTGCACCCACACACACACACTATATTAACATAACACACACACACTATATTAACATAACACACGCACACTATATTAGCATAACACACACACACGCACTATATTAAAATACTGCGCCCACACACACACACTATATTAACATACTGCACCCACACACACACACTATATTAACATAACACACACACACTATATTAAAATACTGCACCCACACACACACACTATATTAACATACTGCACCCACACACACACACACCATATTAGCATAACACACACACACACACTATAGTAACATAACACACACACACTATATTAAAATACTGTGCCCACACACACACACACACACACACCATATTAGCATAACACACACACACTATATTAAAATAACATGCACACACACACACTATATTTACATAACACACACACTATATTATCATAGCATACAAACACACTATATTAAAATACTGCAGACACACACACAATATATTAACATAACACACACACTATATTAAAATAACACACACACTATATTAACATAATACACACTATATTGACAGTCTGCTTCATTTCACACATGGGACGGCACCTGTCACGTGCTCCACGTCCCATGTGATTACTGGCATCTTGCAGATTGCCCACACAATGGGGAGAGAGGTAGTGCAGCCGCACGTTACTGAATCTCCATCCGCCGAGCAGCGCGCAGGGGGGTGCTGCTGCCCCGTGGGTATGCAGACGGCCACCTTGCCATCGGCCCTTCTGGCATTTGCCAGATGGCCAGTCCGGCCCTGGGCACAGGGCATTTATGCAGTAAAATTCTCTGCCAACCACTGTCAATCTATCAGGTAGCCCATGGTTTTATTGCATTTTATCGGCACCCCAAAAACCAGTCCTTAGATCTCTGAATGTGCAAATAATTTGGTGTGTGGTAGAACAGGTGATGATGTTACCCTTCAGATGAGAGCATTTAGGACTAATAAGTCTTCTAATGCACATCTGGCTTTAGCCCATAGCTACCAATCAGTTTCTAGCTGTCATATTCTCGAATGTGCTAGATAAATAATAGCTAGAATCTGATTGGTTGCTATGGGCAACACCTCCGCTTTTCCGTTTTAGAATCTTTAGTAAATCTAGCCCCTAGTGTCAGACATGTGTCATCGTGCTTCAACATGAGGTTAAGGGGCATATTTATACAGCTCAGGAATAATCAGTTTACTATTTTAGTTTGATTTCGCCAGAAGAATCTACTTACATACTATTTATACAATTGTGGTTTGGCTTAAAATTGCCTTTTTTTAGACAGAGAAGAATCCTTTTTTTTCTCCTAAGAAATTGCAGTGTTACACAATATAAAGTAATAGTTCTATTGAAAGTATAGATTTTCTCCTAGTCTGGGCAGGTATCATTTTTTTTCCACACAATCATAAATATATGAGCTACATTTTTTATATTGACGTTGATGTGTTTTCGCAGCACATACAAAAAGGGGAGTAAAATAAAATCCTTCAATAGAAAAAGTGTTATTTTACCAAAATATATAACGGCAAAATATTTGAAAATGGCAAATAGCTTCAGAGCTTTATGAACACCAGCCAAATCATGACACATGTAAGATTACGGTATCTGGAGATGAATGGAAATTCCAAGGAATTTATTTCTGTATAATCTGCCAATTTGGACCAGTAGATTCTTACAATTAATTCTTAAATCTGTTATTAAGTTTTTCAAGCAAAATAAGTAGCATTGAAAACTTTTCTTTCATTCATGTGGTTTTCTTTGTATATTCTTATTCATGTTGGTGTGAGTAATTTATGATTTAAAATTTATTCCATAATATTATCATGCTAGATGCTATATATATGCTTATCATCGTGATTTCACAACATCATGATCATATCATTATAAGCCTCAAAAGATATATAGCTACAGTCTTCTCGTGCTTCTTCTTAGTGCAACACGGACACTCGTACACACTCACGGGTAAGTATTGAAGCACTAAACATCCGCTGTCCAGTGCAAAACCATCTTTTGATGCCCAATGCCAGTTCTCATGCCCGCCAGGGGCGGACCCAGACATTTGCCCTACCCGGGGCGATTTTAGGGGGGGCGGTTTAGGCCCCGCCCCCTTTCTGTGTTCTAAGGTTGCCGGCGGCTGCATAGTATGTGCAGGTCCGTTCAGCAGTGAAAGTGTGCTGCCCCGCTGCTCTGATTGTCTTTAAAACACAATCAGAGCAGTCGGGCAGCATACTGTCACTGCTGAACGGACCTGCACAGTGTGCAGCTGTCGGCAGCAAGCCCCTGCTAGTGGGTGCGATCGCCCCGATCGCCCCCCCCTGGATCCGCCACTGATGCCCGCACAGCCAGTCACCAGGCATTTTAAATGGACAGGCTGCACACAAGTTCTTGCCCATTCCCTTTCTGTATGCCCATGGCTGGTAGTAAACTAAATGATTTGCCTTGCATGTGTGTGTGTGTGCACAAGTAAAATAAGTTACACAGTGTTATCCGGGGACTTGGATCGATTGCTGTTTCCTGGAGCAAATGGTTAAATATACACCATAAATTCAATCGTAATCCAGCAATAAATGGTCTTTCGACACAGCCAGCTTTATTTTCCACACAATATAACGCAAGGCAGCATTTCACCAGTGGCTGCATTAAATAATCAAATGCAAAAGATAAAGATTAAATCTATGCCTCTCTGCTCCAACTAGCTTAGTGTAGTCTATGACTCCCATTGGGGTGGACTTAGCATCCAGGCTCCATAAAAACACTTACTGCCTCATTTAGATTTAGTAGCAAAGCAAAAAAAAATTGTCTCCTGTGCAATCCCTGTGGCAATGCAAGGAGTGCAAATGCATTTATTTATTATTTTTTTGCAAGCAGGAAGAATACTGTCTGCTTTTGCATGCAGCACACAAATGCTGGTCAGCTTTATTTCTACACTGCATTTTAGAGTTGAGCTAGGATACGCCCCCTTCCAACTCTAAATCTGTCCACGCATTTTAACCACGCCCCCCTCCTGCAGTGCAGCATGGTTTTACCAATGTGCAAATTTCTATTTTTTACTTTGCTCCTTGATTTTCAATGCAACTGATTAATCACAGTACAGAAGGTCTTTTGCCAAGACCTCTCAGTCTGACTCTCACAGGACCCTAGGTTGAAAGGGCTCTGAGTACCAGCAGGTACACTTTAATATGACACTTGCAGAGATGCAGGTAATTACTTACCCTGACAGACCAAAGTGGTTCACATGATCTAATAAGCAATGGGCACACCCAGCTCACCAATGGCTCACTCTAAGGTGCTCTTTGTTGTTAGATTAACTTAAGCTGGCTACAGTGAAAGGACACCCTTTCTATGCCAGAACAGATACCTTTGCGCTTTTAGTCATTAACAAGCCTATAAAATGAATTGCGCCCCCACCCTGGACACTAATTTGGAGACATTCAGCTGGCTATACTACAACAGTTATAATTAAACTATCTTGGCACAGTCTTACAAACTATTCCCTGCCCCCTGGATGCATGGGCTGCACGCTGCCTAAGTGGTTGCTCTACTGCCTCACAGCACTGGGGTCATGAGTTCAATTCCCAACCATGAGCTTATCTGTGTGGAGTTTTTATGTTCTCCCTGTGTTTGCGTGGGTTTCCTCGGGGTGCTCCGGTTTCCTCCCACCCTCCAAAAACATACTAGTAGGTTAATTGGCTGCTATCAAAATTTGACCCTAGTCTCTCTCTCTCTGTCTGTGTGTGTGTGTATGTTAGGGAATTTAGACTGTAAGCTCCAATGGGACAGGGACTGATGTGAATGAGTTCTCTGTACAGCGCTGCGGAATCAGTGGCGCTATATAAATAAACAGTGATGATGATGATGGGCTCTAGGTACCCAGCTATGATGTTAAAACTGACCACAGTCTGCAATAATGTTATAACCTGCCATTGCTTCATGTGCATTTGTTTAATTTGTTTGTTTTTTTATAGAGTCAGTTGATTAAAAGCTGAAAATACAATTTTGGTAAAAAAAAACAAATATCACAGTTTTCATGTTGGGGAAATAAATATTAAAGGTTTGAAAAATTGTAGAAAAACACTCAGATGTACCCATAAACTTTATTATGATAGGTAGACAAAAAATGCAGAAGGAGATCTGACAATTCAGTTTATAGTGCTATGATTTTTTTATAAGTGAAGATTGACCATCAGCTTTTACGGTTCTGTGGGATGTTCCTAAAAAGGGGTTCTGTCTTTGTATGCTTTAGCCTACATTGAGGAACAAGGAGACCTTTAGGAGCCAACACTAATCAGAAATTGGGCTGAATGCTACCATGGGCATGGTAAGGTTTTGAGTGTTGTATGCTTCCTATGTAGGTGTCTTTGGTGGGGGAATAACGACATTACAGAGAATATCCTCCGTAAATCATTTTCCGTAAAGGCTCTAACTTCTTACGCAATATTAAGATACAGTGAGAAAATTCCACAAGAGCATTTACAAATGGACAGAGGGCAAAGGTCTTAGCAGGGTGAACGAGTGCCATGATGATCCAATAGCCAAGTACCAGCACAGTCCCAAAACCTTTTTTGGCTCTTCTAAGAGAATGTAAAGCTGATGCAGAGAGTCAGAGCCTTGAACTATCCTAAATTAAATGCCATTTTTCTAACATTTCAACAATTCAATAATAATATGTTAAAGCTTTCAGTAAAATGAGTTTTCATTTCATTTGTACGTTTAAGCATTGCTATGTTTCTGCCTGGTAGAATTAGCTGATTCTCATGGACAAACATCTTTTTCGTGTTTCTGTTCTATTTAAGCCAAAGAACTAAAAATATCCCATCGTAACAGTACCCCCCCTCCCTTTCCCTCCCGTCTCTTCTATGTACAAGCCTATACCATATTGTTCCAGTTTATCGCATAAAGCAAGCAGAACAAATAGGCTCTTTGATGCTCAGATCAAACAGAAAAATAATTCAAAACCAAGTGAACAGAGGTGTATATCAGAATGCAAGAGTCGGAGAAGAAGCTTCCTCGTATTAACTCAATGTACCAGAAGAAGAGGTCACACAGGCAGCACGTGTCAGAAGTCTAACATGTGTAACGTGTGTTTTCACTCTCTGAGTGCCAGAGGTTTAAGAACATTTTCCACGCAGATTGACAACACTTTAGGCATCACTAAATTTCTACATATAAAAGAAGAAGTTTGTTTATGTGTTTGTTTGTTGCGAATATCTTTCACACCCCTGCACCTATTGGGTTGAAACCAATCTGAGGTGGTCCAGTTGGATCCTGGCCAGGTTTTAAGGGGGTTAGGGTCCTCTTTTGACCTCTCATTGGTGTACACTGACCTGAAGAGCCTGTTCTGAGCCTTCCACTGGATGGATTTGATTGAAAACTTCACAGACTGGTAACATTGGATTCCAGAAGACATACAAAGGGGTTGAGGTATTGGTCATACCTACCGTTGGTGTACCCTGGGCAGAACTTTGACCCAAGGAGCATGTTCTGGGCCTTCCACTGGATGGATTTGGTTTGTCCAGTTCTGCATTCGGACATCCCTGGACTGATTGGGATAAAACCAGCACGAGATGGTCCAGTTGGATCCTGGCCAGGTTTTAAGGGGGTTAGGATGACCTCCTGTTGGTGTTTGCTGGGCAGAACTTTGACCCAGGGTGCCTGTTCTGAGACTTCCACTGGATGGATTTGGATGAAATCTTCACAGACTGGTAATATTGGATCCCAGAAGACATACTAGAGGATTGGGGTCCCGGTTGGTCCGGGTTGATCCCGGTTGAGCCTTCCACTGGATGGATTTGGATGATATTTAATATATAAACAAAAAACGACACTGGGCAGCTACCTCATGGGTGTGTTGGAAGAGCTGCTAAACAGCTAATTATTATTAAAATGTTGATATTGATCTTCTTACATTAAATACCTCCCGACTTTATTTTAACCAGTGAGCTTATGCTGTATATTCAAATTAGTGATGCACATTTTTGTCTATTTATCTTTTTTAGAATGCACTCTTGTTACCACGGAAACAGACTGGGATACTCCTGTTGAGTATAAACCAACGCTTATACACTGGACTTTCTACGCAAACATTGCATTGTTTATGCCTTTGGCATGTCATTTTTCAATGCTTGCATTGGTTTGCTACTTGTATAGACTGGTTATCATTTGCCATGATAACTAGTAAATTAGTGCAGACATCATGTTATTCCAATGACGTCAAAACCTGCAACAGCCGGTTGATCCATGCACCATAGGTACCGTATCGTGTATTTAAAGTGTAGATTGTTAGACAAGTAAAAGGGAGGCCGCGTGAAGAAGGGGTCTGCACCCGAAACTTCAATGTTTAGTTTTCTTTTTTTAATGTACTAGCCTGTACTACAAATATGTATATGGAGCTGGGTAACTGCAATGTTATTTTGCAACTGTTGTAACGTACAATATAGCAATTTTTGTCAAAAAGAGTTCAAATATTCAACAAAATTAGTCACATTCAGATTTCATGATCTACAATACTACCGAGTCATCTGTATATCTCGCCCAGAGTTAGACCCAAGTGGTAAACTCATATCAATATAAACAATTTTATTTACTGAAGAAGACGTTGACATGCACGTCATCTGGTGACAGTTACCTTAAGGTACCACTAACTAAAAGGGATGAATTTCTGGTTAGGACAAACCCTAGGCTATTACCTCTTGGTTCTTCTGCTAGAACTTGACCCACTGCTGAAATTCCAAGATTCAGAAGAAAAAAAAGCAATTGCCTTATTACCATCTTGATGATGTCTACAACTGTAAGGTGAAACGCCATCAACACTGGACAGTTTATATTGTGGTGAGCACACCAAAGTATTAAACAAATTAAACATCTGAGTTATGTCTTCATCATTATCGTCATGGTCATTATTTAGTTATATGAAAGACATACCTGCAAACAGTAACAACTAAAATGGAAACAATTAAGCAGAAAAAGAAATGCATGGATGAAACGAACAGAACAAATCGCATGGCAGTTCAGCATAAGACAAGACAGGGACAAGCAAGACAGATAGAGAATGGTCATACGTAAGACAGGGTAGAGGACCCTGCACTTAAGGGTTTACATTGAAGGCGTAAAGGGAGACAATAGGAGCAAGTGGGACAATAGGCTTTGTGGTGTCCACTATGGTTCCAAGGTCTGAAGAAAGTTGAGGCCAAGATGGTTCGTAGGTCATGATGGAGCCATGATGGTGTAGGGGCCTAGATGTTGCAGGGTTATGGAAGGTCCAGATGGTGCAGAGACCAAGATGGTGCAAGTGCCAAGATGTTTTTTTATTGAAGTAATGTAGAAAGCTGGGCTCTGGCGAGGCAGAAGGTTCAAAGACCTTGATGGAGCCAAGACAAAGGTACTGCAGGGGCCATAGTGGTGCATAGACCCAGAGGAGTCTACAGTCAGGACTCTGTCAATAAATACATCTAATATCAGACTCCAGTGTCTGGTAACCCCTATCACTGTATATATCAGTACACATATATGTAGATAAATATATTGAAGTTGAAGTTGCGGCAGGCCTATATTCATAAGCATCAATCTTAAGTATTCAGAAATAAAGAGGAAGCAGCACAGCAATTTCAGGCACAGTTTCCAGAAGATTCCCGTGGAAGCTCCAACTAAAACTGATGATGCAAACTAAAGTAGCAATCACAGTTTTCCAATAAAATAGTAATAGCAGTGGCCATGCATACATCACATCCAAAGGATTAGTATATGTATAGCAATCCACAAACTCTGAAACAGCAATAATTGCTCCTGCCATAAGTATTACGGAATAATATATCTTTATCCAGAGTATAGCGCCGGAGCAACTGCTGCGCAAGCGGTGGGCTGCTGCTGAGATACATATTAAAACTGTTTCAGCACGAGACAGAGTCAAGAGTAATCTGTATATCATCAAAGTCACGGAATGTGGAGCAGAAATGATTATTCTGGACACAAGGGTTACTGATTCCGATATATATATTTTTTTTAATTCTCATTCTCCTGTTCTTTTATTCTTTTTCTTATTTTACATTTGTTGAAATCATACAAATTGATCTTTCTAGTATTTTTATATAATTCATTCATAAATTTGGAAATAGTTAAACTTCACGGTGGAGCAACAAATGAAGACCCTTACTCGATAGACTAGTACAGTCTTTTGAAGTTCTACATCTGACAGATTCATTAAAACTCTCTACAACTGTAACCATTGCTGTTCATGGTGCTGCTATTTCTCCTTCTGTTTCATTAATATGCCCCTTCGATTTCCATTTAACTCCTCTTGTGTGCGGGCACTTTTTCTATAAAGCGATGTCTTTCTTAAATGTATAACCTCTGTATTCCCATTAGCCACTTTTTTGTCTGTGTATTCCACATTTAACCCAGAATCTATGGATGTTCAATCTTTCAATCTTACTATGGTAATAGATTAAGTTAGAACCATTGAGGTTGTGTATTTAGATTTTAGTAAAGCCTTGACGATGTCCCACTTGAAGACTGATAAATACATTGGAATTGTTTGTATTTCCTCTCAGTGGCCTGAGCAAGAAACAAAACGAAACACGTAGCAGGGGGACTTCAGGGGTTAACCCACTTCATGAAATTGGTGAAGGATAGTGTGGGAGGAAACTGGAGCACACCCACACAAACATGGTGTCACGGACCCTGAGTTTGGAATTGACCTCGAAGCCCCACTCTAGATAGACTTACCCCCAGAGAGGTGCGGAGTCTAACGGTAGAGAGGTATTCACCAGGGATCCCCGCAAGGGAATATGGACTCTCTAGCCAGAGGTCGCTGTCCTCTAAGGAGGATTAGAGCAGGATAAGATGGAACAGTGGAGTGGAACAGGACTGCTGAAGGATAAATGCAGAGGTTCAGGTAAATGGCAGTGACATTGCTCAGTGCCATTGCTCACACAGTGACAGGGGTAGCTATGTTCTTGTCACTCTCCAGTCTCCAGTGCATTACTCAGTGTCATTGCTCATACAGAAACAGGAGGGGTAGCAGTGTAATTGTTACTTGACAAAAATTGACTGGAAATTAATATCATTGAGGTTAATAATAATGTAGGAACGAAAAAAAGGCCAAATTAAGTGATTTAGCATTTTTAAGCAATTTAAAAAAAAATACAAAGTTAATAAAGATCCAAAACCAAGACCAAAACCAAAACACGGGGCTCAGTGAATATCCCTGATATATACCACTGTTTGTTTATAAGCTAGCTGGTTATGAATCATGTGTGTTTATTATGCCCATGTATCATATACGATATTCCCTGTCAATTTATTGTAAAAAAAAATGTTGTCATCTCTACTGCTGAAAGCGCACATTGCTCTGAGATCCTGAATAGAGCAATTATATTGAAAAATCGCTACCCTAGAATTGACATGTTAATTACATCCTTAGGCCAATGATGAATTATTATTTTGTATTAAAACTGCAGACTGCGTGAAATGCTTCCTATAGTCGTGTTAGTGCTATTGCTCAATATATATTTTTTGCTGAAAATAACCTATGCACATTCAGGCTCATATAAAAGGATTATTTCATTAACAACTTGCTTTAAAATTAAATATCCCTCTGGCCTGCATCTTTTATATTATGTGCATTATTTTCTGGATGTTTTAGGTTTTCCTCACTCCTGTACCAGCGGGTCACCAATGGTGATTTCACAATAGGTCACTACAGTTCTAAACTGCAAGCACACTCTCCTATTCTGTTAGAGCAGATACCTAGGGGTATATTTACTAAACTGCGGGTTTGAAAAAGTGGAGATGTTGCCTATAGCAACCAGTCAGATTCCAGTTATCATTTATTTAGTACATTCTACAAAATGACAGCTAGCATCTGATTGGTTGCTATAGGCAGCATCTCCACTTTTCAAACCTGCCGTTTAGTAAATATGCCCCCTAGTCTGTTACACAAGTAGTTGAATCAAAATGACTCGGGCACTAATTAAGTCACTTGTACTCAAACATGGATATCCTTAAAACTCTTAGGGGAGCATGAGGATTGGATTTGAGAACCACTGAGATAGAGTATATTCTATAGGCCAGTGGTGCGGCCTCATTTAGAATGTTGTGTTCAGTTCTGGAGGCCATATCTTCAGAAGGGTAAAATTACATAAGAGACTGTACAAAGAAAGGCAATTAAAATGGTACATGGCCTACAGCACAAAACTTACCTGAAAAGGCTAAAAGATCTTAATATGCATAGTTTAGTGGATAAGTGGAATAGCCTCCCTTGAGGTAGAGGCTAATACAGTAGAGTAATTTAAACATGCTTGGGATAGACATAATGACATCCTTACAAAAGAACTAAGGGTTTGAGGTTACCATAGGTCAAAAATGGGCAGAATAGATGGACCAACATGGGCCTAATGGTTCTTATCTTTCGTCAAATTGTATGCTTCTATGTTACCCACAAAGGGAATTAAGATGCTATATTCCCATGAATATTGGTTCAAGCTCATCAATAATTACCTTCAATGTGCCTAGGTGAAGGGGGGGAACATTTTAAGGAAAAGTACGAAAAGGAATGCTGTAATACATTTCTTCACAAACTTTTTATTATTATTATTATTATTATTATTATTATTATTATTATTATTATTATTATTATTATATTATTGTTATCAGGCAACAGTGTATGTTTTTCTGATAGTCCATGTGAAGCATAGGTGGATAATTCACTGCAGCTTGATACATCATCATCATCATCAACATTTATTTATATAGCACCAGCAAAGTCCGTAGCACTTTACAATTGGAAACAAACATTAATAAACCAATACTGGGTAATACATATAGACAGAGAGGTAAGAGGACCCTGCTCGCAAGCTTACAATCTACGGGACAATGGGAGTTTGAAACACAAGGGCATGTGCCACATCATATTGCACAATGGACCAGCTAGAATGCAAAGGCAAAAGTATTGAGTGGGCTATGTGTGTGGCAATGTTGGTCAGAGGGTTGTTGTCTTGTGTTAGCTGTGTAGAGGGTGGTAATAGGGTAATCTAGGAAAATTAAGATGGTGGTTGAGGAATATCATAAGCTTGTCTGAAGAGGTGGGTTTTCAGTGAACGCTTGAAGGTTTGAAGACTAGAGGAAAGTCTTACTGTGCGAGGGAGGGAATTCCACAAAGTGGGTGCAGCCCGGAAAAAGTCCTGAAACCGGGAATGGGAGGATGTGATGAGAGTGGAAGAGAGACGCAGATCTTGTGCAGAATGGAGGTGTCGAGTTGTGAGATATTTTGAGACAATTGATGTATGTCGGTGCAATTTTGTTGACGGCCTTGTATGTTAGAAGATATTTATATTGGAGTCGTTGAAATACAGGCAACCAATGTAGAGACTGACAGAGTGGCTCAGCAGAGGAAGAACGGTTTGCAAGGAAAATCAATCTAGCTGCTGCATGCAAAATAGATTGTAGGGGTTCAAGTCTGACTTTGGGAAGACCAGTAAGGAGGGAATTACAATAGTCGATGCGGGAGATGATGAGTGCATGAATTAAGGTTTTTTCAGTGTCTTGTGTGAGATATGTGCGGATTCTGGAAATGTTCTTTAGATGTATATACCGGTAACATGATTTAGATATAGAGTCGATGTGGGGAATAAATGATAGTTGTGAGTCAAGGATTACACCTAGGCAACGATCTTGCGTGGTGGGGTTTATGGTCATGGTTTAATGTCAGGCAGGAAGCTTCTGTTTTTGGGTGGGAATATTATTAATTCAGTTTTTGAAAGATTGAGTTTGAGTTGGCGAGAAGACATCCAAGATAAAATGGCAGAAAGACAGTCAGTAACTAATACTGACTCTACCTGGATAACTAAAAGGAGATCTGCAAGACATGTACTTTTGTTGAGGTCTGAGGACAGGTTTGAGCACTACTCTTCTAGGTCATTGTAAAATTTAGCAAGAGCATGGAACTTGCAGATGGGGTCGACTTTATTGCACATTCTTGCAGATATATTTAATATTATTAAATGGGAAATATGGAGTAATCTAGTTAATTGGTGAGAAAATGTTAATATAAAGGCCACTTCCTCTGTATAATCACATATTTGTAATGCTGATTTAGGAAACAAGGCAGAAAAATTATGCCATACAATAGTTTATCAAGTGCCAGTGAAGATAGGACCAGAGAAAAGACATTGATGTCAATATTCAGCCCATTGTCTTCATAGTGCAGTTTGTGGAGTTTGGGTGAGAATTAATATCAAGGAAAATAGTTTATGGTCACATTTAGGACCTCTGTACTCTGGTGTCTGCTCAGTAGCATCTGAGCTGTTGGAGAAGTGCCTGTGGTTACTGTCTCTCTCTCCTGTATATGTCTTCTCTGTCCTAATGAGCCAGTTGCAATGTTGGTCCTGTTTCTCCGATCTTCATCTTGTCCTGCTGTAATACAGCATTTCTTGTGCAACTCCAAGTCCTGGGGGAATCCAAGTACTCGAGGACAGGCAAAAAAGGATTTGGCCCATGAGCACACTGTTACTGGGAACTCGGTTCTTCAGTAGGGGTTTGGGTGACTGGCCCGTCTCTTTGTGTCTATCCTGCCTCTATCTTGTATGTTATCCTTTTATTTCTTCCTTTGTTTCTCTGTTCAAGTGTTATTTTGACTCATGGTATTGAACCCTTCCTGCGCCGTGACCCATGGCTTGTCTGACTAATCTCTGGTTGTGTTTTTTTCCATTTGTTACTATCAGGCTTTCTATGTCTATTAGGAATAAACGCTTTCTGAAAAACTTCCAACTAGCCTGCCCATCCAGTGTATTTATACTAGTTTCTGCTCTTGGATTCCCTTCCCCCTCATTACAGATCAGAGCTCCTTTGCTGACCATTACACCAATGTTACTGCTAGCTCCTACCTCTTGGGAGTCATTTTTGTTGCTGTCAATGGTTGCACATCCTCATGGGCTCCTGTTGGCTTTTATATATCAGTAACTTTTGTCCATTCCTGCTTAAAATCCACATCCATCCCTTCATGCTAGAGTTTGGGGGAGAAATCTAAAATTCTTGGGTGGAATTTTCAAACCATCGCCTCCTGGTGATCAGACCTGCTGAAATAAAATGACAAATTTAAATTATTTAAAAACTTCAATTAAGCAGAAATAACAACCAAAGCAATGTTATATGTAGACAGCCGGGGCCTATTTCATTAAGGCACGCAGAACTAAGGTAACTTGCAGGGATTTTTTTTTTTTTTTTAAATAAACACATGTAAATTGGGTATAAGTACGACTATATTCATCTACAAATACATATGAAGAAACATCTCTTGTTGAATACTGGTCTAGGTACTCTCTGATCTGACAGACAATGCACTGCAAAATATGTCCAATACATATGTGGAATATAAGGTCCCAGAAGAACGCAAAGAAAAAAAATTATATAATGTCACCTGTTAATAATATAAATTGCATACTGTGGATGCCATTCTTCCTCTTCACAAATACCTTCATTGGCTTAAACTAACTTATCTAAAATAAAGACTCTGAGAAACTGTAAAGTGGCTAAATAGGTCGCCGTTTATTAAATTATCTGGTGTTGGAGAAAGAGCACTATGGGACAGCTGAACAGACTGATTATCCAACCAAGTGTGGTTGGCGAGACCGCCCTGAATCCACCTACCACAGGGAACAAATCCTTGTCTGCTTGGCCAGTGCTAAACCTGGCGTCAGAGTGACTGCACCCGCTCTAAACTCACAATGCCGTGTCCTGACTAAGCCAGACAAGGGATCCTCCCCACTAAAGGACCAAGAGTTACCATAGCTTTGAAGGGGGGCAGTGACCTGCGGCCAATAACCTGAGAGCGCCATATTTATCAGCCACTTATCGCAGTGCCGTTCTACGAACTGTGCCTGCTCTGTGACCAGGGGAAAAAAACATGGACTAAAACGGTCATTTAAACTATTAAACCGCCACAATGGTGCATGTCGGCGGTATCTTGTGAAGAAGAATGAGGCAGATGGTAAGTGAGAGAGAAATCCAGGACCCTCCCACGAGACGGTCAATGGTCGGCCAGGAACTGGACTATTAACTCATAAATTACAGTGAGATTACAGAGGCTCACACTTCTGCCATTTAAGTGCTTTCGTCTATAGGGACTCTCTTGTCATAGTCAGTAAACACAAAACATTAACAAAAAATGTTTTTCTTAATTTTTTGGTTTTCCATAAAATATTTTATAAGAGTGTTATTAATGTCTACTGTACATGAAATGTTAAGGTTGCTGCTGATTGCAGACCAGGGGCGGACCTAGACGTAATTTTTAGGGGGGGCATTTTGCATAACCATGCCCACTCCTTCATTCTGATTGGCTGGCCCCGAAACACCCCGCCCACCGCCCGCTTTTGGCTCCGCCCCCTCCACCAGTTTTGATCGGCGTCTTGGATCCAAATTTAAAGGACTTGTGCTGCTACGGATGGGCGATTCCCCCGATCACCCCCCCCCCATGGATCTGCCACTGTTGCAAACACATGTTCTAGCATGCATATGTGACTGTTATCACTCAGCATTTACACCTGCCCTCTAGCTGGTGCAAGTGATACGACAGAAAAACATGTACTTGAGAGATGCCCAAAGCTTGAATCGGACGGACATTGTTGCGTGTGCTGGAGCTTGGCACGCGCATGTTGTACACTGACTACGTGCATACGCCCCGTCCCCCCCGGTTCCGCCCCTGAAATCATAGGGAGTATTAAGGGTCCTTTGCGCTTGAAGATGAATTTGACGTTGCTTCGTTCACTGACGTATAGTCCGGTCCTTGGTATGTGCAGAACAATTTTACACTTAATACGCCACGCATCGGTATTTATGTTTGTTATTGAATCAGACCCATAGTTTATCATTTTGAGCATGTATGTGCTTTTAAATAGATAAAAGTAATTATGACAATATTTTTTTTATCTCCCGGTTCACTGAGAAATTCAAGATCGTTTTTATAAATATGCAGATTACATTTTATTTTTAGACGATATTCTAAGTGTTCATTTTCCACATCAAATTAAAGTATTTTAAACAATTTGGGTTGTAAGACAATTAAAATGTACCTAGTTCATAAAAACTGTAAAAAAAATGTAGCCAAGCCATGGTGATTCAAACTCCCCCTTTATTTGCTAGTTGTTACCTGTATTTTTTGCATTTAAAAACAAAGATGTATATCTTAATAGGCTATCAAAATAAAGCACCATTTGCCCTTAAAATAGACATCTAAGATTTACTGGAGTAGACTGAAATTTAAAAATTGTTCCTGGTATCGTGTAAAACTAGTGTTAATACAGCACCTGGGTCTGATGGAACTTGAAGATCTTAGTTCAGAAACAGGCAGACCAATGCTTGTAATCTTTTTTGCTTCAATGTCAGTAGATTGATGCAAAGCAGATATTGTGCTAACATATGATAAAAACAGAGATTGATCCTCAATAGTGAGAGATATAGTTGACCGTTTTCCAAGATTTTTTTTTATGCTTTGTTAAACTTATTTGATTCTCTGAAGACGTTGAACATTGGTGTTACAGTGGGTAGTATCTGCTTAGCGTTAGTGAAAGCTCTTTGTACAAGTTTAAAGCTACTGGTCTTACTGGAATACAGTGGTTGTAGTGGACAAGAGCAGGCTTGGCTAACCTGTGGCACTTCAGGTGTTGTGAAACTACAAGCCCCAGCATGCCAATATATAGCAGCCTATTGCTGGAAGGGTATGCTGGGATTTGTAGTTTCACAACACCTGGAGTGCCACAGATTAGCCAAGCCTGGACTAGAGTATCCTCCTGAAGTCTCCTGAATCAATGTACATTTGTCCTTTCTTGAGGTATCCAGGCTTCAGTTTTTGCTCTTCTGTTTTTTCTGGGGTATCCGCTTGGAAGTCCCGCTTCACCTCATTGTTCTCTTCCAGTTGCACATGAGACCAGTTTGGAAAAGAAGAGCGAGGAACGAAAATGAAGTAGACTTTGAAGTCAGACGTGCATACCCACATTCCAGTTAATGCAGCGGCCTCTGGAAGAGTACTTGTCACGTCAAGTTCTGCTGCAAGGAACTAAAACCGTCCCTCTGCAACAATCAAACCCTATTGTGGGGGGAAAAAAAGCTGTAGCCCCATATTAAACAGGGAACGCCTCCCTAAATGTGCCTTCTCCCCCCCCCCCTCCTCCCTTAAATCTCTTTTAAATAATCTCGTTCTGCAAAGCAAAATCTTGTTTTCATATGTGGAAACAATACTAGGCACACAAGTACAACCTGATTGCATTTTGCAAGGGACACCCTAATAACTCAGTTCCGCCCATCAGAAGATGGAAAGCTTTGGACCCCTAAATGCCACCATGTTGACATGCAAAGATCTTGTGATTCCCATATAAATGAACACAAAGGAAACATAAACATGTTGGGCCTGAGTCATTAAGGAGAGCAAAGTACAAAAATAAGTAAGTTTGCTCAGGGACAAAACCATGTTACAGTGCAAGGGGTGCAGATTAGTTTATTGTTTTGCACATAAGTTAAATACTGGCTGTTTTTCATCTAGCACACAAATACTTGAGAGCTTTACTTTTACACTGAATTTAAAGTTGATCTAGGACATGTCCTACCCCAACTATAAATCTGTCCCCCCATTTTAAATTTACCTCCCCCTCCAATGCATCATGGTTTTGCCCAGGTGAAAACTTACTTATTTTTTATGCTTATGCTCTTCTTTATGACTCAGGCCCGTTAAGTCACAAAATGTCCTTGCATTTTTTTGTACTTGTACTGCACGTAAATCGCCTCCAATGTATTAGCGTTTGCAAATGACACAAAACTATATCAAATGATGAGACATTCTTGCAAATGGACCAAACTGGTGGCAGACGAGGTACATTGTAGATAAAAGCAAAGATTTGCATCGTAAGTGCTTCATTGATGGAGAAGAATCTGGCAGAAACAATAGCATGTAAGGTCAATCTGCAGCAGCTAAAGCCACAAGCATCTTAATGCACATTTAAATCAGTCATTTTATTTCTTTCTGAGTCCCTAGCTTTAATATACATTAAAAATCTAGAAACCAGTTCATACAATAGACTTCCTGGAACTAAGAACACAGACGGGCATCTAAATTAATAAGCACAATAGAGGTCAGTAGTTATGAAGAGATTATGGCAAAGCTACCTGAAAATACAGCTCGAGATATGGGTCAATAAAACCAGTACAAAAAGCTCTCGGAATCATTTTCATGTTGGCCCTCACGAGCAAAAAAAAAGAAATATCTTTGATGTGTATAGAACATAATTTGATTTTGGAAGGAATTTTCATAGTAAGAGCATTGATGGTATGGTATAAACTACAAATGTATGCAATTAGGACTAATACTGTGCACTGTGCAACTTCATCCATAGCTATCCCCCAACCTCCCTACCTGTGCAGCTTATAAATATCACTTTGTTTTCTATTCTACTGTGTATCTGTCATCTTGTCATGAACAGTTTCTTCATGTTTTTTGATTATATAGTACAGAATAATGAGGTGACAGGTGATGATGACAGGTACAGCCAGCGGGAATCAAGTGCTAAAATGAAGATCCACAACAGACAGTAGAGGGAGTAAAGATTTCTAAAGCTTCATCGCTTAGTTCTAAATAATCAATCATTTATTTATATAGCGCCACTGATTCCGTAGCGCTGTACAGAGAACTCATTCGCATTAGTCCCTGCCCCATTTGGGCTTACAGTCTAAATTCCCTAATACACACACACACACAGATATATATATATATATAGAGAGAGAGAGACAGACTAGGGTCAATTCTGATAGCAGCCAATTAACCTACTAGTATGTTTTTGGAGTGTGGGAGGGAACAGGAGCACACGGAGGAAACCCACACAAACACGGGGGAGAACATACAAACTCCTCACAGATAAGGCCATGGACGGGAGTTGAACTCATGACCCCAGTGCTGTGAGGCAGAAGTGCTAACCACTAATGCTAATCAATGTTATATCATGATGTATAATGAATTAATTAGGGCTACAGTCCAACAGAATGAAGAGGTTTAACAAGGACAGCGCCCATCACAAATTTATTCAGGCTCTTCTATATGGAAGGTGCATACGGCTAAATAGCATGGATCGTGTCAGTGGAAATTGTACCTCTTCCCTGGAGGGAAAGTAGTAAAAAAGTCAAATTGATTTTTGTATGATACTTCCACTTGAGCGGCAGAGATAAAGCTTTCTCCATACACAAGTTTTTAATTTGACAACTGATGTTTTTGCGTGTTTGATACAGTCATTGTCCAAGTAATTACCCTCAATCCCAGGGATTTTATTGTTCAAGAACTATCACATTGACCATCTGTACAACAACTATTAAAAGACATTAAATTGCACAGAGCATGATCAAACAAGACCCGTCACTGGCCACCAGTGCATTCAAAGCTGCTAATTCAGCTGAGTGATGATGACATTAGTCCCTTTTTAAATCAGAAATAGCTTTTAGTCTCATTACTTGCCCTGGGACATGGAGGATTTTAGTTATATGCACAGGAACTGAATTTCAATTGAAATAATTGCGAAGAGAATGTTTTGCTTTTAAACACAATCTGCAGCTTTAGCCTGAGAACTGATTGTTCTGGGAGGATACATTTGTTCTGATATTTCTCAGACTGTGTTTTCCTAAGAAACGACACATGATTTTCCTTATTATTCAATTTACTTTTTTACATGACGTTTGTATTAACGTGGCTGTCATGTTTTTTTATGTTTCTGATTAGTAGAGTGTGGGGAACAGTGGGATCCAAATCTTTTCTATTATTTGTTAGGTAAGAGTAAGGACGTGGTGCCACTTGTTTCCATCTGTCTTTCTTAATCCACCATATGGGCAGCATGATGGCTAAGTGGTTAGTACTTCTGCCTCACAACACTGGGGTCATGAGTTCAGTTTCTGACCATGGCCTTATCAGTGTGGAGTTTGTATGTTCTCCCCATGTTTGCATGGGTTTCCTCCGGGTGCTCTGGTTTCCTCCCACACTCCAAAAACATACTAGTAGGTTAATTAGCAGCTAACAAAATTGACCCTAGTCTCTCCCTCTCTGTCTGTGTGTGCCTATATTAGGGAATTTACACTGTAAGCTCCAATGGGGCAGGGACTTATGTGAGTGAGTTCTCTGTACAGCACTGTGGAATTAGTGGCGCTACATAAATAAATGGTGATGATGATGATGATCCACCATCCTCTGCTTAGTGCCAAAGGTGCCAAGAGGAATTTGATACAGTGACTTCTTGGGGGCCACTTCCATAGCCGCTGAGGGGGGTGTCCACACTAGATTGGTGGCTTCTCCCAATGGTCCCACCTTTGGATGAACATCCCATAAAAGGAACAGAGCTTAACAGGAAAGTAAAGTGGAGCTTTACAAAAAGAGAATTTGGACGGAATGGGGATGGGGCTTATTTTGTCCCACTTTTGGGTAGATATGCACTACACAGGCAGTACAGGGCCCCCGGGCAAGCGCAGGCCTCAGTACTTTGTAACTGCCCCCCCCCCCCCAGCATCCCTGTGTCAGGCACTGTCTCCGCACTGACACTTGGTGCAGGAGACGGACGCCTACACCCTCTCAGCAACCATGTCCTGTTGCCTAGCAGCGGGACGCTATCTCTGCTCACCTGTCTGCAGCTAGCATGTCTTACCGCCAAAATCTCCCTAACCCAATCACTTATCACCTTAGGGTATGCAAAGCAGCCTCTGACACATGTCTAGTGCCAGAGTATTGGTTCACTCCTGCTCCAGCGATTCCTGACTTTCTGATTCAGTGTGTTATTCGGTTCTGACTCGGCTTCCTGTGACTACTCTCCTGTGTTTAGTTTTGGTACCTCGCTGCCGGGCTGGTTTGACTATTTGGCTTGACCTGGCTTCTCTCTGGATCCTCCCTCTGTACTGCACCGCTCGGTTGGCTCTGACCTGGATTGCCTGACTACGCCTGTCTACTACTGTCGCTACACCGGTGACTGTCTTGGAGAACTGCGACCTGCGTACCCTCTGCAGCTAAGCCCAAACCCCCTTACGGGGGTCCCTGGTGAATACCGGGGGTACGTCAGACTCCGCGCCTCCCTATTCAGTTGCGCCACTACCGGTTAGTGGCCATCTCTGCAATTCCGTGACACCCTGTCTAGTGCACAATACACTGGGGGGGCAGCGCAAGACACCAGCAAGTGATATTGTTGCATCACAAGGCTGTATTGACGGACCATGCATTGTACAATATACTTAAGGCTTCTTCTTTAACAGACAATTAAATCTAAGATACATGTTGCTGTATATAAAAGCTCTTCTAGCAGCATTCACAAATATATGGGAAGATAGATTAGCAGAATGGAAGATATTTGAGATTAATAGCATTGGAACGCAACTCAAAAAAAATTAAAACATATAACAGATTGAAAACCACATGCAGGAGGCATCAATACAGACATATGACAATACCTAAAGGATGTTTTAAACATTTTAAATGAAAACGTTATGACCGGAGGCCGAACTTTAGCCAATAGAGTGGGTGTGATGGCAATGGGCCCCCTGAGGGTAAGGGAGCTTTACTGTGTATGCATCAGGGCTTACAGAGAGGATGGCAAAACTTTGACTGCCCCACTACCAAAAAAAAATTGTTATTTGGCCCGGTGACTGTGGGTTACTCTCCTGGTTATGTCTGTTTTTGTATTGTGTCCTATATCGGCAGGCAAAAAATATATTTTATAAAGTATTCTATACACTTCTGCTGCCCTATAGGGTGGCATAATGTAAATGTTCTGCCATATTCATCTAAAATGGTAATTTGTGGAATACTTGACTTTTGAACTGCAGAATTATACTTGGATATGTGCAGCACAATCAGGGCCGGTGCTAGGGTCCATGGCGCCCTAGGCATTTTTACAAAATCGCCGCCCCCCCCCCGGCAAAAATCGCCGCCCTCCTCCCCCCTCACCCTGTCTTTCCTTACCTTGTCTCACCACCGCCGCCTCTCTGCTCAGTCTCCTCCCCTCCACTCACTGACACTAGTGAGTGGAAGGGAGGAGATGGAGCAGAGAGGCGGCGGTGGTAAGCAGTAGCCTCTTCCCCCTTCCCCGTGCATCTGAATGCTGTGCGGCGGCCGTGACAGGTATGGTCAGCGGTCGCCGCACAGTTTTAAAGTCATTTACCATTCTGTGGCGCCCTCCAGAGCCCGGCGCCCTAGGCAAGTGCCTAACCTTGCCTAATGGGAGCGCCGGGCCTGAGCACAATATGGAATAAGTAAGTAATATATATTATAAAAGGTCCTTCAGAAATTAGGGGATCTACATTTGAACATTCTGATTGCCCAGTACTTAACAGCAATTTTATTATCTTTTTTGGCAGATTGATGTGATTTCTTTTCTGCTTCATATATCAGGTTCATATGATTTAAATTGTTCTCTAAATGTACAGATCAGTCAATGAAAAGATAACTTGTGAAAAGTTATTTAAATTAAAATTCATTGGGGCATATTCAGTTGTGCGGAGAGTGACTCTGGAACGGCCGCGAAGGCACTCTGCGTTACCGCAACATTGCGGATTTCCCTTCGCCCCCCCCCATTGGTTTGCAAAGAAAAATCTGCGACTAATAATATGCGTTGCATGCGTTGGCAGCATAAAATGTAATGATGGGAGATATTGTGATCAAAATAAGTAGCAATGAGTTATATTGTATATATAACAAGGTACAAATGAGCTAGCAGTGGTAGGCATTGCATATATTTGATGCTGGGGAAAATTACTATAAATTTAATTTACACCACCAGCATACTTCCCGATTTTGCAGAGAATGACCCGATTTCAGTCCTCCCACAAGAGGTGTTGTCTACTGATAAGTGGATGTGATTTTGAGACTATGAGGGCGAAGAGCCAACGCTAACGCTGGGCAAGCCTAGGCTGTTGCCTAGAGTGCCAGGATTTATGGGGGCTCCTAAAACTGTGAACGAGTGACACAATGTCACATTGTCTTTATTTTGTGGAGGGGCTGCACCTGGCAGGTTCTTACTTGTGAAGCTGTCGGCTGCTGTTCGTCCTTTGGTGATGGGAAGGATGTTACTCCAACCCCACTCCACACAAGGTAAGAAGCAGGGAAGAAAGGCCGCTCCTAGAGTGGGGTGCAGAGGTGCTCGACGGGAGGTCGACCTGGTGTGGGTGTGCTTTGATGGAACTGGACAGAGTTTGGGTTGATCAAGACCTGGGGGCATATTTACTAAACTGCGGGTTGGAAAAAGTGGAGATGTTGCCTATAGCAGCCAATCAGATTCTATCTTTCATTTATTTAATGCATTCTAAAAAATGACAGTAGAATCTGATTGGTTGCTATAGGTAACATCTCCACTTTTTCAAACCCACAGTTTAGTAAACATACCCCTTGGTTTAGGTGAATCATGGGTGGTGTTTATTTCAGCCTGGTTTATCTTTTTAAAACATTGGGAGGTATGCAGCAGAACTTATAAAATACTCTGCAAGTAAGTCAAAATGCGTAGATACACGGACATAAACCAAAGTATTCAACAAAAGTAAACCAAAGTCACTTGATCTAAAAGTAGCGTCCTTATAGTCCTACTTTTAGAATGAACTGTACAATGGAAGAAAAAACATTTAATTAATGATGGAGGCAGTCCTAATGTGATGTGATAATGTTATTAGTTGTGTTCTAGTGTCCTAGTTACCCAATACCAACAATACTTCACTTCATATGCGCAAATAGGGCTAATCAAATTGCATAATGTGAACATACATAAATGCACTGTGCCATTGAAGTCGTGCTTATTGTAAGTGACCCAGGAGTCTGGATGTGCTTTAAGAGAAATATAAGTGAAATCATTGACTTGTGGCTTGATTGTGACATTCGGACAGAGCAAAAAAATGACGGAACAATAGATGTTGAGCATAAAGGGATAAATATACAAACACCAACATTCTATTATCTCTGTAGGTTCAGCGACTGTACAACAATGCTTCAATATTTTGTTCATCATTCAGGAATATTTTACATAATAGATCTTTGGCTTCTGGATTTGTATCCAGCTATGCTGAATATAAGCATATGATGATTGCATATCACTTCTGTGGAACTTCTAGGATGTATTTAGAAATGGTTTTTATCAGATATACTCCAATGTATACTATTTATTCGCTCCAGCCCAGGCAATATTTATGGTAAATGCACAACGTTGCAAAGAGCATCTGATTGGTATCTGCCAGTAAATAATTCAATGTCTCTATTTGAAACTCAAGTATGCTGCAAGATCTGATTAAATGTCAGAAACTTTCACAAGGCAGAAGATAGTGCAGATGAATGCACGCATGGCTTCTCATCGACTATAAAGCGTTCTGACAGCCAAAGCTGTACTGAATAACAATGTAAGGCCATCTCATTTTAACTGATATTCTGCCAGCATTAAGAGGCCTTAAAATTTTGTAAAAAAAAATAAAATGATTTGTTAAACCATCGCTTTTTGCTGTTATAGTGCATTTTAGGAAGAAAGTGTAGCACACACTCATCTCACAGTGTTCTAGGTGGAAGTACAAGGTTATGACTCTAAGCTTCAACCCAAGAAGCAGCTTTATGAGACTGTAACAGCCTTTTCCTTCATAGCATAGGAGGTGACAAATTTATCACCATCTCTAAATTACCTATTTGTTAGACAAAAGAGTCTTTTAACCAGGTCTCTAGAAAATATTTTTTAAGCGTCCTTCATGCTAGTAAAACTGCTGGTGACCTTGCTGTGCTCTACAGAAGCTAAAGAATTATAGCTTAGAATAGGTCTGCTGTGTATAGTGGAAGCTCATTCACAAGCATGGCTCATCCAATCAGCTTTGTCGATACACTGCCTGCCCTCATGATACACTGCCTGCCTGCATGATACACTGCCTGCCTGCATGATACACTGCCTGCCCTCATGATACACTGCCTGCCCGCATGATACACTGCCTGCCTGCATGATACACTGCCTGCCCTCATGATACACTGCCTGCCCTCATGATACACTGCCTGCCTGCATGATACACTGCCTGCCCTCATGGTACACTGCCTGCCTGCATGATACACTGCCTGCCCTCATGATACACTGCCTGCCTGCATGATACACTGCCTGCCCTCATGATACACTGCCTGCCTGCATGATACACTGCCTGCCTGCATGATACACTCCCTGCATGATAGACTGCCTGCATTGTGGACAGGGGCTGGGACCTATACTTTTACTATTTGTGGGGGGCGGGGGGGAGTGTTCTGCTGAAAACAAACATTGACGCCTGTTAATTTTACAATCCCAATTTCTTTCAAATCCGAAGGCAACATGTTTCATCCCGTGTTGTGTATGGTTGTTTAAAGTGAGAGCAGATTGTGCATGCTAGCAAGAAAATACATTGCACATTAAAAGTATTGTATGGTGGAGGAAAGGAGGGGCGTTTCTGTCAGCCTGTGAATAATGACTGAGGAGAACTGGAAACTATAAACTAATCCATTCATTACAACCATCATCACATCCAACATCTGTTTTTGTTCTCTATCCAAATGCAAGTAAATTCTATCTGTGACCCATGCCCAGTGTTACTGTTACCAGTTTATGACATAGTGTAATGTGTGAGGATTAGTGTGTGTATGTGTCAGGATCTGCCTGCAACCTTATGCATTGCATGCTGCTTTGCCTGGCAGCTCCTGCCTTTTGTTCCTATTATTGTATTTATATTGGATGTACCTCTATTCACCAGAGGTGCTGCTATTGTGCCTTACTTGTTTGTATCAGGGGTTAAACTGCTCTGTAATTATCCCTTGCACCTGGGTGTGTCCCTTCTTAAACATGTCACCCCCACCATACATTGCTGGTTATTGTTGTTTCATGCTGCTGTGCTTCCTTTCTGCTGTACTTGTGGTTTACCTGCTACCTGTGATCTCTCCATATCACCGCTTACCTGCATCAGCTATCTACCTCTTATTTCTGCATTTTCCTGTATGCTCATTATTACACCATCAGGTTGTACTTCCAGCAATAAACATTGTGTGTTTTCACCGCATTCCTGGCTCCTGAGCTGTATTTGCATTGAACCGTGACAGTATGTGTGCACGGGTGTTATCAGTGTTGGACATAGTGTAGTGTGAGAATTAGTGTGTGTATTTGTGTAAAGGTATTACTGTTACCAGTGTAGGACATCATCATCATCATCATCACCATCATCACCACTTATTTATATAGCACCACAAATTCTGCAGAGATGTACAGAGAAGGCGCTCACATCAGTCCCTGACCCATTGGAGCTTACAGTCTAAATTCCCTAACATACAAACACAGACAGCGAGAGAGACTAGGGTCAATTTGATAGCAGCCAATTAACCTACCAGTATGTTTTTGGAGTGTGGGAGGAAACCAGAGCACCTGGAAGAAACCCACGCAAACACAGGGAGAACATACAAATTCCACACAAGTAAGATCATGGTTGGGAATTGAAATCATGATCCCAGTGCTGTGAGGCAGAAGAGCTAACCACTAAGCCAATTTAATATGTCAGGATTAGTGTGTGTGTAAGGATATTAGTGTTACCAGTGTAGGACATAGTGTAATGTGTGAGGATTAGTGTTGGTGTGTAAGGGAATTACTGTTACCATTGTAGGACATGGTGTAATGTGTGAGGATTAGTGTGTGTGTAAGAGTATTACTTTCACCAGTAGCACACTACATCCCCCTTTGAATATTTGAAAAGTTGTGTGTTGTGTTTATCTATTACTGCATTGTGTATTAGTGAAGTATTTATGTTGTGTGCAAGGGTATTAATATGGACAGTGTTGGATGTAATGTAATATAAAACTTAGTCAAGTTTATTGCAATGGTGTTAATATTGTAACTTGTGTGTATTATAGATACCATTGCTAGTTGTATTGCACTGAACCTGATTGTTTGAGACCCGAGTGTGAGGCCTCCTGTTACATTGTGATACATGGACCTGAAGCCTCTAATACAATGGGGTGCAAAAGCAATGTGCATAAACTTCCCTTCCTGGCACCCTTTAGGCTGTGGGTACTAGATTAACATAGATTTCAAACTATTGTTGAATTACAAATCCCAGTGTCTTGGCTCGGTGGGGGGGGGTCTCAACACAATTAAGTGGACTAAGTTCTTCTACCATGTATGACAATGGACATTTCGTCATTACAGAAGCCACAATGACTTCGCCACCGATACTTTGCAGAGATCCCTTACGCCAATATGGATCTACTCTGTGTGAGCGGCTTTGGGCCTCACCTCCACCTGATATCAAGGCAAGGTATTGGCTAGTGAAGTAGGTGGGACTCAATTAATGCCAGCCCATGCAGTCCACTAGAGGACCGGAGAATGAGGAACTAGAAGTGCCAGAATGCCAAGACAGCCAGTGCCATAGCTGTAATAGAAAAATAAACAAAACCACAGTTTTTAAAACATTTTAATTTATAAAAACTATGCAGTATGCATCATGCTATTTAGTGACCAGATAATATGTAATGTGTAGCTAACTACTCTGTGGTCTTAGTGTCTGCATTTGACAATGCTATAATGTACACATGTTTAAAAATATTTCTTTACCCCCATAATGAGTTGCCAATATGTGTTTCCCATCAATCAACAATCTTAACTGCATCAATAATTGTTATTGAATAATTCATTACAGTGGTATGCCCAGCAGACATCACAATCTCTTGATCTAAATGTATTACACATGGGGGGATTCTACTGTTTATGTTGCAAATTGTAAGGTACAGTAGTATACTGGGGAGAATTTACTATAACTTTCCACGTTATTAATAATCACTATCCATAAATAGCCTGAAGGAACCACCAAAGCTGAATGCATGTTGCTTTGTATAATGTAAAGGTATAAGGGACATTTGGCAGAAATTTAGAATTTAAGATATTTGACGTTTGTGATGGGGAAATCATTTTACATCATGGACAGCAGACTTTATGGGTCTGAATCAGAGAGAAATACAAGTGTAAGCTCCATCTGTTCCACCGTATTCCTGGTATCTGCAGTCATCCTCAACATTCCAGGTATCTTCAGCAATCCCCTATAATCCTGGTATCATCAACATTCTTCTGTATTCCTGGTGTCTTCAGCAACACGCTGTATCTTTTTCCAGTTACATCTCTTATAGTCACACTAGACTCCATTTACCTGTTGGTCATGTCTGCTACCTGTATGGAGGGCCACAACCTACCTAGAGAAAACAGCGAAGCCCCAACCACCCTACTGGGATCCCTTCAAGTCAGACTGGCCGTTCAAGTCCAACTTTCCTGTGATATCCTGGCAGCAAGTCTGAATAGCCTCAGTTAGGTAGTTCACTTTCTGAGCCTGTGCTGTGGACAAAGATACGCTATGCAGGTCTCAGTCTGAATCAGTCCCTATGTATGTAACTCTACTGGCACACACTAAGGAAGGATAGAATCAAACAGTGATGTTATGGCATAAGAACTTATAGGGGTAAATTAAATTCCTCCCGAAGAACCGCCTCGCTAAAATAATTATCGTTATTACGGTAGTTCTAATGCCGGCTTTTTGCTTGCAGCTCTCTGAGCTGGGAGCAGAAAGCCGGGTTAATATTACCGTAATAACGGTAATATCTATAACGCGGTGGTACTTCATTGGGAAGTGAATTCCCCCCTATGAGTATTGTATTTCTTTGGGCATTATATATTTTCATTTGTGCAGGGGAGGGCTGACAAACTTCAGCCCGGGGGGCAAGACTCGTTCGACTCAGCAGCCTATTTTAAATGAAAAAAATTGCAGGTGGCCCATTGACCCAGACCCAGGTAGCCCACTATGGGACCAGCACGAGGGGCAAATGCCCTCCTGCCCCCCAGGCCAGCCTGCCCCTGCTTTTGTGTAGTTTTTATGAAGAACACCCATGGGGCATCAGAAAACTCCTTTGTTTCCACCCCCCCCCCATAGTGCACAGGAACAGACATTACAACGCTACTTTTTTTACATTTCTTTTTAGTCCATTTGCCCATCCACCTGTAATAAAACAGTCCTCATATGCACTGCACTGCTGAAAATGAATATATATATATATATATATATATATATATATATATACAAGTTAACCCTTGCATGATACTCAAAAAGGTTCTTGTCATGCATTTGGGCCTAGCCCAGGCCTCCTCAGGGGAAGAGCGTTACTTCCCAACGCAAACGCCCTTTTTTAACGTGGTTTTGTCCACATGTCACCACCTCATCATTTTTCTCCATCACCTCATCCTTCATCTTCATCGCCACATCCTTCATCAAGCTACTTAAGGTGTTAAAAACTCCCCACTGTCATCCCCGGCAACCACCAACCACTCCCAACTGTCACTTCTCCTTCAAGAAATATATAGGTCAGTGTATAACTCTGCCCAGCAGGTGGTGCTGCAGCTTGCTTTGGTTTTTTTCACACACGCCACTAGGCATTTATATAGTAGATAGTGCCACTTTCTGTTGGCACTACGATTGGTTCTTGGATTTCAATTGTGTTGTATGGTTTTGGATTCCTACACACTTTTGTTCAACACTGATTGACGTTCACATGTCAAGCATATTTTTATATTTACTTTTGTTGGGTACGTGTAAACACATCACTGGGTGCAAGGCACAGGTTTAATTAAGGTAATGTACTGTTTCTGGTTTCTTTCATATTCTGTCGTTCCTGGTACATATTTTGGGATCCTTGATGACATCCTGAGAAAAGGTGTGAGAACCAAAATTTGGTACATTGAACAAACAAGGTAGTATCTGGCATGCATAATAATAACTACCATACTTAATAATATTTAATAATAATAATTAATAATAATATTGGGGCAGCACGGTGGCTCAGTGGTTTAGCACTTCTGCCTTACAGCGCTGGGGCCTTGAGTTCAATTCCCGACCATGGCAGGGAGTTTGTATGTTCTCCACGTGTTTGCGTGGGTTTCCTCCGGGTGCTCTGGTTTCCTCCCACACTCCAAAAACATACTGGTAGGTTAATTGGCTGCTATCAAATTGAACATATTCTGTGTGTGTGTGTGTGTGTGTATGTTAGGGAATTTAGACTGTAAGCTCCAATGGGGCAGGGACTGATGTGAGTGAGTTCTCTGTACAGTGACGCTATATAAATAAATGGTAATGATGATAATTATAAATGGACACCATTTCACCCCAAAAATTCTCAACCAGCACTATACCGCTTGGGCTGGATTCCACTGTAACAGGGAGATCATAACAAATCTATCAACTGTCCAGATTTAGGCACTGTGTGGACATCTTTGTCCTGTAGGTCAGAAAGTTGGGAGGTATGTCCCGTTCATTGCTGCTCTGCATTGACTGGGTGTCACCCGCACCTCCCACTGGAGGAGGGGCAAACGATTCAACCTGGGCACACTCCTGGTGGTCTGGCCACACCTCCTGTCTCCATGCAGGGAGCTGTAAAGTTAGGAGGTGTGCCATGACCAAGGCTGATGGATGTCTCTTTGAGAGAGTAGTGCACAAAACAATGTTTCAGTCTCTCCCAGAGGTTACAACGGCAACTCTGCTGCTCTTGTGTTCTGAATATAGTGGACATGGGTCCCTAAGACCTCTACCCTTTATATACTAAAAGAGTAAAAAAAAAAAGTGGAGACACCTTCATGAGTTTAAAAAAAAAGTGTGAATGATTAAACTATTTATATAAACCCTCGTGCACCACTTTATTAAATATAAAAAAAAGAACTTGTTTATTTAATCATCAATGTCGAAATGGAAACAAAAACATATATTTCCTCTTTCTTGATCCTTTGTAGCACAAATGGAAAAAAGAAAGATCCCAAGAAATAAAATGACTCCTGCGTACATTACGAGTGTCTGACCTGGAATAACTAAAGCCAGGCGTAAGCAGGATTACTCTTCCCTCCAGGGCTAATCACTAGCGTTTGCCTATGCTGGATGTGATTAGGAGAAGAACTTTTATTCTTTTATTAATGAGTTGAACATGGTTTTGGAAGTTTTTTATCCAATTAACCTTTTTTTAAAGTTGTGTATGTGTATTTGTTTTCTTTTTCTTCTATATATATATATATATATATATATATATATATATATATATAATATAAATGCCTAGTGGCGTGTGTTAGTCTGTCTGTGTGTGTGTGTGGAAAAAATAAAACCAAGCTGTAGCGCCACCTGCTGGGCGGAGTTTTACACTGACCTACTAAATTCTTAGTGTGTGTGGAAAAAAAAACTCAGAAAGGGCTGAAATTTGGTATACTAAGATGTTTTTAATTTGTTAATTTAATTTGTTAATTGTTAAAAGTGTTTATAAAGATTTAAAAAAATATATATATATTTCTTGAAGGAGAAGTGACAGTTGGGAGTGGTTGGTGGTTGCCGGGGGTGACAGTAGGGAGTAGTTGGTGGTTGCCGGGGGTGACAGAGCGAGAGGAGTGTGATACTCAGGACCGCTGAGAGAGATCCCTGTGTCTGGATAGACATCTGGATAGATGTGGCGATGAAAATGAAGGATGAGATGATGGAGAAGAATGATGAGGTGGGGACATGTGGACAAAACCACGTTAAAAAAGGGTGCTTGCATCGGGAATTAACGCTCTTCCCCTGAGGAGGCCTGGGCTATGGCCCAAATCCATGACAAGAACCTTTTTAACACCTTAAGTAGCTTGATTTGACTAGAATGCATGAGTATCATGCACGGGTTAACTTGTGTATATATATATATATATATATATATATATATATATATATATATAATTTCCATAGTACAGGAACCACTAGCATGCCCAGTCCATGGGTCTCAGTCTTGTTAATTACCCTCACCTCCTTCAGGGGAGCTGGGTAAAACCCCAGATGTTTTTTTTCAGCACCAACTCCCCATAGCCCCATAGAGGGCCAGTCCTGCTCTGACTATCCTGGGGCTTGTTTAGCAGTGGAACACAATGCTCATAGTCTAACTGTTATAGTGGAAACCAGCCCAGATTGTCTAGCACTTGGCTGGTTACTGATTTGGGGCACGCTACCCATTTTTAAAAATAATTTATTTGCATTTGAACGTGTTTTCATGCTCATTTGAAATGTTGCAGTTTTTAATATATCAGTCTTTTGGTACCAGTACCACACCTTACAGCATAGGAAATAGGTAGAGACATGTTTAAAGCCTTTAAGAAACCACTCAATCATTCATTCATTCATTTGGTAGATCGGTCACTCATACATTCACTCATTCATTCACTCATTCATTCGTTTATTCATTCCGTCATTCAGTTATCAGGTGACAGCAAATAGGTGTGATCAAGCCCCGAGATTAAGAAGAACAGTCATACATTCAGTTACATATTGCATTACTTTACGCCACTGCTTGTGCAATGCAGCAAATAATTTGTGAAATCCATCTTATTTTACTTACCTATTATTTTTTTTAAACTGCTTCTTTTGACTTGTTGCTTTCTCTTAACAGTATTAATAATGAAAACCTGATATACTGTACGACTGTATTAATAGCAGAGTTCTGAGCCCTAGAGCATTGTGTTTCATTAAATTCAAAGAACAACACTAGGATACATTTGCACTACATTGTATATTTATATTTTGCCATTCTGTGTAATGTTATTCTGTTTGTATTGCTAATGCGACATCACTGTTTTGTACTGCCTGGAGTTGTATCAAATGTGAGGCAGTGACAAATCTGCATAATAAATCTATAAGACGTTGCTCAGCTGAGCAGTTCATCATTTCAATAAAGTAAGCGACATATGCTGAATTGGGCATTGTATTATATTGTTTTATTTTGTTAATTGTTTTTCATCTTAAACATTGTGGATTTATTTTCCATATTAAATTACACTTAATAAGTTAATATCTCTGTGTTCTTACAAATACAGGTGTCAGACATCGCTTGGTATTAGATGACTACATAGAGGAGATCATTTGGTTTATGATTACTTTAGGTCAGGGGAGATCACTTGGTTTATGATATCTCTGATGAAAGTAAATTGTGATAAATTAGTTTAAATGGAGAACTGAAGACTTCCTGAGTAAGAGTGTCAGCTCTTCACAAAAAACCTTGGTTGTGACATAATTGGTGAGGCATAGTTAGTGTGTGGGACAGACAGAAAGAGTTGCAATCATTTTTAAACAGACCAGGGGCTAGTTTTCCTAAACTGCGGGTTTGAAAAAGTGGAGATGTTGCCTATAACAAGATTCTAGCTGTCATTTTGTGGCCGGCCCTAATAGCGGTCTGACTGAGCGGCCCGGTGGGCCGCTGCCCCCCTGTCCCCCGGGCCAGCCCGCCCCTGCCCACAGTTTAGTAAATATACCCCAGGTAGCTGTTTTTGATTAACCTTTTGTGACAAACACGTCACGCAGCACAGGTGAGTGCTGGTTTATGGCAAACTGAGGTGCACGGTGGCTCAGTGGTTAACACTTATATCTCACAGCTCTGGGGTCATGAGTTTGATTCCCTTATCTGTGTGAAGTTTGTACTTCTTCCTGATGTTACGATTTCCTCCCACACTCCAAATCTTAGTAGGTTAATTGACTGCTGACAAAATTAACCTTAGTCTGTGTGCGTGTTAGATAATTCAGACTGTAAG
Source organism: Mixophyes fleayi (assembly GCF_038048845.1). NCBI lineage: Eukaryota > Metazoa > Chordata > Amphibia > Anura > Limnodynastidae > Mixophyes > Mixophyes fleayi. The sequence continues at coordinate 33,159,530 of NC_134404.1, read as the reverse complement.
CTCCATTGGGGCACAGACTGATGTGAATGAGAAATATTCTCTGTACAGCGCAGCAGAATTGGTGGTGCTATATAAATAAATGATGTGTCCGGCTGTCCAGAACCTCAGGTTGGCTACCATTAACATGTTTTCAAACTGTCCTGCGTGAGTTGTAACAAGTACTATAAGTCTGATTATACAACGAGGCTAACACTTAGCTGTAATTATCATTTGTTCTGGTAGATAGGCCCTTATTTATCATCATGCAGCAAATTATCGAAGATTTTCTATTGCTACATATCGCAGTGATGGAAAATATTCATACACCACAATTTACTATTACAATTTCACCAGGGCATCTGAGTGATACTCAGCTCCCCCGTGATACTGTATGGTAGTGGCATGGGCGAACACTTCACCAGGCCAGGTTGGAAGCATGCACGCATGGCGGTTTATATATTCGCAATGGAACTTGAAGCCAGGACTTCCACCACTTCCAATAAAAATTAAAAATAGAAAACAAAAATAGAGAGAGCATAACAGGGGCGCACGCAGGATTGTCAGGGGGGGAGTTTACAATACAGCACCACCGAGGACGCTTCTTTGACAGCGCCGCGGCTGCTGTGTAGTACAGTGCCGCTATGGTGGGCACTTAGTTAGCGGAGGGGGGGGGGGGGTTTCTGCATAATAGAAAATAGCAGGGAAAACTGTATTAATTTTAATATATTCCAATAAAAATTGCTTTATTTAAATATGAAAGCATTTTTTGCAGTAAAGATCTGCTGTTACTGCTATCTCGAGAAGGGAGGACAGCAGTGTTACTTGTAGTGCCACCATCCTTGTTAAATAGACTTCCCTATGCAAACATGAAAAACCTGATATAAACTATATCTTTGATAGCAAGGGGGAAACCCTAGCTCTGGTGAAAACCTTCATTTTTCTCCCCGTAATAACTAGAGCAATCTTGGCTAGATTTCTCAAAGCTTCTAAAACGGAACACTGGTAAACGGAACACTGGAGATGTTGCCCATAGCAGCCAATCAGATTCTAGCCACAATCCTGCTCCTCCACAGTACTTGAAAAAGGTAAATTGAAAAAAAACACCAAATTAGGCTCAGAAAAGAGATGACAAAAAGGGTTACAAAGAAAGCCGTAAGGATTTTTAATTTCCAACAATGTTGGATGCCACTTAAAGACTTTTAGAACACATAGATTTCATTACCTGAAACTAAGGGTGTGCATCGGCCACTTTTGGTGTTTTGGGTTTTGGGTTGTGATTAGCTTGAGGTTTTGGGTTCTGATTTGTCTTGCCAAAACACCCCACGAAAGGTTTTGGTTCTTAATTTTGGGTTTTGGGTTCTGATTTGTTTTTAAAAAAGCATAAAAAGTGCTAAAATCCATATTTTTGGGTTTTTTTCACTCCTACACTATTATTAACCTCAATAACATTCATTTCCACTAATTTCCAGTCTATTCTGAACACCTCACACCTCACAATATTGTTTTTAGTCCAAAAGGTTGCACCGAGGTAGCTGGATGTCTAAGGTAAGCGACACATGTGGGCGGCACAATCACGTGGCCCATCTAGGAATGGCACTGCAGTGGTAGACAGGATGGCAGTTTGAAAAACTAGGCCCCAAAGAGCACATAATGGCCAAAAAACAGGTGCAAGCTGGAATTGTCCTTGGGCCCTCCCACCCACCCTGATGTTGTTGAAATAGGACATGCGCACTTTAACAAACCAATCATTTCAGCGATAGGGCCTACAAAACTGTGGCTGAAATGATTGCTTTGTTTGGACCCCCACAAAACGAGCTGGCAAAGAAAAAAAAGAGGTGCAAGATGGAATTGTCCTTGGGCCCTCCCACCCACCCTTATGTTGTTGAAATAGGACATGCACACTTTAACAAACCAATCATTTCAGCGACAGGGCCTACAAAACTACTGTGGCTGAAATGATTGGTTTGTTTGGGCCCCCACACCAAAAAAAGCAATTCATCTCTCCCTGTACAAACTAAACTGGCTCTACGGAGGCAAGATGTCGTCCTCATCCTCATCCTCTGATTTCTCGCCCCCTTCAGTGTGTACTTCCTCATCCTCACACATTATCAATTCGCCCCCGCTGGACTCCACAATCACAGGTCCCTCTGTAGTCTCTAGAGGTCAGAGCTGGATGGTGTCAGCAAAGTAATCCTCCACCATTTTTTCAATGGTGACAGCATCCAACGCAGCGACAGTAGACATGTCTGCAATGGATGGCAGGTCCTTCAGTCCGGACCAGATGTTCTCAGCATCCCCGCCAGCGGGTCGTTTAGGAAAACTCAGCTTTTACCTCGCAGCCACAGGTATGGAAGAAAATGAAGGAGGAGCTGTTGGCATGTCCTGACCAGCAGGTCTTTGCACCGCTGTAGACTTGTGTCCGCCGGAAACAGAGACACAACATACGCTTTAAACCGAGGATCGAGCACGGTGGCCAGAATATATTCCTCTGATTTTAAAAGAGTGACCACCCTCGGATCCTGGCAAAGCGTACTAAGGGCTTCATCCACAAGAGCTACATGCTTTGTGGAATCGCAATGGTTTACCAGCTCCTCCCTCACTTTCTCCAGCTGCTTCTGCAACAGCCTGATCAGGGGAATCACCTGACTCAAGCTGGCAGTGTCGGTACTGACTTCTCGTGTGGCAAGTTCAAACGGCTGGAGAACCTTGCACAACACGGAAATCAGTCTCCACTGTGCTTGACTCAGGCGCATCCCCACTCCTTTGCCTATGTCGTAGGTGGCTGTGTAGGCTTGAATGGCCTTTTGCTGCTCCTCCATCCTCTGCAGCATATAGAGGGTGGAGTTTCAGCGCGTCACAACCTCATGTTTGAGGTGATGGCAGGGCAGGTTCAGCCTTTTTTGATGTTGCTCGAGTCTGCGGTATACACTGGCAGAATGCCGAAAGTGTCCAGCAATTTTCCGGGCCACCGCAAGCATCTCCTGCACACCCCTGTCACTCTTCTCTTCAGGTAATGCTCCACCACCAAATTTATTGTGTGGGCAAAACATGGGACGTGATGGAAATTGCCCATATGTAATGCCCGCACAATGTTACTGGCGTTGTCTGACACGACAAATCCCCAGGAGAGTCTAAGTGGGGTAAGCCACTGCGAGATTATTTCCCTCAGTTTCTCTAAGAGGTTGTCAGCGTTGTGCCTCTTATTAAAACCGGTGATACACAATGTTGCCTGACTTGAAATGAGCAGCCGTTGTGGAGATGCTGCTACTGATGCAGCTGCTGCTGTTGCTGTGGAAGGCGATGCATCTACCCAGTGGGCTGTCACAGTCATATAGTCCTTAGTTTGCCCTGAACCACTTGTCCACATGTCCGTGGTTAAGTGGACAGTGGGTACAACCGCATTTTTCAGAGCACTGAGGACACTTTTTCGTACTTCTCTGTACATCCCAGGTATCGCCTGCCTAGTGAAGTGGAATCTCTACGGGATTTGGTGCCGGAAACACAATACCTCCATCAACCGTCTAACTCCACTAACTGCACTGATGGCGGATACCGGACGCACGTCTAACACCAACATAGCTGTTACGGCCGCAGTTATCCGCTTTGCAATAGGATGACTACTGTCGTACTTCGTGCTCATGGCAAATGACTGTTGTACGGTCAACTGTTTGGTGAAAGACGTAGCGTTCTTACGACTTCCCCTCTGGGAAGATGACCGACTACCAGCAGCAACAGCAGCAGCGGCAGTAGTAGGCGTACCGCTGCAGGATCCTCCAGAAGAATCCCGGATTGAAGAGGACTCAGTCATGCCGGTGACATGGCCTGCAGGACTATCTCTGATGGAGATCGTGGAGGAAGTTGACGAGGAGGGTGTTGCTGGTGTGTATACAACAGGACCAAGGGATTTAGGTGTCCCTGGACTGCTGACGGTCCTAGCCACAGGTCCTGAACTAAACACTGAATTATGAAGGTTCTTCAGGTGACGTATAAGGGAGGATGTCCCTAGGTGGCCAAGATCCATACCCCTGCTTATTTGAGCTTTACATAAGCTACATATGGCCATACATTTGTTGTCCAGATTGGGATAAAAATAACTCCAGACCGAAGAGGTGGATTTTTTGGTCTTCTGGCCAGGCATGACGATGGGCTTTTTCATGCCATGGACAACAACTGTTTCCCCCCCTGGTGCCTCATTTAAGATAACCACATCAGCATCCTCCTCGTCAAGTTCCTCCTCAGCGCCAGCTACATCAATATCCTCCTCCCGGTGTACAACATTGACACCTTCATTAGCCAAATCTGTAACTGGACTGTGGGTGATCCTTCCAGCATATGCAGAGGGCGTGCTGCAAATGGTGGAAGGAGCCACCTCTTCCCGTACAGTGATGGGAAGGTCAGGCTTCACAACCACCAACACCCTTGGACTCGCCTTGGGGATTTGTGATGCCATCTCTTTAGAAGGCAGAGTTGTTTGCTGTGTTGTTGATGACAGCTTAACTCTCTTAAATTTTTTAGAGGGGGGGGAGGAGGAGGGCTTAGATCCTTGGGTGAAGCTGAACCACTAGTCATGAACACGGGCCAGGGCCTAAGTCGTTCCTTGCCACTCCGTGTCATAAATGGCATATTGGCAAGTTTACGTTTCTCCTCAGATGATTTCAATTTTCTTTTTTTGCTAATTTTAGTGAACTTTGGCTTTTTGGATTTTACATGCCCTGTACTAGGAGATTGGGCATCGGCCTTGGCAGACGACGTTGATGGCATTTCATCGTCTATGTCATGACTAGTGGCAGCAGCTTCAGCATTAGGAGGAAGTGGTTCTTGATCTTTCCCTACTGTATCCTCCAAATTTTTGTACTCCAGTATAGTTTAATCTCTGGTACTAATATTTCTGGCCTGCAGGAACAGTGAACGTATTTTTATATATTGCAGTACTAATTTTTTTGACTGCAGGAACAGTGAACGTATTTTTATATTGCAGTGCTAATAGTTTTTGACTGCAGGAACCGTGAACGTATTTTTATATATTGCAGTACTAATATTTCTTGACTGCAGGAACAGTGAACGTATTTTTATATATTGCAGTAGAATTTTTTTTATACTTTTTTTAGAATTTTTGTATATTTTTTTTGTATAATTTTTTTTTTATTTTTTTTGTATTTTTTTTATAACTTTTTAATAATTTTAAAACAACAATGGCCTTAGCAGAACAGAGCACAGGACACAGCACCACTGGACTCAGCAGGACAGAGCACCGGACACAGCACCACTGGACTCAGCAGGACAGAGCACTGGACAAAGCACCACTGGACTGATCAGCAGGACAGAGCACAGGACCAAGTAACCACTGGATATTAAGCAGGACAGAGTGACAGGACACAGGACACAGGACGGAGCACCACTAAAACTACAACCTCCCTCTTCAATGATCGGAGCCCGACTGAAGATGGCGGCCGCGAGCGGGGAATTTATGCAATCCGAGTCTCGCGAGATCCGACGTGAGACTTGGACGTCAGAGCCTCACTTTAATTTTTTTTGGGCGCCGGAAATACCCGAACAGTGCTTGGATCCTGTTGGATCCACACTGTTCGGGTGGGCTCGGATTAGCGCAATCTGAGCCCGCTCATCTCTACCTGAAACAAGAGTCTAAAGGGTAAGAGCTGAATGGCTCTGTAAGAGGATTTCATGTTATGAAGAGGATTAGATTCCTATTGGATAAACTACACTATTAGGATTGATTATTCTGGAACTGTGTGTGTTTGAGATCTTATGTTTCATGACAAACAAACTTATGATCAAAGACCATCAAGTTGCATAATTAGGACTTGTGCACTAGTGCACAAAAATTATGGTGCTTCTGCGGTATGTTCATGTTGTAGAAGTATTGATAATTGGTGGTGTTATATGTAGTGTGGTCCACAATATTGTATGTTTAGAATTTTTTTTTTGCAAATTAAATTTTAATGTCATACCAACTCTCAGATGCGCGATATGTTTTTAGTTTTGTGGGGTTTTTTTTTAAATCCCTGAATATTTTTATTATTATTTTCTGCTACTGATTGAATTATCAGTGATCCCAAACATCCTTGTTTGTTTTGTATTATTGAAGGAGCCAACAGTCCTGCAAATATTAGACTTGTTAATTTGAGCACTAAAACCAGTTTATTTTTGGATTGTAGCATAGTATAATCTACTGTGTGTGGTGCATAGCAATAAAGAATAACAAACAGAAACCTATAAAGCACATAGATGTTTTATCTATTCATGTGCAGGGAGCCGGCATCTGCAGTATTATTTGGGCCTAAAGACATTTACTTAGCTCACAAAGACAACACCAGAGCGACCATAAAAATGGAATTTATGGTCTTATTCAGGGCAACACTCTTTTATCTGTGTTTATAAAAACAACTTACAGACACAACAGTTATTTAAAATTAAGAATGTGCAACAGGTACAAAAAGGATAAAAGACTTTAATAAGACAGTGTGAAGATTGAGTAATAAGAAAAAGCTAGTGAGTGCCTCTGAGCGAAAAGTTTACTCCACATCTACTTGTGCGTGGTTCATTAGCGCGGAGGTCCCTGTTTAATATTCCACAGCTGCCAACGGTTTAAAATTGTTTACAGGGACTCGTGGTACTGTGCTGAGGCATCTAAGCATGTCATGCCTGATACTGTCTCAGAGGACGTTGGAGTACTACAATCCCCACCACATCATATTTACTGACAACATGCCTTAGCAGCAATGGGTTACAAAGAAACGCACGAGGATTTTTAATTTCCAAATGCTCAATGCCAATTAAAGAGTTTTAAACTTTTATCACACATAGGTTTCATTCTAAAGTGTGAGTGCCGAATGGCTGGTGAGGCCCTATAGTATTTGATGTTATGAAGTGGATTAGATTCCTATTGTATAAACTATGTTATTAATATTGATTATTCGGTGACTGTGTGTTTAAGATCTTATGTCTCATGACAAACAAACCTATGAGCAAAGACCAATGAGTTGCATAGTTGAGGTTCCTAATAATTTGGGTCCCACCTAAGAATTATGGTGCTTCTGCAGTATATTAATTTTTATATATATTTTTAATTGCTATGGTTATGATTAGAGATGGTCACTGACCCCCGTGTTTTGGTTTTGGATCTGGATTACCTTCATGTTTTTGTTTTGGCAAAACCGCCCTTGCGTGTTTTGGTTTTGGTTTTGTTTTGCAATTTAAAATAACCTAACTCAGTGCTCCACCTGTTTCTTGGATAAGTTAGTCAATAGAAATACCCAAATCATCTTTTCTGTTTGGCTCTAGTAGTGCAAATTAAGAAAAATACAGTTTAATCCCTGGTAGGCCGTCCTTAATTCTAACACTTGCCTGCAAATTATACAGACACGCCTGGTTGTCTTCCTCTCCATCTTTGACTATTGGCAATATAGCCATCGTCTTTGGGTGTATATTACACCCTACACTTGTAGTTAAATAGAAAAAAATCAGCCTGCATTGACTGTACGTTAAATAGAAATGGACGAAGGCAGTTTGGTGTCAGTCTGTGTTAGAAACCCACCCCCCCCCCCCCCCACCTCCACTTGTAGTTAAATAGAAAAAATTCAGCCAGTATAGACTGTAGAATATAAATAGAAATGGACAAAGGCAGTTTGGTTTCTGTCTGCATCAGCCCCCCCCCCCACACTTGTAGTAAAATAGAAAAAAGCGGCCTGCATAGACTGAACAATAAAATAGAAAAGGACAAAGACAGTTTGGTATCTGTCTGTATATTACACCCTTCAATTGTAGTTAAATAGAAAAAAGTCAGCAGGTATAGACTGTACAATATAAATAGAAATGGACAATGGCAGTTTGGTATCTGTCTGCATCAGACTTCCCCCCCCCCTCCACTTGTAGTAAAATAGAAAAAAATCAGCTTGCATAGACTGTACGTTAAATAAAAAATGGACAAAGGCAATTTGGTGTCAGTCTGTGTTAATCCCCCCTCTCCCTCCACTTGTAATAAAATCAAAAAAAATTCAGTTGGTATAGACTGTACAATATAAATAGAAATGGACAAAGGCAGTTTGATTTCTGTCTGTATCAGACCCCCTCTTCACTTGTAGTAAAATAGAAAAAAATTCAGCCGGTATAGACTGTACAATATAAATAGAAATGGTCAAAGGCAGTTTGGTGTCTGTCTGTGTATGACATCCTACCCTTATCGTGAAATTGACAAAACAGCAGCCTTTCAAGACTGTACGTGATATAGAAATGCCCCAAGTCCCTTTCCAATTTGGGGGTAGATTACACCCTACACTTATATAGAAAGTTTTAAAAAGATGTTGTCGTCATCATCTTCAGCATCATCCTCACCCTCATCAGTGTGTACATGATCATCACAGACTATCAATTCATATACGCTTGAATCTGCCATTAGAGAACAGTCAGTGCTTGGATGTCTTTGATGGTAAAGGCCTTCCTCGTGGAAGATGTAGTTCATTTTTATGAACATCTTCTTCTCCACATTTTTTGGAAGTAACCTTCTACGTTGATCACGGACTAGGTTCCCGTCTAAATACTCTTTCAGAGTACACACTGGAGGGTGGGCAGCTTAGGTATTGAAAAGCAAGTTTGTACATGGGTTTCCAAATAGCCTGTTTTTCTTCCCAGTAAGGAAAGTGACTGTCTGACATTTCCATATTAATTAACTCTTTAAAATAATCCTCCACCATCCTTTGCATGTTAATGCTCGGATTGGATGGAGTTATGGGCAAGGTCACACATTTTTTTGAAAAATCTTTCAAACCAGCCCAGGGGGTAAATGTATGAACGTGTGGGTTCTTCAACACCCGCGTGTTCAGCGATTAAATTTCAAGCGGCGCTGCATTGTAAAGGGAAGTTTCCCTTTACAATGCAGCGCCGCTTGAAATTTAATCGCCGAACACGCTGAACACGCAGGTGTTGAAGAACCCGCACGTTCATACATTTACCCCCAGATGTTAAACTGTAGTGGTCTGCCCCCTACGTCATCCCTGTTTTGCTTTTGAAAGTTTCATTTTTTCCGAGCAGCCGCTGCTTGAGAAACTGAAGGACAATCCAAGGCCCAGTTCAGCGGACAACTTGCTGACCAATAGCTCCTTGCAAGGGTTCACATCTCACTCATTTTGAAGCAAAGAATCAATGTAGGTCTAAAACCTTGGATCAAGCACAGTGGCAAAAATGTAGTGATCCGAGTTCAAGATTTTAATTACTCAAGGATCATTGCGAAGCGAACTAAGTACTTGATCTACAAGGCCAACATACTTTGCGGAATTGCTTTCTTACATTTCCTCCTTCAGTTTCTCAAGCTGCTTTTCCAATAGTCGAATTAAGGGAATTACTTGGCTCAAGCTAGCAGAGTCTGCACTCACTTCACACATCACAACTTCAAATGGTTTCAAGACCTTGCACAGCACAGAAAGGATCCCCCACTGTGCAAGAGTGAAATACATCCCCCCTCCTTTCCCAATGTTATGGCTTGTGCAATATGCTTGGATGGCTTTGTGCTGTTCCTCCATCTTCTGAAGCATATACAGGGCGGAATTTCACCTAGTTAACACCTCTTGCTTAAGTTGGTGGCAGGGCAAGTTAAACTGTTCTTGGAGCTTCTGCAATCTCCTACATGTTGTGGCAGAATGCCTGAAATGCCCCGAAATTTTACGGGCCACCGAAAGCATCTCCTGCACCTCATGGTTATTTCTTAGGAAGCTCTGCACCAGCAAGTTTATGGTGTGAGCAAAACAGGGAATATGTTGGAAATCACCCAGCTGTAATGCTCGCACAATATTGTTGGCATTATCGGAAATGAAATATCCTGGGGAGAGTCCAAGTGGTATAAGCCATGTATCAATCACATCTCTTAGTTTGCCTAACAAATTATCTGCTGTATGCCTGTTAGTGAAGCCGGTGATACAAAGAGTGGCCTGCCTGTGACAAATGTTACGTAGTGGTGTACATGCTGCTGCTGTTCCTGCTGGTGAAGGCGAATGACCAACCCAGTGGGCTGTCACAGTCATATAGCCTTTGGTTTGGCCACTTCCACTTGTCCACATATCTGTGGTTAATTGGACAGTGGGCAGAATGGCATTTTTCAGCACAATCACTACATTTTTACACACTTATTGGTATAGTTTTGGAATAGCTTTACGGGAAAAATGGTGTCACGATGGAATTTTGTAACACAGACACAAAACCTCAATTAACTGTGAAAAACCAGCTGCATTTATTGTAGACGCAGATCTAACACTAACATAGTAGTCATGGCGTCAGTGATTCCCTTTGCGACTGGGTGACTCTGTTATATTTGCTTCCCCTAGCAAATGATTGTTTCACAGTTAATTGTTGTAATGTAGGATCGCTCTTTTTCTTAGCCTTCTTCTGGGATTAAGATTCACCCCCAGCAGCAGCAACAGCAGCAGCAGTGGGACTAACGATTTCTGCAGAGGAATCAATTATAGTGCAGGAGTCCTCCAGCCTTACTAAGTGGGATGCAGGGCTAACTCCGAGCACTACTGAGGATATTGATGAGGATGGTGTTGTGGGTGTAGATTGCAGCCATCTGGATGTAGGTGACAGAAGGGTCCTAGCTGATGATGGAGTGCTTGTAATTTTTTTGGAAGGACTTTCAGCTTTTCCCAACATCTTTCCATGAACTCTCGTCAAATGGCATAACATGGATGAGGTTCCAAGATGGTTAAGGTCCCTCCCTCAACTGACTGTGGCTTGACATACACTACAAATGGCTATACAACTGTTGTCAGGACTTGGGTAGAAATAATTCCACACATAAGAAGTGGATTTTTTTGTTTTATGCCCAGGCATGACAATGGCCTTTTTCTTGTCACGTGCCAGAACTGCTGCCACTGGTGCAGGACTTACACAAACAACCTTATCCTCATCAACATCCTCATTAGCGCCCTCGTCGCCTACACAAATCTCCCCCCTCATCCTCTTCTTCCAAAGTGACATCCTCAATTGGTGTATCACTGGGTACACTCGGTCTGTACAGGCACACATCAGCAGAAATTCTGAAAGGGCCCTTCTTTATGGGTACACTAACATAATGCTCACAATTGCACATACCACTGGTGGATGGACTCTCCACAGGGATTGGTGTCATTTATGATTCTGAGCATACATTTTCCTCTAATGCCTTACTGTTTTCTTGCAGCTCGGCTTTCACACGTAACAATAGATGTGCACCACTTTTGGACTCCAAATTACTTGGTCTTGCTTGGTCACGAGTGACCTTACAAGAAGAAGGCTCATTACCATTTTTAGATCTCGCAGTAATAGAGAAAGGCGAAGGCCTCATTCTTTTTTTGCCACTGCGTGTGTAGAATGGCATGTTGCCAATTTTTTTTTTTATCGGCACTTAACTTCTCCTCAGTTACAGTTTTTTTTTGCTTCAACATGGTAAAAAAAATTGTGTGTTTTTTTTCCCCTGATTTAAAAAGACTATGTACTTTTACATAGGTTTTACCAGATGACGTACAGGGAAGAATACCATCAGGACTGGTGCTATCACCTGCTTGCTGATCCTGCTCATATGTGGACTTCTTTGAATCCATTTTAATGAGCCCAAAGCACTTGTAGTGCAAAATATTAAATAAATAGTGCTGCTAGATAATACTTTCAACACCAGAAAAATTGTTGTTTCACACTGGGGAATATGGGACACCCCAAAGAACTTGTAGTGCAAAATCCAAACTTTATACTGCTGGTATATTTCTATTTCTGCAGCCAGAAAATAGTTTCTGAAAGAGGGAATATGACAACCAAAACAGTTGGTAATGATTGCAAAAATGCCTCCTCTATCCTCCTCTCTTCCTGCTAGAACAATTGCTAGAACAATTGCAAGAACAATTGCTAGAATAATTGCTAGAATAATTGCTCTGTCCGTGCTCTAATGCTGCCTATGACCTAACCCTTCTCTCTCCCTCTGTCAAATGGCGATGGATTGCTGTGGATGCGGGTATTTATGGATTTCAAATATCGCTAGAACCGAGCTCCGAGATCCGACGACGTTACGATGATGTTTTGCCTCGATTTGGATTCTGAATTGGCGCCAGAGTACCTAGCCAGCTCGGCTCGGTACTCGGATACCTGAAGTTCGGGCGGGTTCGGTTCTCGAGGAACCGAGCCCGCCCATCTCTATTTATGATTTTCTTTTTAATTTCATAAGTGATTTAATCATTTGATTATTGATTTATGATAAAGAACGATATTATATGTAATGTGGTCCACAATATTGAATTTTTCATTTTCTTTTGCATATTAAATGTTAATGTCATACCAATTCTCAGATGTGCAATGTGTTTTTAGTTTTGTGTATGGAGGGGGGTGGTGGTTTATTTGCATTTTCGAAGATTTTTTTTTTTTATTTTCCTCCACTGATTGATTTATCAGTGATTCCAACATCGTTGTTTTGTTTGGTATTGGTTTTTTTTTTTATTCTTAGAGGAGCCCGCAGTCTCCATCAACAGCTGCTGTTAGTATTAAACTGATTGATTTGAGCACCAAAATTGGGTTATTTTTTTGGATTTCTGTGTTTTTATAATTTTAGGAAAGAAATGTTATTTGGTAGGGAGTATAGCAGTGAAGAGGCAATGTAGATAAAGTGGGGTTATGCGGAGGGGGAGACTTGAATTATAAGGATAATGTCATAGAAGTATAGAAAGAAAGTTTGTTAAGCAAAGTGGATTTCGATAGGGGTTGTGCATAAGTGGAAAGGGAGCAGGTGAAATAATCAAAAGGATGTAGTGAGACATAAAATCAACAATTTGCTTAATCCAGGGCGATACGATGGTGAAAGCAATTGTAAATGTAAAGCGCTACGGAATTTGGTGGCGCTATATAAATAAATGATGATGATGATGATGATGATGATGAAAGCAGGTTCTGGATGTAGCAGATGAAGATTTTTGCTTGATATTGCTGTTGTTCAAGGCTTGCTCAACTGTGAAGTCTCATCAATTTATAAGTAAATCACTTAGAGAGGTAATCACAAATTGCAGGAATAAACATGTACACAAGTCACTCATTTCATCACAAGGATCAGTGATCCCAAAAATGATTTAATTCAAAGCCCTCCATCTGCTCCTAACGAAATTCAGAAACACACTCCTACAGGGCCGGACTGGGACTAAAAATCAGCCCTGGCATTTATAGCACACAGGCCCACGTGTTGTGGGCTTCATGCACTATATTGTTGCACACTGATGCTGGCGCAGTACAACATGATGTAGTATGAGTGTGTGTGTGTGGGGGGGGAATTATTTCTCCTAATAACCCTCAACATTACATTGTTAGCACCCCAATACATCAATAAATACCATGACAATACATTATTAGTGCCCAAATTACAGCAATAAATAACCCACCACACACACTCATACTACATCAATCACCCCCACATTACAGCAACCGGCATCACCCCCACATTACAGCAACCGGCATCACCCCCACATTACAGCAACCGGCATCACCCCCCACATTACAGCATCCAGCATCACCCCCCACATTACAGCAACCAGCATCACCCCCCACATTACAGCAACCAGCATCACCCCCCACATTACAGCAACCAGCATCACCCCCCACATTACAGCAACCAGCATCACCCCCCACATTACAGCAACCGGCATCACCCCCCACATTACAGCAACCAGCATCACCCCCCACATTACAGCAACCGGCATCACCCCCCACATTACAGCATCCAGCATCACCCCCCACATTACAGCAACCGGCATCACCCCCACATTACAGCAACCGGCATCACCCCCCACATTACAGCGTCCAGCATCACTCCCCACATTACAGCAACCGGCATCACCCCCCACATTACAGCATCCAGCATCACCCCCCACATTACAGCAACCAGCATCACCCCCCACATTACAGCAACCAGCATCACCCCCCACATTACAGCAACCAGCATCACCCCCCACATTACAGCAACCGGCATCACCCCCCACATTACAGCAACCGGCATCACCCCCCACATTACAGCAACCGGCATCACCCCCACATTACAGCATCCAGCATCACCCCCCACATTACAGCAACCGGCATCACCTCCCACATTACAGCAACCAGCATCACCCCCACATTACAGCAACCGGCATCACCCCCCACAATACAGCAACCGGCATCACCCCCCACATTACAGCAACCGGCATCACCCCCCACATTACAGCAACCGGCATCACCCCCCACATTACAGCATCCAGCATCACCCCCCACATTACAGCAACCGGCATCACCCCCACATTACAGCAACCGGCATCACCCCTCACATTACAGCATCCAGCATCACCCCCCACATTACAGCAACCAGCATCACCCCCACATTACAGCATCCAGCATCACCCCCCACATTACAGCAACCGCCATCACCTCCCACATTACAGCAACCAGCATCACCCCCACATTACAGCAACCGGCATCACCCCCCACATTACAGCAACCGGCATCACCCCCACATTACAGCAACCGGCATCACCCCCCACATTACAGCATCCAGCATCACACCCCACATTACAGCAACCGGCATCACCCCCACATTACAGCAACCAGCATCACCCCCTACATTACAGCATCCAGCATCACCCCCCACATTACAGCAACCAGCATCACCCCCCACATTACAGCATCCAGCATCACCCCCCACATTACTGCAACCGGCATCACCCCCACATTACAGCAACCGGCATCACCCCCCACATTACAGCAACCGGCATCACCCCCCACATTACAGCAACCGGCATCACCCCCACATTACAGCATCCAGCATCACCCCCCACATTACAGCAACCGGCATCACCTCCCACATTACAGCAACCAGCATCACCCCCACATTACAGCAACCGGCATCACCCCCCACAATACAGCAACCGGCATCACCCCCCACATTACAGCAACCGGCATCACCCCCCACATTACAGCAACCGGCATCACCCCCCACATTACAGCATCCAGCATCACCCCCCACATTACAGCAACCGGCATCACCCCCACATTACAGCAACCGGCATCACCCCTCACATTACAGCATCCAGCATCACCCCCCACATTACAGCAACCAGCATCACCCCCACATTACAGCATCCAGCATCACCCCCCACATTACAGCAACCGCCATCACCTCCCACATTACAGCAACCAGCATCACCCCCACATTACAGCAACCGGCATCACCCCCCACATTACAGCAACCGGCATCACCCCCACATTACAGCAACCGGCATCACCCCCCACATTACAGCATCCAGCATCACACCCCACATTACAGCAACCGGCATCACCCCCACATTACAGCAACCAGCATCACCCCCTACATTACAGCATCCAGCATCACCCCCCACATTACAGCAACCAGCATCACCCCCCACATTACAGCATCCAGCATCACCCCCCACATTACTGCAACCGGCATCACCCCCACATTACAGCAACCGGCATCACCCCCCACATTACAGCAACCGGCATCACCCCCCACATTACAGCAACCAGCATCACCCCCACATTACAGCAACTGGCATCACCCCCCACATTACAGCAACCAGCATCACCCACACATTACAGCAACCAGCATCACCCCCACATTACAGCAATACCCTCTCCTACTTATTAACAATACTAAGCCCCAAACACACTACAACATTGCCGCCACCACGCCACCCCATACTACAGCAATACCACCAATTATACAGGCGCCACTGTAGGAAACCAATGTTTTGCTTTTTTCAAATCTCCCACAAAATAGCAACAACAGAATACTTACACACATAGGTAACAGGTACCCTTTTCCCTCAATTAAATAGTAATGGCAGAATTTTCATGAATCATTCCACATGAAATAAAACTCTAACATATATCTAAAAAAAACATAACTATTGAATGATCATTTGAACCCACATGGCCGCATTAAAAGTATTTCAATCTACAGCAAAATGTCAGAGAAAATAAAATATTTTTTTTACTAACTTTTTCTAGTAACTGGATATGCATCTTTTCTATTCATTTTAAATAACACAGTATATAAATTAAGGGCGATATTGGAGGTGGGTGAGAGATAATTGGTTGTGATCCATCAGTTTGATGGAAAACAGATAGGAAATATTTAGATTATTTACCTGGAGACGTCTACCCCCTTGACTCACAGGCAGGGCCGACAAGAGGAATTTTGGGCCACGATACAGCAACTTCTTTGGGCTCCCATCATATTCAACAATGAAAGACTTGCCTTTGGCAGAAGTTCATATTATGCCACACCGTAGTGCGCCCAGTTCATATTATGCCACATTGTAGTGCCCCAAGGCCATATTATGCCACAATAGTGTCCCCAAATAACATTATGCCATAGTAGTGCCCCCAAATCATTAGTAGTGCCCAGACAAAATCTCATTCTCAAATAAAAATTGGTACAGCATTTCAGATACTGAGAGTGTGAATCCCAGGAGCAGCTTAATACACCATTTACAATGCAAACAAAAATAGATATATTGACACAATCACAGATAAAATTTATGACAAGCAATGTTTTTTCCTCCTAATTAAAAATCTCTGTACAGATAGATATGCAAGAAATATTACAGCGCAATAATGAACAATACATAGTGTTTTAAATGTCATTGGATACACAGTAGTGCCCCCAGTTCATGAAAGGATGGTTAAAAACACATTGCACACGAGAAAATATATGAACTTACCTGATTATGGTATTCTGAGTTATTTTCTCCTACTTGGCACGCTGGGCGAGGAGGGATCCGCAGCTGTCAACTCACACAGGCAGTCGGGAGCAGGAACAGAGGGCAGTGGTCGAAGCGGAAATTTAGAAGTGGGGGTATGGAAAATATAAGTGAATGGAGCATGAAGGCTTGATTTTTTTTTATTTTTTTTTTAACACTTGTCCCCTCTGTGCATTCCCATTTTTCACTACTACTTGTGTTTTATGATAGCTGCATCCCTGACATTCACATTCTTAAGATGTCTCTCCCTTTACACTTTCTTTTACCTATGCCCCTGCGCCATCTTCTCTTTTGTCCCTCTCACTTAACCCCCTGCACCACCCCTCTCCCAGCACCCCCTACCCCCTGCCTCTCTCACCCCCCCTCCCAGCACCTCCTTCCCCTTTGGCTCTCTCATCCCCTCTCCCAGCAGCCCCTACCACCCTGGGTCTCTCACCCCCTCTGCCAGCAACCCCTACCACCCTGGGTCTCTCACCCCCTCTCCCAGCAGCCCGTACCACCCTGGCTCTCTCACCCCCTCTCCCAGCAGCCCGTACCACCCTGGCTCTCTCACCCCCTCTCCCAGCAGCCCCTACCACCCTGGCTCTCTCACCCCCTCTCCCAGCAGCCCCTACCCCCCCCGGATCTCTCACCCCCACTCCCAGCAGCCCCTACCCCCCCCCCCCCCGAGTCTCTCCACCCTGGCTCTCTCACCCCCTCTCCCAGCAGCCCCTACCCCCCCTGGATCTCTCAGCCCATCTCCCAGCAGCCCCTACCCCCCCTGGATCTCTCAGCCCATCTCCCAGCAGCACCTACCCCCCTGGACCTCTCAGCAGCCCCTACCACCCTAGCCTTCTCACACTCATGCAACTCGCGGCACCCCCACGACACCCCCCCCCCAAAAAAATCGCGGCTCCCCCGCGACCCCCTCACCTACTGAGAATTTTCATTCAGTAAAAACTTTCCAGATTGCTTGTAACAGGGGAGGGAGCTGAGCAGCTCTCAACAGAGGTGGCTGGTTCCCGGGGAGGAACCAGCCACCAGGAAGACGGGAGGAGTCGGGCCGGCCCATCCAGCCATCGGCCCTTCTGGCATTTGCCAGAAGTGCCAGATGGCTAGTCCGGCCCTGCACTCCTATAAAACACACTTATTTACCCTTCCAAAATAGTTGAAGCATCAAGACTAGAGATACCTGGAAATTTCAAAACAGTTCATAATCGAATTTCACTGTTTCTGTCCTCACAAACGGTCACCAATTGACCCTAGTTCAGATTTCTGATTTGAAACTTGCAGCTTGCATTTGCAGTTAGCGTTCATCATCCGTTCATCATTCAAACTTTTTTCTTTACAAATATTTTTTATTAATGATTATAGTATTATGAGTTGTTAATTTATTTAGTAAAAATTTTTTGGTGCATTCATTCTGATGAGACTGTATATTACACATATGTATTGTGCAAGTCCTGCGCCATGTTCTGTCTGTCTATATACAGCAAGTAACATTCAGCCAGAGCGTATATATACCCAGATTCAAAAGGAAATGTATATTGAGATCCGCTTGTATGTGAATGTGTTCGGAACTACGCTCAAGTTCCGTGCTCGTTTTATAAGTGCAAGTTGCGTGCAGGTTGCGTCCGAAGAGGAATCAAGCCCGTAGCGGTCGGTATCACTCTAAAACACACTGGTGCCAGTAAAATGCCGACAGACTGTGCACTTTACCATGAGTCTCACACATAGGGGCATATTCAATTAGCCACATTACTCGCAAAAGTAACATGGCGTTAAAAATATTACCGTTATTACGGTAATTCTAACCCCTAAACTGCAAGCAGAAAGCCGGCGTTAAAGGTACCGTAATAATGGTAATTATGCGCACTATTACCGTAATATCGGTAATAGTGCTCAAGCCGCGTTACTTTTGACAGTAACGCGGCCAATCGAATATGCCCCATATAATCCCCTCTGTGCAATGTATGATTACACTCGGATTAAAGAGTTCCTTAGTAAATTACAAATGTCAAGTCAACGAAGAAAACCGTTATATATGATAGTCATGTCCTTGTTACAAGGGATCTCATCATAGTAAGGATAGATTTCCTTTAATACAGTTGCTGAGAAATACTGATTTTTCCATGACATTTGTTACTAATTATTGACCTATTAATTTTACTATAGATTGAATTTGTTTTCCCTGCACTCCATGTATCTCCTGAATGTTAAACATGAAAACGCAATTACGTTACCTTAAGAAAATATTAATATTTACAAATGTGACACATTGAAAGTAAACAGTTCCTATGTCCCTTACAGTCATGACTTGTGAAATGCATAAATAAAAACTACAAACAAGATTTTTATGCCAACATCATTTGTTTTGGCAACATATAGGGTACTAATACTTTGCTTTGCACATTGAATGAATTTTTTTGTCTGTATTAAATACAACTGTTTGTTTATGGTTTCACAGAATGGAAGACAGAGTTTTATTGGACACCAGCTGGGCGGTGTTGCCGAAGTACCGAACAGCAAGGATCAAAGGGTCAAGTCAGCAAGAGCCATCCAAATGACCTACTACCTCCAAAATTATGGCTCTGCAACCCAGGATCATGTCAATGAACAGTGGGAAACTGAATTTTGCACACTACTTCACCAGCTGCAAGAGGGACATCCAGACATCCAGATGTATTCATTAACATCTTTCAGCTTGCTTAGAGACTTCCAGAAAACCATAGAGCTGACTAGAAGTAAGATTGTGGTGAGTCTTATGCTGGTCCTTCTGGCCGCCACTCTCTCCAGCTCTATGAAAGACTGTCTACGTAGCAAGCCCTTTCTGGGCCTACTGGGAGTACTCACAATCTGTATCTCCAGTGTCACAGCGGCAGGGATCTTTTTCGTTACCGATGGAAGATATAACTCAACTCTGCTGGGAATACCTTTCTTTGCCATGGGTAAATAATGTATTATCAGAGAATAATGATTGTTTGAGTGGTAAACAGGGATTATTCCAGGCTTTTCTGAGGTGAATTGGGAAAAACAAATAGCATGACACCGACGCACAGTAGACATGATAGTGCGGGGTTGCAGAGTCCTCCATACACGCATTGCCAAGCCCTGTCGTCTTGGTGCCTTTGGCACACCAAGTTAATGAAACTCGGCAAGAGTATCTGCACCTACCACTCATGGGTTCTGTTGACGTGGCGCTGCCTGCTCACTTCACCTCATTAGAGGCTGATTAGGGTTACTTTCAGAACTTAGGTTGGTGATGAACTACATTTCCCATGGTGCTCTACAAACAGCCTACATAATCACATCAAGGGCCGGAGAATGGAACTTTGCTGATTTCATCATATTATGGAGGGCGTGCTCCAATATTGCTGCATATACCCACAAATCCAGCTGCTATACAAAACTAAATGACCCCCACAATATTAATATTGTCAAGTAAAACAGTATAGGTCAAAGTCCAACCTGTGGCTGAGCAACATGGGATTTGTAGTTTAGAACAGCTGGTGTGCTAAAGGTTGGTCATGACTGACCTTCACCAGGAAGGAATATGTAAACCAATGACATTATACTAACATATGACAATGTATACATTATTGTAACTATTATATCTGATACAACTGTAGTGTTACACTCCACTAAATTGTCTAGGATGTTATTACTCCAAAACGTTAGCTGAAGACTTACATGTTTAAAATGCTGTTTAGGGGCGAAGTGTGGGGCAGTTTCTCTATTTTTCAAAAGTCTGCAATAGCGAAAGAGAGAATTGGTTCAAAGGTTCATAGGTCCGGGGGTTTGGTTGCAGTTTGGTGGATGCATAAACAGAAAGTAATAGTTGAAAGTTTAATGGTGGTCGATGTCCTTTTTAGTTGAGCTTTTTGACCTATCTTAGCATTTGTTTAAACACAGACTGGGGGGGATTTAATTAGTCAGGTCTCTCCGCTGGGTATTAGCTCATTTATGCTCAAACCTCATAGAAGATGAAGACTTCTGTACCTTAATTGCCGGTATTGTGCGCTGAAACACTTTTGCGGCTAATTGAATCAGCAACCAAATTTGTGAGGTGTGTTTTTGCTATTATTTTATGATTACGAAGGGGAAACTGTCACATTTTGTACTAAAGCTACAGTGGAAATTCATAGTAAGATTGAATACTGCATTAAATGATCCATTCCTGTTCATAGTTCACATTTCGGCTTTAGTTAATCTGTTGCCTACATACAAGCAGGGTAGCCATTTTGTGGGGTTAGACAATATTCATGTTATGCATCCTAATAGCTCAGTAGGAATAGGTGATTGGTGAACATTAGCCGTGACTCATATCTGGTCACAGTTGTTTGTCATAAATTACCTCAGTGATGTCACTAGTTCCTATTAAATTGATAGGCTGCTTTTCCGTAAATAAAGTCCACAAAATGGCTACTTCCACTGTGTGTAGGTGATAGGCAGCCTTAGTACTTCATATAGAGGTTGCCTGTTTTAGTAGTGCTCAACTAGAGGGGATAGCAAATATCAGTGTACCATTGTTCTGGGGCCTCAAAAGAGGTGGTTCCCAATAGAATACTTTGCCCAAACAAATTCCGGAATCCCGCTTGATGTTCTAAACCACAGGGCTCACCTAAGGCCTATTCAGTCATTTGTCTCTGTGGCGTAAAGAACAGTCATCTAAAGATATCACAAAAAAAAAAAAAAAACACATACGTGTGAACATTTTGGTACAGTTGCATGTGTGTTAGAACTAGAGCCCATATTTCCTAGTTTCAGCAGAAACTAGGAAATATTTTGCACTTACATATCTAAAACTGCCCTCAGAAGAAGCAGTGGGCTGTAATAATTTCCCCGCGCTTCGATGTATAGCTCAGCAAGTACTGTGGCTGGCTAATGGTTATGGTAAGCATTCTGGTCTGTCAGTTTGGTGAGCAGGGGCAGGCTGGCCTGGGGGGCATCTGCCCTCAGGGCTGGTCTCATAGTGGGTTACTTTGGGCTGGGTCACAGGGCCACCTGCATTTTTTTCTTTAAAAATGTTCCTAATAGGCTGCTGAGTCGAACGATTCTTGCTCCCAAGGCTAAAATTTGCCAGACCTCCCCTGTCGCTGAGGCACCTGTAGAACCAATTCAGTCAAATTTGGACATCCAGATCAATTTACACTTGAGCGCGGGCAACAAGATTAATTTTCACTCTTACCTTCACAGTGTATTCCAGAGTCATTTAGTAAAATCTATAAAATAACCGACAAGTCACTTAAATGATATCAGGAGGGTGTATAAATAGTGCGTCTTACAGAATTTGCCAAAGCCTTTGCAATAGTAAATACATTTTTCTTTGTTTTGTGCAAAAAGGCAAAAGTCAGTGATATTAAGATTATGACAGATTGGAGAATCAATACTATATTTGTGTTTTAGTGAGGAGGAGGATTAAGGGACCACTAAAAGAATTTATATAATTTTCTGCTTCACAGAATCTCCCTCTGGTGACATAATAAAGACATGGAGACATTTTTTAGCATCCAGAGTAAATATGAGTTACATTCACAAAGCATAAATTGCATTTTAATCCCCCAGGAAGTTTCCGTTTGCAGGCTTGGTAAGTGCACTGAAGTGTTGGAATAGCACATAGGATGTACGATACAAATTGGAGCGACCGCTGGCCAGGATGTCAGACTACTTCTATCATCATCATCATCACCATTTGTTTCTATAGCGCCATTGATTCACCATACATTTAAATTAAAGTAAATATATAATCTTTTTTTAACATAAAATTATAGTTGTCTACTCTCCCAGAATGTCCGGGAGACTCCAGAATCTCCCAGACTCCCGGTAGAGCAGACAATCCTTCCAGGTCCTGGCCGACTATTAGTTTAGTGGCAGGCACATCATTGTGGCCCTGCCCCCCTGCTGTAATTGGCTGTGATGTAATTTAGGGGTGGGGCCAAAGACGTGACTCCCGGAGCCCCCCTTACTTACTTTTCGCAGTTCTGTGTGTTTCTGTCTGTTTCCTCCCCATAGTTACTATAAGTGTCCTTTCATTACAGTGATCAGGGGCCGGCTGGGCTGGGGGACATGTGCCCCCCACCCCAGCCCACTCTCTAGTGTGCTACCTTGGGCTGGGCTACCTAATAGCCGAGTCTCGCCTCTCGGACTGAAATTTGACAGCCAATCCCTGACAACGACAATCTCATGTTTATAAATGCGTCCCTGGAGTGTCTATTTTGCAGTAATGAAAAAATTTTCAGCTTATTTTTCTGCCTCTAAAATGTATGTTATACCGTCTATTCTGGGCTTTTTAAATCTACAGTATATGCATTGAAGAGGAGTAGTTGAAATAAAAAAGTATGTTTATATCAAATTCAGGAAACAGAACGTCATGAGGGTTCTAGTGTTTCAGAAGCCACAGAATAACGTATGACGTTCTTACATGAGCCAGCTCGGAGCAAAGTGCCCCTGGAAACTATTGTCAAATGTCAGCAACTGTGCCCTACTGGCCATCCTTTCATTTTCCATGTTCCATTCACCCTCTGCCTGTTAGAATATGCATACTAGTGTTCCATAGAACATCCAGGTGGATCTATTATAAGAACTCTCCGTCATGTTTGGAATCAGTGCCAAGCTCAGAGGATGCTCAGTTCTGGGTGAGGATGGAGGAGACCAGTGTCTCAATGGGCTGCAGTGGTTATAAGGAATAAACAATGGGCAGACCAGATAGGCCCAATTATTCTTATCTGCTGTCAAGTTCTATGACAAGTACTGTTTAGGCCAAGTGTACTTACACCCAGACTCAAATGGAAACGCATCCTGAGATCCGCTTGGGTTTGAATACAGTGGTGTGATATGTACAGGACAGTTCATTAAAGTTGCACATAAGTTAAATACTGACTGTTTTTTCATGTAGCACACAAATATCAACTTTTAATTTCAGTGTACAAATAAGCTATCAAGTATTTGTGTGCTACATGAAAAAACAGTCAGTATTTAACTTATGTGCAAAACAGAATACTAATTTGCACCCCTTGCATTGTAACATGGTTTTGTCCAGGAGACTTAAATAATAAATTTCTTAATTTAAGTTCCGTAATGAATCAGGCCCCTAGTCTTCAGCGCAGTCTTGCAGAATGTGTTCTTTCAACGATCCGTCTCTTGATTCCTAAGATGAACAGGAGCAGACGGAGCACAGTGCCCTGAAAACAGCGATAACAAGCGCAAGCTTAACAGAACAGGAAGCACATTCCCATTGCTTCATTGATTTCAACTTCTTTAACCCTATAAGGCCCAGCGTGTATTGTATGAAATACACATCAGCAATTGGTTTTCTACCTATGAAATATAACCTAGTGAATTCTCCCAGAGATCTCAATCGTTCTCCATAAGTAATTGGCTCTGGAATCTGCTTTGCTCAACTATTTGCAATGCTATTGATAAGGGTTTCCACTTGACTAATGCAATTCTGCATTATTTATTTCACAGTGGGAGATAGCACTTGCCTCACATCTCACTAATTAAAATGAGGGTTTTTCTCAGTTTTAACTTAAATTGCAGTTCTGCCTTCAGGAAATACTAAAAAAAATACTAAAAATAAACTAGATCTGAAATGATAAGGAATGAAATAGAATTAGATTAGACTTTCTAGCTTTGTTAGCCTGGAGCTCAAAAAGTAATTTTAATGTTGCAGTTAACTAATATATTACTTTCCTCCTCCAAGAAGTTCAATGTATAGTATACCCATCATATACACACAGTGGAAACAACTATTGTCTGGGCTGAAGTAAAATTCAGCCTATCAATTCACTAGAAACTGGTGACATCACTGTTGTTACAGACTCTTATTATTATATTATGCTCCTGATGATTTATGATTCTGAACTTCCATGGCAACCACAGTCACGTGACACATATATAGATTAGTAAGCGGGGAGGCTTGGGAATGCCCATCTGACCTCTGTCTGCCCTGTGATATCCTCCTTCTCCCCCCTCTGCCATCACATGACATGCTGAGAGCTGTGAGCATGTGTCTGTGTAGCAGACTGACTATGTCTATGTCTGGCCACCATTTTTGTTTGCCAACCATAGAGCTTTTGAAAAGGAGATAATGATTTCAAGGAGGATAGTTAAGAAAAATGCAATTCTTAAAAGGTAATTTACTTGTTTTTAAAGAAAATCTTCTATGTAGGTAGATATTTGAGATAAGTCATAATGGCGGAGGCAGATATTTTAATCTCAGCCTGAAATGGTAGATAATAGCTTTCACAAGATACGTAGCTTTCACTCTGCTGCATATGAAGTGTAATTATAATGTAAAACATTTACAGTTCTGTCAAGGTAGGGTAACTTTTTCTTATACATTTGGTCATTTTGCTAGTAGCTATTTATATAAAGTAACCTGTATTTTAGGATTAGTTGCCCTTTAGTCTAAGGGAGGGGCAATCACAGGGATACTGACAGAAGGATGCTCAATTATTTAAGTCAAGAATAAGATAAAATGCTGTAATAACACAGAGTTATCAACTGGCCCTAATGTCAAAGCACAGTTAGTGCCCAGTATACTCACTCTTATTTTGTATATTGGATTCAACCTCTTTATTCTTATTTTCTGGGATTTATATGTTAACATTTATTGAATAAGAGTGTTAACATGCAAAAACTGGCATTATATAAGGGTACTTAGTAAACTTATCCTGTTGGGCAGGGGCGAAACAGTATGGGCTCATAGCAAAATTTGAGTTGGGCTGTTGCTGTTTTCACCTCCAGTGTCCCTCTTTTTGCTATCAATAGAGTTGAGCAGGAGACTCTCCTGAGCATGCGCGGGCCGGCGTTGTCCACCACTGCCATGCCCGGTGGTAATCGTCGTTTTTACGATTACCACCATTCTGACACCTGTCATGCCTCCAAAAAAAAGCGAAAGAATAGAAAATCGACTTGAAAATAATTAGACTTACCTTGAAGACGATGCTGGAGATTCCAGAACAGAGCAGCGTAATGACAGGAAGGCTTTCTGATTGGAGAACTGACCACCTCTGCTGCCTGACGTCATCGCGACGTGTGCCAATCAAAATTTAAAGCGGCAATGTTCGGTTAATTGTTTAACCACTTACCCTTAGGGGACCCCACATTGCCGCTTTAAATTTTGATTGGCACACGTCCCGATGACGTCAGGCAGCAGAGGCGCTATCAAGGTAAGTCTAATTATTTTCAAGTCGATTCTCTATTCTTTTACTTTTTTTGGGGGGGGGGGGATATGACAGATGTCGGAATTACCAGCACCATTTTATCATACCCCACCCGCCATGCTGTTCTCACCTTCAGGCCCTGTAGCTGCCGCATAGCACGTGCTCCCCCTATAGTTCTGCCCCTGATGATGTGGTTTGTAGTCTACCAAGGGCAACAGAGTCCATTTCATATATGATACACCTATGCACCAGCAAATTATACATAGAAATGACTTAAAAAATGTTGGCAACAATGACAATAAAATAACGAGGTTAATATTTTTGTGTATGGATAATGAAGGCTTGACTGTAGAAGGATTTACTATCTCTAGCAATCTCTAAGAATTTAAATGAGAACATATTTAATTAAGTGTGAAGTAAATTACTAATTTCACACAGGAAACATCTGAGGAATGTAAAGATAGGATCAGTTTAGCCAGTGTTTGGTTTATGCTGTTTGCCTCTGGAGAGCATGTAGGATTACACAGAGAATGTAAACGGAACCAGACACTGTAGCCTGAATTGTCTTTGTATTTTTGAACAATAATGTGCACATTCTGTAGATAGAGCGGATGCTTTATGTGTACATTGTCTATATAACATCGTTAGGACCAGGGGCTGGTTGGGCTGGAGGGCCTCTGCTTACAGTGCCGGTCCCGGAATGGGCTACCTGTACATATTTTTTGCTTTAAAATGTAAATAGGCTGCTGAGCCGAGACTCACCCCCTTGGCTAAAATTTGCCAGCCAGCTCTTGTTTAGGAAACACATATATCATCATCATCATCACAATTTATTTATATAGCGCCACTAATTCCGCAGACAGAGAACTCACTCACATCAGTCCCTGCCCCATTGGAGCTTACAGTCTAAATTCCCTAACATACAGATACACAGACTAGGTTTACCCCAGGTTCTTAAAATAATAAAAGCCCCCCCCCCACCCTCTTCAGTCTATTAATTTCTTCCATTGTCAGAATAACCTAACTTCACATGGCCTCTTAATGTAGGGCTCCTGTGTTTGAAACAGAAACCAGAACAGCTGTGTAAAATATCCTTCAAAACCACTTCTTGCAGTGGCGGAACTAGCATTGGTGCAGCAAGTGGGGTGCACTGGGGCCCATGGAGATAATGGGGCCCGCTGCATGAGGAACTAGTGAGCTGAGGACCCGGGTTCCCTCCTCCCCGCTTCCCTGCAACGGTGCCCACACCTCATTAGTTCCGCCTCTGACTTCTTGTATCCACTTATCAGGTGCCAGACTCTGTTCCTCTATTGAATGGGGAAAAAATATTTCTGACCTAGGAAAAACTGGACACACGTGTGTACCCCGGTATCTAATGGCATAAATATCATATTTTTTTTAATATAGTGCTTCTCTCCCAGTAGGACTCAAAGCACTTTACATTTGGAACACAATATACAAAATGAACAAGTAAATGTGGGAAGGATTAGGAAGATGAGGCAGGCATCTGGGGTGCGCTCAAGTTATGGATAAAGAACATAATGAATAAAATTACTTACGAATTGAGACAAGAAATATATGTGCGACAGAAGGTGATTGTATGTATTCCGCCCTCTCTATCGGAGATGCCCCACTCCCCATCTACCCAAAGCTGAGACGGCAGTGCAGATGTCATCAATGGATGACTAAGGGAAAACAAGCATAATGTCAAATTAGCCAGTTCCTTGCTTCAGGTAACCCTCCTATGTATAGTGCTAATAGTGGAGAAGTCCATTAAAGAACACCGATATAACACATATTTATGAAGACTTTATTGAATAATGTGCATAAAGTTTTCACTATTGATTTTCCCACTTCTTAGCGCACCTAAATCTACCTACCTCATTTTGGCAATTTAAGAAGCATTGATAATCTTTTTGTCATCATTAATGGAAATTGATAAAATCCTCAGCATTGATTTTCTAAAAAAAAAAAAAAACATTGGCCATTTTTATTACATTTACAAGAAAAATAAAATTATGTTATACATATTTAAGTACTTTCTTGGACGAGAATTGCTTTTGCTTAACCGAGAACATTGTTGTGGCTTTTTCAATCAAGGATATACTACTTCTTTGCTAAACAGACTTTCTAAAAATTCAGATTAGACGCTAAAAAAAATTATAGAAACTTTATAAAGTTTTTCAAGTTTTAACAATTATTTTGAGATTTTTTTTTTATTCTGCAGAAACTTTACTTTTATATATTTTTTTGTTAGACTATGCAAACTTTGCCGTGGATTATTCAGCGCTCTATCATCTTGATTGATTGCTTTACCGAAGTGTTGAAAATGAATGACACCTAGTCATCGCTTAGAGAATAAAATATTCAGGAGTTTGCATAGATCCAGCTTGCAGCTGTACCAATTACAATATCTCACCTTCATCATTTATTTATGAAGTGGAGGAGTCATCTGTATTTTGCCACTTAGTGTCAAGCAGATACAAGTTTAAAACTCGAATGCACTTAGAGAACACACTCATCCTTTGACATTTACCAAAATATATTAGTTAATATAAAAATATATTAGTGGGCTGTTATTTTTAACATTTAATATTCCATTGACCTTTATATTTTTATACTGTAAATCTGGATTTCTGGATTCACCTTAATAAATGTAACTATAAAACATCTTATAGTGGATTTAAATTATTTTTTTTATATGTATTTTATTAAAGGACCACTCAATCTAAAATACAAGTTTGCATATATAATAGAGCTACCAACAACATTCAGAGTTTCAAGAGCTTATCAGTAAGGACATTTGACACAAAGTGGTATATAGCAACCAATCAGATTCTAGCTATCAATTTATCTAGTACATTCTAGAAAATTATAGCTAGAATCTGATTGGTTGCTATGGGCAACACCTTCACTTTTACTTTTTAGAATGTTTGATAAATCTACAGGACAGTGTGCTTGATGTTGGGTTTGAACGCATTTTTGTCCAAAACGCAGACATAGAATGTGTTATTAATATTATTATTATTATTATCGTTGATTTGTAAGGCACCACAGTGCTCCGCAGCGCCGTACAGTAGGGAAAACAGTACATACATAAAACAGGGACATACAAGGTAGACAAAATAAATGCAGACATGAAAACAAAGGATGTGAAGGTCCCTGCTCATTGAAGAGCTTACATTCTAAATGGAAGAGGGCACAGCTTAAACAAGAGGAGCAAATGTGGCTTAGAGTGGAGATTGGGAGAGTTGTGAGGGTGCATTAGTGTGGATAGTTTTATCGAGGATAAGGTCACCTCTAAAAAAGAGATGGTTTTTCAAAGAGCATCTAAAGATTTCATAAGTGAGGAGCAGCACGGGAAAAGTCTTGGAGGTGGGAGTGAGAGGTGGTTACCAGAGATGGGACAAGCCGAAGGTCAGAGGTAGATCTAAGAGGGCGGGTGGAGAGTGTTTTGATATGATATTTGAGATGTATATGGGGTGGTGTTGTTGAGGGCTTTGTAGATAAGGTTGAATAATTTGAATTTTATTCTGGAGGTCACAGGGAGCCAGAAAAGGTATATGCAAAGTGGTGCAGCAGATGTGGACCAGTGAGAGAGGAAGATCAGTTTTGCAGCAGCATTTAGGTTGGATTGAAATTTGGACATATGGGTGTCAGGAATGCCAGATAGCAGGAGGTTACAATAGTCAAGAAGGGAGATAATGAGAGATTGGGTAAGAATTTTGGTAGCATGTTGTGTAAGAAAATAGCGTATTCTGGCAGTGTTTTTAAGGTGCAGTCAACAGGATTGGGAGAGAGTCTGGATGTGAGGAATAAAGCAGAGGGTGGAGTTAAGTGTGACACCATGGCAGCAGGCTTGGGAGACTGAGGAAATTGTGGTGTTATTGACAGTGAGGGAGATTTGAGGGCTGGTGGTGACTCTGGCAGGAGGGAAGATAATATGCTCTGTTTTGTACATGGTGAGCTTTAGGTAGCATTGGGGCATCCATGTGGAGATAAACACTTGGTTACACGAGATAGTACAGAAAGAGAGAGGTCAGGGGAAGAGATATAGATTTAGGTGTCATCAACGTAGAGGAGAGGTGTACAATGAAAAAAGTAAAGGGCCAAGAACAGAGCCTTGTGGGACCCCAACAGATAGTAGGAGTGGAGGGGAGGATGTGCCAGAGGTAGAAACACTAAAGGAGCAGTTTGATAGGTAGGAAGTGATCCAGGAAAGAACTGCATCACGAAAGTCAATGAAGTGAAGGATGTGTAGGAGAAGAGGGTGATCAACAGTATCAAAAGCAGCAGAGAGGTCCAGGAGAATGAGTATGGAGACAATACCCTTACATTTTGCAGTAAGTAAATCTTTGGTCACTTTTGTGAGAGCAGTTTCAGTGGAATGTTGGAAGCAGAAGCTTGATTGCAGAGAGTTGAGAACGGAATGAGAGGAAAGAAAATGAGACAGGCGTTTGAACCTCGCTCAAGTAGTTTGGAGGGAAAGGGGAGCAGTGAAATAGGGTGGTAGTTGGAGAAAGAGCCTGGATTGAGAGATGGTTTATTTAAAATAGGTGAGATGAGTGCATGTTTGAAGAGAGATGGAAATATGCCAGTGGAGAGATACAGGTTAAAAAGGTGAGTTTAGAGGTGGGAATGCAGTGGAGGAGAGGGAGCGAAGAAGTTGGGAGGAAATAGGGTCAATTGGACATGTTGCAGAGTGAGATGAAAAAATCAGTGCAGAGACTTGGTCTTCAGTTACTGGAGAGAATTAATTAAGGGTGGATTCGGGATTGTAGTTAAAGGTGGGTAGAGTGAGTGGAATTTGTGGCATGAGGAAATATCTTTTCGAATGGTGTCAATTTTGTCTTTGAAATAGGTGGCAAAATCATGGGCAGGTGAGGGAGGAAGGAGGAGGAGGTGCAGGTGGACAGAGAAGTGAGTTGAAGGTGGCAAAGAGGCAACCTGGGTTAGAAGACTGGGTGAATATTAGAGTTTTGAAGAATGTTTGTTTGGCATTTGAAAGGGCAGCACTGTTAGTTGAAAGGATGAATTTATAGTGGAGTAAATCTGGATAGGAATGAGATTTTCTCCAGTAGCACTCTGCAGTGTGGGAGCACTTTTGCAGGTAGCGGGTCTGTTTGTTGTGCCATGGCTGGGGTTTGGATTGTAGGAGACTATGTGTATTAGCTGGAGTTGCATTGTCTAGGGCTGAAGTGAGTGTTTTGTT
Source organism: Mixophyes fleayi (assembly GCF_038048845.1). Lineage (NCBI taxonomy): Eukaryota > Metazoa > Chordata > Amphibia > Anura > Limnodynastidae > Mixophyes > Mixophyes fleayi. The sequence continues at coordinate 33,128,421 of NC_134404.1, read as the reverse complement.
ATAGAAAGAGGTGTTTTGTCCTTTCCTGATTAGGAAAGGACAATGCAGTGATTGGAGAAAATAGTTGTTTTAGTGAAAATAAGAAGTGGATTAAGGATGGGTTAAGAGTACTTAGGTTTCTTTGTGTACGTGTGTATTTAAGTGCAAGGGAAAGGGCATAAGGTAAGGTGAGGCTGAAAGAAAGGAGGTTGTGGTAGGAGAGTGGAAAGGCGAAATTGGAGAAACTAGAGATGGAGCAGTAGTGGGAGAAGACAAGGTCAAGGGAGTGCCCATCACAGTGGGTTGGAGATGAAGTCCATTGGGAGAGACCAAAGGAGGAAGTAAGTGAAAGAAGTTTAGTGGCAGAAGAAGAGTCAGGAGAAGTATGGTGACAGTAAATAGTGTAGACTGTAAATTGAGTAGGTGCATGATGGAGAGATGTGAATGAATGTATATTATCTAGGGTGGGTAATGAGAAAGTAGAAAGGAAAAATTGATCCAAATTGTGTAGGGCAATGGAAGAGGTGAAGGATACTTTACCGCCCCCTGCCTGTGGTTAATGGAGTAGGAAGTTTCTGCTGCTCTGACATCATGAGGTCCAGTTGGATGCTGACAGTTGGGTGCGGAGGGTCCAGTAACCAAACAGAGATGGTAACAGGAGACATAATTGAGCTCAGTGAGTAGCTGAACAGATGTTGAAACAGCAATGACAGTTGAACTCTGTGGGTCCAACAACTGGACAGAGATGGTAATTCTTTAGATCCTAAAACAGCTTTGTTTTTCCATAAGAAGTCGATCCTCAGCGCTGTTGTGACATTTGCCAACAGTATTTAGAATCTATCCAAAGCGTTATATTTGTGAGAATAGAAAAAGTCTTAGCTTGGGATAAGAGCTGAACCAGTGCACAGCTTACTCCAACTGCTGTCTGCATATCAATAAATAATAAAGTGTTAATAAATTTTTGTGTATATTCTGAATTGCATATATCTTAAGATATGTGCGACTCAGCATAGTATGTTAAATGAGTTGAATGATTAAAGTGTGTTATACGCTTTAAGTGTGTCATGATTCTTTTGAGACATCAGTCATCATCTTCCACCTCATGACATAAGGGGATAGAGTGGCGTTTTTTTATATAGAATTTAAAAATAAATAAATAAAAAAGTGATCTTGGCACCAGCGGTCGTAGTCTGAGTTGGATATTGGTTGGGATGAACAGCGTGGGGTCCCCCCACAAAAGTCGCCACCAGCTCCAAGTTATGACAGGCTATGCTGTTTATACTATAACAGGAATGCCCGCAGGGTGGGGTTCCTCTGTCATGATGCGAGACAGCCCAGCCTGGTTAGAAAGGAGCTGAATTCATTAGGGGAATCAGGCTCTCAAAAATAATGCAGCCTCTCTCTCTAGTCCTATGCTGAAAGGACTACAGCATTTACATGAAAATAGCCAACAGATCCAAGGTTCCATTCATTAGAACACGATTGTGGTGTATGCAATTACATTAAACGTATTGCACAGCTGTATTGTTCTTCTCACTTAGTTTATTGAAAGCTTTTCTGTAAATGAGGGATTCTTTAGAAACAAAATATCATTCAATAGTTTTGCTTATAGGTTTTAATGTTAAGACTATGATCATTAGAGAATGGCAGCATTATATTGGCTTGTTTGAATCATGTGACCGTAAGCCACACAGGACCAGTGGCTTGTAGGCTGAGAAGATTTGTATCTCCTGTTTTTTTTTTACAGTTGACCTTCCCTATAATGGATTTCGTGGTAATGTGTTTAATTCCCCAAAGTGGAAGTAAGTTTGGTTTGGATGGTTATGGTAAAGGGACTTGCTATGGGAAAATATAATTGGTATCATCATATATAGGTGGATGACTCAATACGGATCTGTTGGCCATAATCTGAGAAATGTTTGTAACTCATTGAATTATTAAAATTTTATCACAAGGTTACAACATTGATTACATTACTATTTGATGCTGTTATTACTGTGTATACAATATATAAACAAACAAGAAGCATCAAGTAATAAGTTCAATGTACAGTAACTAAAATATAAATATACATATATATATATATATATATATATATATATATATATAATATATATATATATACAAGTAAACCCGTGCATGATACTCATGCATTCTAGTCAAATCAAGCTACTTAAGGTGTTAAAAAGGTTCTTGTCATGCATTTGGGCCTAGCCCAGGCCTCCTCAGTGGAAGAGCATTACTTCCCGACGCAAGCGCCCTTTTTTAACGTGGTTTTGTCCACATGTCACCACCTCATCATTTTTCTCCATCACCTCATCCTTCATCTTCATCGCCACATCCTTCATCAAGCTATTTAAGGTGTTAAAAACTCCCCACTGTCACCCCCGGCAACCACCAACCACTCCCAACTGTCACTTCTCCTTCAAGAAATATATAGGTCAGTGTATAACTCTGCCCAGCAGGTGGCGCTGCAGCTTGGTTTTTTTTTTCCACACACGCCACTAGGCATTTATATAGTAGAGATAGATATATATATATATATATATATATATATATATATGATATGGCAGAATAATAGAGAATATAGAGGGCTCCCAACTGTATGAAAAAATAAACAATAATTTGTTATTAATTAGCTAAGACATAGGTCATCTCATGACCTAACCATAGACATGCAACACTAAAAATAAAATCAATAACTGAATTAAAATATTGAGTACAGATAAATGATAAATGATAAAACACAGTATAAACAGCTGCATAATTAATGAGCTGAGAGCTTTATGTAATCAAATAACGTTAGAAGGAAGGGAAGTGGCCAGGTCCCCTCACTACTTGTAGATTTTGTTCTACAACACAATAAGTGATGTAGAATGTAATTAATGGAGCACCTCACTCCCTGTGTAATTATAGTGGTCCGTTTGCAGATCCACATTTGTTAGTAGAAATATCTCATGCCCCTTACAATAGTAGGAGATCAATGACCTGCTTCACCTGTAGCAGTTGATAATGATTGCGAACAGCAGCTATTCCTTCCCTTTCTGCATATATATATATATATATATATATATATATATATATATATAGAGAGAGAGAGAGACCAACACAGGTTTAGAAAAAAATATCAAAACATTTAATGAAGTATAAAATACGTTACAGAGTAATGCCCCACAATCGTTTCAGTGTTCCATACTTTACTCGGGGGCCATACAATATATAAATAGTGTTTGTTAGAGATTGTAGATTGAGATATATATATTTAATATTTTGAGAGGAAATCCCATAAGTGATTAAGTCCTACACCTGGATATACGTATTTAGCTGTAAAATTATTTGATAGAAATCAGACTCAAATTAAACTTATCTTTTTAAATAACGCAATTACTCTCAGGCTGTAATCTTTTCACTTCTGTCTTTGATCAGGATTATGTTGGTGTTAATGTTATAGTTGTGCAACTTTTGTACATTAAGACAATGTAGTCACACACAGGGCCGTCTTTCCCATTGGGCACAATGGGCAGGTGCCCGGGGGCCCTGCAGCCCAGAAGGGCCCGTCGGAAGGCAGCAAAAAAAACCACAATACTTACCTTGCGGTCAGCTGGCGATCCGGCTCCCTCCCTGGTCTCCTCCTCTGTGCGACGCTCGCAGTGCATGTCGGGTGTGACGTCATCACGCCCGATATCCATCGCGGAGCACTGCTTTGCCCGGGGGCCCAAAATGTTGTTAAGAGGGCCCTGGTCACACACTAATATGAACTAGAGAATACTACTTAATAAAACTATGATGAAAGTTGAATTGACACAGCACTAATTTGAATATCACTGGTTGACCAAAAATGAAATTTAAGTTGTTGACTGAAATAAAACAGTTTGTCTCTTTTTTTTTCAGGTCATGGAACAAAAGGAGTTTTCGAGCTTCTTTCTGGTTGGCGAAGAACCAGAGAAAGTTTGCCTTTCAAGGACAGGGTGGCCGACGCTTACTCCGATGTAATGGTCTCCTATACAATGACAAGCTCTCTCTACATCATCACATTTGGAATGGGCGCCAGCCCGTTTACAAACATTGAGGCGGTCAAGATATTTTGCCAGAACATGTGCATCACCATCGTCCTGAACTATTTCTATGTCTTCTCCTTCTATGGCTCATGCCTTGTCTTTGCCGGTCAACTGGAACAAAACCGTTATCACAGCGTCTTTTGTTGTAAAATTCCCTCTGAGGAATATCTAGATAGACAACCAATATGGTTTCAAACCATGATGAGCGATGGGCATCAGCATTCCACCCACCATGAACCGGACCCCTATGAGAACCACTTCATTCAACATTTTCTAAGAGAACATTATAATGAATGGATCACAAATACATATGTAAAGCCCTTTGTGGTTATTCTGTACCTCATCTATGCATCATTCTCATTCATGGGCTGCCTCCAAATTAGTGGCGGATCAGACATTATTAATATTTTATCGAGCGATTCTCCCAGTGTTTCTTATGCTCTTATACAGCAAAAGTATTTTAGCAACTATAGTCCTGTGATCGGATTCTATATTTACGAACCTCTTGAATATTGGAATTTGACGGTTCAGGAAGACTTGAAAACCTTAAGTCACGGATTCAATACAGAGTCTTGGACCGAGCAGTTCTACCAATTTTTAAAGGTTGGCAATATTTCTGCGTCCAACAAAAGTGAGTTTATTAATGTCCTCCAGAATGTTTTTCTGAGGAAAGCAGAATTTCAACACTTCAAGAACGACATCATTATTTCCAGGTCAGGCGATGAATTGAACATTATCGCTTCCCGGATGTATCTGGTGGCGAGGACTAGTGAAAACACCCAACGGGAGGTGGTTGAGCTGCTCGAAAAACTAAGGCCGCTCTCTCTGATACAAAGCATCAAGTTTATTGTCTTCAACCCCACCTTTGTCTTTATGGACCACTATGGCTTGGCGGTGACTATGCCAGTCCTGATCGCTGGCTTCAGTGTATTGCTGGTGTTAATTTTAACCTTGTTCTTGGTCATTCACCCTCTTGGAAACTTCTGGCTGATAATTACCGTCATTTCTATTGAGTTGGGTGTGTTGGGTTTAATGACGTTATGGAATGTTGACATGGATTGCGTATCCATCCTGTGCCTTATGTACTCTTTGAATTTTGCCATAGATCACTGTTCCCCTCTGCTTTATACATTTGTCTTAGCCACTGAACACACAAGAACTATATGCATACAAGATTCACTCAAGGAGCATGGCACAGCTATTATCCAGAATGTTGTATCGTTTCTTGTTGGGCTGGTACCCCTTCTGTTTGTGCCTTCAAACTTGACCTCCACACTGTTCAAATGCTTGCTGCTGACCGGTGGTTGCACGCTATTGCACTGTTTCGTCATTTTGCCTGTTTTCTTAACCTTTTTCCCTCCTTCTAAAAAACGCCACAAGAAAAAGAAAAGAGCCAGAAGGAAGGAGAGAGAGGAAATTGAATGCATTGAAATTCAGGAAAATGCCGATCATGTGACTTCTGTTTGAGAGACTGATATTAATTCTCAATGGTCGGACATTCACAGGGAAAGTAGGCAAAAACAGCTGCTTGCGCTGGCCAAAGTTGCAAGTTAAGAAGGGGTATTTTTTGAAACATCAAGGTGCAAGATTTTTTATAACTTTTATAAAATGTATACAAATCAATTTTCTATTACCTCATTTTCATAATGACTCTGTTTGGTGGAAATATGGGTGTAGCCAGTACTTTCCCTCGTTTGCAGTTGTTTTGGTCTTTTTTCATAACTTAATCAAAAGATCTCGATCATTAAATGTAGTTTTTACGATGGCGTTCCATAGATTTATTGTCTAATTTATTATTTTTTTTACATTATATACTCTCCTTCTCCTATGTCTGCTCCTTTTTGAATTTTTTGGTGTCAGGCTATGTCTGAATATGTTTTATGACCCATGGAACTTTTTTTAAGTAGCGAAATGATCACTGAAACATATATATAGACCTGCAACTAAAGCATACTTGCCAACTCTCCCGGAATGTCCGGGAGACTCCCGCATTTCGCGAGAGTCTCCCAGGCTCCCGGGAGAGTGTGGCAATCTCCCTGATCGGCAAAATTCAGTTTAAACGCCGCGATTCACCCAGAATTGCTGTGTTTGGCCCCGCTGTAAAATGACGCGATTTCGGCGCCCCGCCCCCTGCACGCCCACGTCCCAGCCGGCATCTCCCGGAAGAAAGAAAACAAATGTTGGCAAGTATGAACTAAAGCTCAACATTTTGTGGTTTCTTTTATTGCTTGCATTTCTTTTATACAGATCACTTATGAAGGAGATCTGTTAAACATTGTCCACAACATAACACAACATTTGAGGGCCCCATAGGAAATTTTTGTAAGGACCTCCATGTCCCATTGAATGGTGGAAAAAACAGATATACACAAGGGTATTTGGCAGGGAGGACAGGTCCCCCATCATCTGTGGGCTCAATAGCAGCTGTACCCCCCTCCAACTATGGTAGTTATGCTAGTTATTGCTCAGACATCACTCACTCGCCATATGGTATTGATAAATCTCATTACCATGTGTGTACGCTGTTGCTCCACCATTTCTCTTCCGCCAAACACTCTCTTCTTTCTGAGGGCCACGTAAAACGCCAGAGTGGAGACAAATATGGAGCAAAGACTGGAAATGCGACTTATCTCCTCAATATTTGCCTAAGTACATAGAACCCAATATTTGTCTACCGCTCCATCTGCTAAGTAAACACTCTCTAATCACTGATTAGTTCGCCCAGTTTATTTTATTGAATTAGTGATTGTTGTCACTGTTTGCTCCAAGCTTTTGTTCTACAGCTGGTAGAATACAATGGTCAACAGCCACTAAAACTGGTATTGGGTCTTCTAGTCGATCCCCAAAAAAACAAATTGGCCCCTCTTTCTCCAGCTAGTAAAATCATGGTAATTTCTTGCCAAGGATATTGGCGGTCTTGGAGAACCCACCCACAATGCAGTGCTTCTTGTCCTGATGACGGAACCATTGGCCCGTCCACCTGTGTTACTCTGTGGGACGTATTCAATTAGTCGCGATGGTCCAACATCCACATCGTGGAATGCTTCTCTCTCCTCTATGGGGGGGCGAAGAGAAGTCCGCGATGTTACATCACAGCGGAGTGCCTTCGTGACCGTTCCGGAAGCACTCCACGGCTAAATGATTATGCCCTCGTGAGTCTTGCACATTTCAAAATCTCTCTATATAACTCGGTGGTAGTCGTTATAGCAAACATCTAAATTCCAACAAGAGTTACAACGATATGTTAATCGTGAGTGATGTAATTGCCGACATGGAGGAAATTAGACGTCTTGAAATACTGACATACAACAATTCAGAGAAACACACATACCGACAGTGAGATTTACATCACATCTAAGGGCGACACTTACATTGATGCTTTTAAGGGGGGTAATGTGAGGACCCACAGGCTGTATAATGTACAACCCTTCCAAAAAAACATTATACAGCTGGTATGTGTGTTTCTCTGAATTGTCAGTATTTCAAGACATCTAATTTCCTTCATGTCGGCATTTACATCAGTCGTCATTTTAGTTGTTCGCTATCACGTACCCCACCCATATAACTAGCAAGAATCATATCTAAGTTAATTTTATTCACTAATTAATCATAAAATTCCTTTGTAACAGTTGTACTTTAAAAGCAATGGTACATCAACTAACACTTTTTTTTTTACCTAACAGATCAAATCAATTGCAAGCAGTGCTATGCAGGGATCAAATATATTTTAGAAGCCTTTTCATTTCCACAAAACAGACAACATTATCTCATTTTTAGCCGTTTCTTTTTAAAAGGAAAAATACTGGTTACTCTGAAATTCAGAAATAAACTAATGTTCATTATGTGACGATCAGGGTAATGATCACACTGACAACAAACCAGAGAGATCATGAAAAGAGTAAATTCTATGCAAAAAGCCAAAAGTTGTCAGTATTTGTGTTGTTTCTTACCTCTAGTAATAATTGTCACCGTCCAGTATACTCGCTGATGCCTAACACAGCCATACTACTGCTAACTGTATAAAGCACTAGCCGGCGGGATGTATTAATGACAGTTTGCAGTGCAACAAGAAATATTTCCTTTATCGTTCAAAATCAGATATCATGAGCCAAATGATTGCTATGTATGATGGTGACTGGAGTCCAGGGGGTAAATGTATCAAGCCGAGAGTTTTCCAGCGGGTTTGAAAAGTGGAGATGTTGCTTAAAGCAACCAATCAGATTCTAGCTGTCATTTTGTAGAATGTACTAAATAAATGATAGCTAGAATCTGATTGGTTTCTCAAACCCGACGGAAAACTCTCAGCTTCATACATTTACCCTCAGGTATTGCTGATCATTTTATTAGTGCGCATCAGACGTCCTGTCATGACAATAAGAGGTGTTTTAAGTTTTGCAGATAAAACAATTATATTTTTTAGATGCGCTTTGCTTAAAACAAGAGCTCAACTGTTTCTTTTGTTTGTTTATATTTATGTATAAAAAAAACAGACATGGGGCATTATATCGCTAAGTTTAAAAGTGTGTTGTAAAATATTAAGGTCATAGGGCCTGATGCTGAGTTGGGACGCATGTCCGTTTGCGTAGTGTAAAATCCGCAAACTTGTACTGCGCATGTGCACAAAAAAAAGCTGCATGTATACGAGTGTTTGCATATTTAATCGCACCTGATGCTTGCACTTTGAGTGGTGGGAAGGGGTCTGTCCAACCTAGATCAAGCACAGTAAAGGCGCGTTGGCGTAATTGTAAACAGGTGCAGACCGTACGGAGATGCGTATATGCTGTTGGTAACTGTATCACTTGTGAGTACACGCTGATGATGATGGCAGTCGCCAGCACTGATTGGCTGACTGCAAATTCATCTCTGAAGCTGATAGGTGCTTTCTTCATTCATCATGCATATATAATTTTATCATTTTTTTTTCTGTGCTTATTTTCTAAATAATTTATTTTTGCTACTTTCATGTACAATATTATATCTGCTGTTTTATAGAGGGGTTTTAATTTAAATCAAACCAAATAGCTATGAAAACTAATGTAAACCAGTTTTTCTTACAAAATATAATATAATAATTATGAGGGGGTTGTGTGTGTGGGTGTAAGAACGCCTGGCATATAGCTGGCATGTGTGCTTAGAGCTGGATACCTCCTGCGACGCGTGCGCGTCAACATATGGGTATAAATATGCTATTTTTAAGTGCAACTTCATAGAGCTAACTTTTTGGAGGGATATGCGACCAACACAGCATCAGTCACATAGTGTGCCCATGGAGGCGGCCATTTTGAAGCCTCGGTGATAGGCTGCATGCACAGTAATATTGGTCAGGCATACAAAATGGCTGCCTCCACTGTGTGAATTGGACAGCTCAGCGCTAATTTAATAGTTACACAGTCTTTGAATAGACTGAGAACAGTATTTGTTAACAAATGTAAAATAAATGAAAGCAGTAGATGGGGCACGGTTCCTAAAACATGTCAAGATGTATACAACTTTATAATCACTGGAGCTGGAGGTGTGGTTGTGTCATTTAATGACAGGTAATATTGTTATATTTGATCAGTAGAGTGTGAAACAAATGAAGGCAATATCTGACTGATTTCTAGGTGTTATACTACATTTACACCATAAACATATCCCTCATTCAGGGTCATTTACTTTGTTAAAAAAAATGCAGTGTCTCAGTCAGAGATGGAACTAGCAAGCTCTGGGCCACGGATCAGTGAGGCGTGGAGAAGGGAACCTGGGCCCATCTGCATCTGCCATGCAGCGGGCGCCCATTATCTCCATTGGCCCCCCTGCTGTGCCAATGGTAGTTCCGCTACTGGTCTCAGTGCTAGAGCTGTGTACTTCCTGTTTTGTGATGTCAGACTTTAGTGTTTACATTCTTGTGTTTGTCTTTATGAAGTCATACATGATTTTGCACAGCATGAGTAATTGTTTCCTCCAGCTCATCAGCGGAATAGGCTAAGCAAGGGTGGAGTGGGGCGTTTTATATGGGATTAATGTCTCTTGCAAAATACCACATTATGTACAAAAATAAGACTTAGCGATAGATTTATCAAACCTTCCAAAAAGGAAAAGTAGATTCTATCCATCATGTTCTAGAATGTAATAGATACCTGACAGCTGGAATCTGATTGGTTGCTATGGGCAACACCTCTTTTTTAGAATGTTTGATAAATCTGCCCCTGTTCTTGTGGGAGGAATAATTGGCTACAATGGGGTAGAGTTTGCTCATGTTTGAACGTGCTCTGAGTTAACAGTAGTGATCAGTGCGTTTTAGACACAGAGGTAGCATTCATCAAGACAACCTTCAATATGATGCCCAAATGTATAATGTTGTCCCCTTACGGTTATGAGTTAAACTCAAACAAAATTCTAGGAGAAAATGGAATGTTCAAATGAATTAGAGGGCGATACAAAATTATGCAAACATCAAGTACAGCCTCAGCTCAGATGAACAATGAAGATGCAGAATGGGGGGTATGCAGCCATACTTAGGGGATGTCATTCTTAATAGGTCATTGTGATTGGAACAACTGTAGGTCACAGTCAAACGTAGGCTATAGAGCAAACGGGCATTTGTGTCAGTGTACGGAGGTGCTGTGTGATGTAATCATTGTATTTCATTCTTTAGGAACGAACCAGCAGCAACTACTACAAATGGACACAAAGAGCAATAGATTGCAACGCACATTTGGAAGAGACATGCATGATTTTCTAAACATCTTTGCAACAATTGCTAATTTAATGGTTGCCTAAAAATTCCATGTTTAATGTAGCTGGACTTTGTCTGACCTATGGAACTTACATTCAATATCCCAAACTACAGCACAGATGCAACAGGATTTAATATTCTAGTATGTGCTTTCATGGTGTTGCAAACATTGGAACGGGGTCACCCAGTGACACTTATGCTACCCGAGTGGATCAGTGTCACCTATATACTTTTTATATTTTTTTAAACAAACTGACCTTAAATGTTAACCCCTCACAATAATATATGCATGTCGCTCATAATGCACTTACAAACGTTTCAGTGCTCTCAGGGGGTTAAACAGCAGGAGATCCGTTTTGTAATTTTATACTAAGCTAACTTTATCAGAGCATGAAACTATATTTGGAGACAAAGGAATATACTGTATGTAGTTATGCAATATGAGTGTTGATGAGAAAATGTATCTGTCGCACTGTGTGTCATATACAGTGGCTTTATTTAAAACTATCACATACATGCTGTTCTTTACGCTGTATAGCAAACATTCAGAGGATCATATCTTCATAATTAGCTAAACCACACCAAAGACAAGCCCTGATGCATAAACTAGTTTTAAATGGGGTTATCATGTAGAGTATGGAATTGGTTCTACTTACTATGCTCAGTTTATTGTTGAATCTCATCTGTCATTTATCTACTCATGTCCTTGGGAGAAAAGAAAACTCAATAAAATATCTCGTTTTTACATTTGTCTCCTTGCAGTTCTTAAATGGAGAGGTTCAAAATGTTTTAGTTCTTTTTGGGATGTGTATGCTGAGAAAAAATGGTTTCATTTTTAAGAATGTTGCATGAAAATGTTATTCCTGTTAATGTTCTTCATTATAGCACATCTCCAATCTCATCTCTACCTAAACTACTAGCCGCCCCCTCCACTCTGCCTGTGACCGCCGCCTCACTACTTCACTGATCACCTCTTCTCACTCCCGTCTTCAGGACATTGCCTGGGCTGCTCCCCAGCTGTGGAACGATCTTCCACGTTTCATCAGGTTTGCATCTACTCTCAAAGGCTTCAAGCGTGCCCTTAAGACTCATTTCTTTATTCAAGTCTATCAGTCCTCCTCCTAACTTTTTTGTCCTGGCTCTCTCCCCCAGTTAGTACCACCCTATTTGTGTCTCCCCCTTCCCTTTAGGATGTAAGCTCTCAGGAGCAGGGCCCTCTTTTTTTGTGTGCTCCTTCTACTGTTCCTTCACCCTCTGTACCTCTTGGCCTGCTTCCCTAGCCCTGTTTTCACTGTCTTCTTAAGCTTTCTACCATCCCTTTCACTATCTGTCCCAGATATAATCTGATTTGCTTTACCCTGTCACCTGTGTTTGTATATATTTTTGTATCATGTTGTGTCTTGGTTCTGTTTCCTGTATATGTAATGTACGGCCCTGCGGACCCTTTGTGGCACCTTATAAGTCAAAGATAATAATAATAATAATAATAATATGATCAACCCAATAATGATAAATGTGGTGTAAAAAAAAAACAACAGCTTCAGTGGCCATTAATCAGAATTATGTTTAGATAACAGTGAAATTCACATACTGGAAGTTGAAGTGAGGGAACTGATTAGTCTGGATGACATTGCTCTAAAATAAAGTTCAGACAATTCTAAACTTTACCCAAGTTTTCCTTATGATGTATTCGGCCATAGAAACCTATCTACAGTAACTATAGGAGGAACTGGTTCATTATGTGAGTCCAGTATTATTTGTCCACCTGTAATTGAAAGTTCATTCCATCAGCCTCTCTGATATGTGGAAACAGAAACACCTCATGCAGAAAGTGCATCAGCATTCTAGGTAAATGGGAGGTTATACATTTACAAATGTTGAATGGCATCTCGTGTGTGTCGAGTTTCCAGCATATGAGAATGACAGCAAACAGTAGTGCAAAGCCAAGAAGTTCACAACACTACCAGAAGAATTGAGATTGTGAATGGGAGAACCTATAAACCCTTAACAGAAGACTGTTTACACTTTCACCTACACCGCCATAGATAGGGCGACCTCTTTCTTTGTAGCTTTTACTTATAACCTTTAAAGGATATTAATGTTTGTTCTCCTTTTACTGCTGTAACAATGAAGTTGGGCTCACAAGTCATTAATGACATTTTTTTCTGACTCCTGGTTCTGGTGTCATTGACCTGGTGTAGTGTCCAATTCCTCTTTCCTTGTTATCTATTTATCAGTCCATATTTTGAGCATTTTTCAACCCTTTTAGCCGTCCACAGATCCATCGTTCATGCATCCTTTTTACCTCCATCCATAAAATGTCACCATCTCTCTTTCCATTCATCCTTGTGTCCTTTTTACTATTACTCAATGTACCCACTCTGACCATTCATTCATTCACCCATTACACATCCAGCACCACATCTTTCCACCTCTTCATCCATGTTTCCATCATTCCACCTCTTCATCCATCTGCCTTTTTGACTATTTTTGACTATCAATCCATCTGTTCATCCACGCTGGCCAATTGATTTGTCTTTTCCATCAGCCAGCTCTACATCCAACCCTACATCCATCCTTCTATCTGCCATTTTGTCTATCACTTCATCCATCAACTCTAACCATTATTTCGCCCTTTCCACCATCAAGCTCTATATCCATCCAATCCTTACATCTGCCATTTTGTCTATCACTTTACTCATCTACTTTGTGTTATAAACCCAACAATCAGCGACATATAACCAGTATACAGAGACTATCGCATGGGGTGTTTTTCACTATTAGTAGCCGCCTTTCCAAGAACAATACTGTTCACTGGTACTCAGATACCCCCTGCACTTGATCCCAATAGTGTTATCAGCTGTGAGTGAGGTAGAGTCCGGGAACCTCAGCAGCTATGGAGCCATACGTAGACAAAACAAGACAGACAGGACATAAAAGAAAATAGTCAATTGTCAAGATATGGCAGGAGAGGTACACGAGGTCAATAAACAGGCAGAAAGTTCAAGGGCAGGCAGAGATACAACAGCAAGGTCCAGGAAATGTAGCCAAGGTCAAACATACTAAATCCAGCAGCAGACAATATACCGATCTATATAGAGCAAAGGTACAAGAACTAGCCTAGGTAAACCTAACACCAACATAGCAATAATAGCAATGAGTGTATTTATGTAGGTCCTGGCCAATCAGCTGCTGGCTCAAAATCATGTGAACAGAAAGTGTTGACTGATCAGCTGCTGAGCAGAAGTCGTGTGAGCAGAAAGTGTTGGCTGATCAGGTGCTAGGTAGTGAGCAGTAATGACTCTTGCAAGAGCTGATAAATCAGCTGCAATGTGAAATCCCCATTAGCAGCTCAGAAAGCAAGGTGAGTATGGTTGCTTAGCAACCTCCAGCACACAGAAACACAACAACTCTGACATACAGCAGCATCTGGAATTGATTCTGAGACAACATAGCGGCAAAACATAACACTCTGACCATTGTTTCACCCTTTCCACCATCTAGCTCTACATCCACCCATCCCTCCATCTGCCCTTTTGACTACCCATCTATATCTATTTTTATTTACAAAACCTATCTGATGACTCATCATTATGTCTATTAAATGAACAGTAAAACAATTATGTAAGATTTATTTCTTCATAATAACACATCTGTCTATCTGATAAATAGTGGTAATAAAGTTATTTACTTCACAGACATTTGTGACATTAATAAGTGTACCTAGATTTCTGAGATTAGTGGTTCCCCAAACGTCTGGTGTTGTGACACATCTTTCAACACAAAGGACATGTGATTCATGTTTGTCACACACCAGTTATTTTGTTTCTTTACAATAAAATATAGTTCATATATGCATTAATTTCCATTGCATTACTTTGACTTATTTTAAGATTTTTTTTACTGACAAATACTTGTGACATGTCCACCCTGGTGTGGTTTGTAATCACTATTCTCTATTTTTGGGGGCATTGTACGCATTCATTTTTGAGAAGAGGCACAAATACAAGTTCACCAATCTGGTTTCTTCTATAAAGTTTCTTTCTTTAACAAACACAGTTATACAGGTAGACTTTACAAGTCATTTATTGTACATAGTTACAATAAAACAAACTTATAATGAGCTATGAAGCAATATTTGATTATACAGTACAGTAGCTCCCGACTTTTCACTGATTAAGATTTCTATATGGGATCTATACTCATTTTTTAAAATTATATTCCACATAATTCCATGTACTGCAAATGATTATTCTTTTGCCTTCTGGTGAATATAAAAGTGTTTATTAAATTTATTTTACAATGTCTATTTGTGTTTGTGTTATTCAGAGGACTTCTATAAAGTGAGTTTGAAAAGATAGAAGTTCGGGCTCTCTCTTCCCGTCCCCCGTTCCCCCCTCCCCCTCTATATTCATCTGTAAGAGCTTGGTAGGCAGACACAACCTCTGTAAGTTGTTTTCTTTTCTTTAAACAATCTTGCTACACTCTTGGGTCATGGAGAAGCTGGTAAGTCTAAATGTTGTCTTTAACCATAAGATATTAAAGCAGTCAATTTGCAAATTATTAGTTCAGCCCAAAATATGGTACATACAGGGCCGGACTGGCTATCTGGCACTTCTAGCAAATGCCAGAAGTGCCGATGGCTAGATGGGTCGGTCCCTACACTGGCGAATTGGCTGTCACTTCCTGTAATACTATATTTACCATGGCGTGATAAATGTAATGTTTTATTTTAATGTATGTATCATTGGCCCATGTTGGCCACACCCACAACACAATGTGGCAACGCCTTTTTTGGTGCCGCCACGCAAAGTTTCTTTCCTGCAAGAACTGAGGTGGGCCTGTGTACTTTAAATGCCAGGGCTGATTTTTAGTCCCAGTCCGGCCCTGGGTACATACCATTGTATGTAGGTGGACACATTTGCTGAGTGCTGAGCAGCTATGTAGCATTGTCTGACATACCCTTTGTGAGCCCTACCTGAGTGCTATCCTTGAGTCTCTGATATTAGTATACTGTACATAGGCAAACCGAGAGGGGGTTTCCTAGTGCCTGTAAACCCCCCTCCAAGCCTGGGGTACTGTATAATTGAGGTGGCTGGACCCTGCCCCTGCTTCACATGGCTCTGCTTGAAAAGGGAGAGCTGTGTGCACCTAACAGTAGTGCACGCAGCATTGTCCATGTATGTATATTATAGGGATAGGAAGAGTTGGTGAGCAGCCAAGCACTGTCTAATATTATAGCCGCGCGTGGAAACCCCCCCTCTACAAATCCTGCATTTGTCCCTGCTGTATACACTCAACAATTGTTTTACTAATGAGGCACATACTGAGCAGGGCACACATCTGAAACCCTAGAATAATTTTACATAAATTGAACTATTTGAAATCATGGACCACATTATATAGTAATATTGTAATGCTTTTATATTCCATTGCCCTATGATAATTTCTGCATGTACTCCTGCCCTTTGATTGCATTTTGCAGAACTATTGCAGTGTAGCATTTGTGTTGTAATGCTAGTGATACACAAGCTTTTTGAGCGCCTATGTATCTCAGCCCCAATAACCAACACTTACACACTATTTTCCTGCACAGAGCAGGCATTGTCAGCAGTAACGCATGCACTGGTATACCGTATTTAAGGTATGCAGCCTGCAATGTGTACCAGGAATTCAGTACTTTTGTTTTCATAGCACCCCTGTGCCACTAGACTTAAAACCAATTTCTTAACGCCAAAGCACTTTGAATAATGAGTATTTGATACAGACCATTTTCTCTGGTAACTAGAGTACAATACAGAACACATAAACTTTTGGCTAGTATACAAAACAGTCCCCATTTTCTGGTAGCTAGTATACAATACATAGCCCATTCCCAGATTACTAGCATTCAATACCGAGCCAATTGCCTGGTGGCTAGTATACAATACAGAATCCATTTTCAATTACAAATTGTACTTGAACAGTTATCCCACACAATTGTCCTCCAAAGCTCAGTAAGATAATGGTATTTTTACGAAGCCTGAGGTTGGAGTAGACCTTAAAGCCCCGCTCTAGATAGACTTAACCCGAGAGAGGTGCGGAGTCTAACAGTAGAGAAGTATTCACCAGGGATCCCCACAAGGGAATATGCACTTAGCTGCTCTCTAGACACAGGTTGCGGTCCTCTAAGGGGGATTAGAGCAGGGTGAGATGGAACCGTGGAGTGGAGCAGGACTGCTGGACGATAAATGCAGGGGTTCAGGTGAACGGCAGTGAACCAAAGCGCTGAGGTCTTTAGAAAGCGAATAGCTGAGAACAGGACTGATTATGAGGCACGAGGTTCCTGCAACAATACCACAGGTCTTGATCGTGGAACAGGTAACACAGGGTACCGATGTGCAGACGGGAGCCAGAGAGAATAGCGCCCTAACCAAGAAGGAGGCTTGAAGATCTGGCGTCTTAGTAGAGAAGCAGGTGCATTAAATAGACAGAGCTGACAGGCAATTAGCCAATCAATAGAATGCAGCAAGTTTAGAAAAGACATGGGGCTAGATTTACTAAGAATCGCATTTACTATAGGGCGGCTTGAGGCTTCCAATTTAAAATAACTGGCGATGTATGACGGACTGAAAAAGCAAAACCGCCATCAAAACTGCCATCCAAAAGACAGGACGGGACAGTTTTAATAACTGCTTCAGAATGGCTGGATAGCTTAAATATGCTGTTTGAACTATTTTGCCATTCAGAATGTTAGAGAAAGCACCATTGACATTTAAATTATGTTGGCAATCATTATTTATTTATTTATTAAGGGGCAAAAATAATTAAATATTAACTTATGAGGGAATAAAAAAAATTCATTATATTAAGGGGATAAAATTATATAATTTTTATATTATTTGGACAATATGTCATGACAAATTGTGCAACATAAATAATTATATCCACCATTCACAATCAGTTAATAATATTATATATTCACATTTTCTACATAATATAATGCTACAATAGTGTCCCTTTAAAAAAAAAAAAAAATTCTCTCATAAATTAATATTACATTTATTTTGTTCCTTTAGCAATAAATATTGATTTTCCAAATGATTAAAATATTAATGGTGCTTTCTCTTATGTTCTGAATGGCAAAATAGCTCAAACAGCAGCTGTTTGATCAATCTCGCCTATTGAACCCACCTCTTTCATTTTGGCCATTTGGATGGCTGTTTTGCGGCTGTTTTGAAAACCCCCAGCTTAGTAAATCCGGCTGTTTGTATGTTTATCATTGTTAAAATCGCGATGGCGGTTTCTAAAGTGGTGGTTTTGAAAAATGTTATTGGCCGTTTTGACGGCGGTTTGGGCTTTAGTAAATCCGGCGGTTTCAAAACCGCCGGAAAACTAGCTGAAAAGTGGCGGTTTGAGCAATCCACCCGTTAGTAAATCTAGCCCCAGGTGTGCGCATGCTCAGTTCAGACCAACAAGTGAATGCAGGGAGTGTGAACCAAGTGAAACAGGTAAGAACAGTGACCAGAATGAAAGGTATCAAGTATATTATAAGAGTAATTTATCTTGTGGCTAGTGTACAATATAAATCCCATTGTGTGTTTAGGAGACAATACAGAATCCATAATTTGGAGCCACTGTACAATATAACCCATTCCATGGCAGCTAGTGTAAAACAAAGCCCATTCCCTGTTGACCCAGTGGACAGTGCAGAGCCCATTCTCCGACAGAAATGCATATGTGGCAGAAAGCATTCAGGTTGTGTCATGAAGCTGCCATCAGTCTTTCGCAGATTCATGTCCTGCACTGCAGTCCAATTGCCCACTCAGCAGAAACACTCTGTCATTGTAGATTGTAATATTGCTAGCAGGGCTCTATACTCGATTAAAGAAAAAATAATTCTTAACTAATTTTTTTTAATCATTAATTACTTATCAACAACTCCCAATTCTTCATTTAAATATGTAATTGATTTTTTTTTTACTTTTTTTCTTATTTTTGCCTTTTTTGTTTAGCCCTTAGCGGAACACGAGCCCATTTATTAAAAAAAAAAAATTGTTATTAAAGTGATAAAACTTGTTGCAATTTTACATGGTTTGCAGGAATCAATGCTCTGCAAACCTCATTTACTCAAGGGAGAGATGGCTGCTTAACAACAGCAGGTGGATGACCTGCCTCTAAGAGAACTTGCAACAATATTGTGGCTCACGTGGCTGATCACTTTAGATTTCTCGAAAGCTTACTTGTGATGACCATCTCATCCTCAAACTCTGAGGAGCAGATAAAGTAGGATTTTATGTCTCCACCATTAGATTGGGCTTATTTGTCTCCTGTACTTTTAGAGAGAGGTTGTCCTTGTTTGTTGGCTTTTGTCTTGTAATGAACAGAGGACATGAGCATTAATAAGATATTTAAATTTACCTTAAGGAGCATATGGCAGGAATCTTGTATTGGGACGGGAGGGTGGTCTGCTTGTTGCCATCGCTTCCATTAACAAATGAGGATTTTAGACCATAGATTCCTTCAACCCTGTTCTGTTTTAATGGGAGGCTCGCAAACTAACAGCTGGTGGGAAAGTAGTTCTCACCTGGTAGTTGACCTTGAAAAATTCTACTCTCTAGGTTTGTAGCCCTCCAATAGTGTTTCCGAAGGAAAACCATCAATCTTCCCACATAATTATGTATGAGGAACCTCTTAAGAGGCTGCCTCTGTGGTAACTTCTCCCCACACTGAGTGGCCTTTGAAACAGGTCATGTTAATTCCTGCATTAGTCATTGAGAGAATCCAGCCTCTAACTATATTAACCTTAGATGGTCAAAATGGTTTTGGGTTGTAATGAGGATTTGTGAGTCCTATTGCCTGGGAGCTGTTCTTTTATCTGTGTGGCCAGACAGATTATTGCACATGAACGTGGATCAAGAGTATCTTTGATTAATATTATTATTATTATTATTATTATCTTTGACTTATAAGGCGCCAAAAAGGGTCCGCAGCGCCGTACATTACATATACAGAAAATAGAACCAAGACACAACATGATACAAAAATATATACAAACACAGGAGACAGGGTAAAGCAAATCAGATTATATCTGGGACAGATAGTGAAAGGGATGGTAGAAAGCTTAAGAAGACAGTGAAAACAGGGCTAGCGAAGCAGGCCAAGAGGTACAGAGGGTAAAGGAACAGTAGAAGGAGCACACAGAGTGGTGGTGCTATATGGAACCCTGGAGATAATTACCCTAGAACTGAGGCAAGTTCAATGTCATGTAAGCATGATCCAATAGATGTGTGATCTGTCTCTAGACTATCATAAATTTCGCCTTTGGTACTGCTAAGGAGAGGGATGTGGTTCTAGGTTGATCCCCAAGAAGGTTATTGATTGAGTGAAAGAACATCAGATTATTTCACATTTATTGTGAAACCTTTTTTCTGCAGGAGATTGGTGCAAAATTCGCTTTCCTGAATGAGTAGCTTCTAGTCCCTGTGTATGATTATTAATGATTATTAAATAGTCGTCGTGGCCCAGGGAAGAAGCCATCACAGGGGTGTGGGAATCCGGGACAGGGATATGGGAATCCATCACTGGGGTGCGGGAATCCGGACATTTGCATGCCCTATATAAGGGCAGGTGAGGTACTCATTTAGCCCTGCCATTTTGTGACTTCAGGAGCTCAGATATTTGTGATATTTCAGACATTTGTGAGATTGCTATGCTCATGAGTACAATGGCCTATATCACACCACAAGTTGTACACTAACCTCACAACTATTAATTTCACGCTCACAAACATCCACAACATCTTTATATGTTTCAGTGACCTGGATTCACTTCCAACCTTCCTACCCACAAGTTACCTCTCCTTCCCCATTATCCCAATTATTTATTCCTATCCATCAACCTAATTTAGTCACACCAGACCCTCTGTCCCATCATACACCACTTTCCCATTTATAGATCCCACTTTTCACCTGCTGCCCCACTACCCTCTCCAACCCAAATCCATCATTCTGTTCCCAAACCATCTTGTCACCCCATTCCCCACTGCATGCCCACTAGCCACATCTCACCCCCAGCCCTCTATGACTACCCACCAGCCACATCTCACCCCCAGCCTTCTATGCCTATCCACCAACCACATCTCACCCCCCAGCCCTTTATGCCCACCCACCAGCCACATCTCACCCCCCAGCCCTCTATGCCTACCCACCAGCCATATATCACCCCCATCCCTCTATGCCTACCCACCAGCCACATCTCACCCCCCAGTCCTCTATGCCTACCCACCAGCCACATCTCACCCCCCAGCCCTCTATGCCTACCCACCAGCCACATCTCACCACCCAGCCCTCTATGCCTACGCACCAGCCACATCTCACCTCCCAGCCCTCTATGCCTACCCACCAGCCACATCTTACCCCCCAGCCCTCTATGCCTACCCACCAGCCACATCTCACCCCCCAGCCCTCTATGCCTACCCACCAGCCACATCTCACTCCCCAGCCCTCTATGCCTACCCACCAGCCACATCTCACCCCCTAGCCCTCTATGCCTACCCACCAGCCACATCTCACCCCCCAGCCCTCTATGCCTACCCTCCAGCCACATCTCAGCCCCCAGCCCTCTATGCCTACCCACCAGCCACATCTCACCCCCCAGGCCTTTATGCCTGCCCACCAGCCGCATCTCAGCCCCCAGCCCTCTATGCCTACCCACCAGCCACATCTCACCCCCCCAGCCCTCTATGCCTACCCACCAGCCACATCTCACCCCCCAGCCCTCTATGCCTACCCACCAGCCACATCTCACCCCCCAGCCCTCTATGCCTACCCTCCAGCCACATCTCACCCCCCCAGCCCTCTATGCCTACCCACCAGTTGCATCAGTCCCTCCAGACACCTATGTCCAGCCTCCAGCCATTTCGGCACACCCTCCATCTCTGTCTGCTGACCCAATGACGTCTGCTTCTTCCACGTTGCCGGTAACCAGAAGCCAGGTGCAAAAGCAAACCACAAAGCCACGGGGCGAGCGGAAAAGAAAATGACTCTAATTTTCTTTTTTTTATAATATGTATAATGTGTAGTTTTTAATTTGATTGTTATTAATTCCAATACACTTATTTGATTATGCAGAAAATCAAGTCTCTATTTTTTATCTAATATACTTTAAAAGTGACATATATACCAGATTGTAACACATACATTAAAATTAGGTGGATAACACATACTGCCTGGTGCAGGCTTTAACCTTTGTAGTTTGTGTGTACACTAAAGAGTTACAAAAATACTTATAGAAAGGTACAAGTGGCCTCATCAGTCTCATTATAGATAGAGATATTCACTGACCCCTGTGTTTTGGTTTTGGTTTTGGATCTGGATTAACTTCGTGTTTTGGTTTTGGTTTTGGCAAAACCGCCCTCGCGTGTTTTGGTTTTGGTTTTGGATCACTATTTTTTCTAAAATGTCTTCTTTTTTTTCTAAAATCACAGAATTTGGCTCTTTTTTTATTCCTACAACATTATTAACCTCAATAACATTTATTTCCTGTCATTTCCAGTCAATTTTTGTCAAGTGACAACAACACTGCTACCCCTCCTGTTTCTGTTTGAGAAATGGCACTGAGCAATGTCACTGGAGACTGGAGAGTGACAAGAACACTGTTACCCCTGTTTCTGTGTGAGCAATGGCACTGAGCAATGTCACTGGAGACTGGAGAGTGACAAGAACACTGCTACCCTTGTTTCTGTTTGAGCAATGGCGCTGAATCTCCTGGGGAGTGAGGTACTTAAGGAATCCAAAACCTGCGAGATCCGACAATGTAACAATGACGTTTTGCCTTGATTCAGATCCAAGGACGCGCAAAAGTACTGAGTTAGCTTACGAGCCTACTCGCATCCCTTAAGTTTGGGTGGGCTCGGTTTTCAGCAAACCGAGCCCGAGCATCTCTAATTATAGGTCTGTTTGAGGAAAATAAAAAATAAAATAATTTCTGTTAAATAAACATAAAACATCTTTTAAAAAATAACTTTTATTTTTTTAAAAAAAGACTAAACAATATCTACGTTGCAAGCTTTGGATAAATATACACCAAAAATAAATCAACAGAATACCAATGTACTGAAGTATTTGGATTATAAATTCGCAAAAGAACGTACAGAGAAAAATAATATAATTAATGTCATATGGTAATAAAGGCATTAATGATAAAACCGTTTATTTTTTTCCATGAAATACATTTATTAGGATGTTTTTAATGTCTATCAAACATAAAAATAAATTTTACAGTTGCTCGTGATTGCAAGCTCATCTTACAGCATGCATACCAGACTGTCACTACTACTGATCGAGACTTAGACTAACCCCAGAGCTGGTGCAAGAGATACGGCAGAAAAACAAGTTACTTTCATGGCCCTAGCGCTTTATACGGCCATGGCTGTGGGTTTGGCACGCCCCTATTGTGCAGTGAATACGGAAAAACGACCCTTCCCAACCCCGTTCACTCCTCAAACTCGTCTGCTGTAGTAAGTGCTCCTTTTGCTAAATATCGCACGGACACGACCGTATCACTCAGTTTCTTGCCCATATCTGCCGTTTCTGGGCATGCTCAAAGTGATTTTGCGTACAATACACTCAAAATCGGCAGATAAGTGCCCTAATGAATCAGGCCCCATGTATGTAGAATCCGTGGTGCTACGGATACCTAGTGGCGCCCTATAAATAAAAATTAATAATAATAATAATAATAATAATAATAATAATCATAATCTTATGCATTTATCACTTGTGTTCAGTAAGACTCCCCCAAGTGGCCAGTATTGGTACTACAAGCAAAAACTAGGTGGTTTGGGGTGATGCATTAAAGAAATATAATGGATAATGCTCAATGCGATAAAATCTCAATGTGCTCGATGCCTGTTTACCACTTGCTATGTCTGTAAGTTGCTTTCACTGGACAGTACCAGTACTGTTATATGTTTCTTATTTTTGCATTCCTTGCCTTACCGATCTCCCAACCCAAGGTGGTCAAGCGGAATGTGAGTAAATGAAATGCCTCTGTAGTGAGATCAGCACCGTAAAGTAGATAACGAATCTTCTCTGATTTTGGGTTTGCAGCCTGAATAATAGACACAAAACATGATTCCACGAAGGCAAAAAGGTTTAACACACAGCCAGTTGTTAGGAATTGAATCATGCTGTATGTATTTATGCAAATGTTCATTATCACTCTGCAGAATCCCGATTCCTCACCTTCTATTTAACCTTCTGTCTCATAGTTGTAAACTGCCTCAGATTTCTAAAGATCTTTCCTCATAAATGTGTTCCTGTGATTTTAGCATTTACTGACAGCTCAGTATTAGGGATGTGCACCGGCCACTTTTGGTGTCTCGTGTTTTGTGTTTTGGGTTCGGATTTGTTTCGCAAAACACCTGTTGAAAGGTTTTGGTTCGGATTTAAGGTTTTGGATTCGGATTTATTTTCAAAAAGCAAAAAAAGTTCCAAAATCAAGTTTTTGGGCTTATTTTCACTCCTACGCTATTATTAACCTCAATAACATTCAATAACAATCATTTCCACTAATTTCCAGTCTATTCTGAACACCCTCACACTTTACAATATTGTTTTTAGTCCAAAACGTTTCACCGAGGTAGCTTTCTGGACTGCATAGTAGGGATGAGCGCACTCGGATTTATGAAATCCGAGCCCACCCGAACGTTGCGGATCCGAGTCGGATCCGAGACAGATCCGGGTATTGGCGCCAAATTCAAAAGTGAAACTGAGGCTCTGACTCATAATCCCGTTGTCGGATCTCGCGATACTCGGATCCTATAAATTCCCCGCTAGTCGCCGCCATCTTCACTCGGGCATTGATCAGGGTAGAGGGAGGGTGTGTTAGGTGGTCCTCTGTGCTGTTTAGTTCTGTGCTGTTTAGTTCTGTGCTGTTTAGTTCTGTGCTGTTTAGTTCTGTGCTGTTTAGTTCTGTGCTGTTTAGTTCTGTGCTGTTTAGTTCTGTGCTGTTTAGTTCTGTGCTGTTTAGTTCTGTGCTGTGCTGTGCTGTGCTGTGCTGTGCTGTGCTGTGTTCTGCAGTATCAGTCCAGTGGTGCTGTGTGCTGTGCTCTGTCCTTCTGAGGTCAGTGGTGCTGCTGGGTCCTGTGCTGTGTCCTGTTCAGTCCAGTGGTGCTGTGTCCTGTGCTCTGTGCTTCTAAGGGCATAGTTATTTCCCCAATATTCCCCTGTGTTTAAAAAAATAAAAAAAAGTTTTTTTAAAAAATACCAAAAACTACTTTAATTTTTTTTAATTACCACAAAATTTGCACAACCAATCCTGCAGTATAAGCCCATTGGTACTGCAATATTACCAAGTTCACACATTCAGCAGTAAAAGTCCAGTGGTACTGCAATATTACAAAGTTTACACATTCTGCAGTATCAGTCCAGTGGTGCTGTGTCCTGTGCTCTGTCCTGCTGAGTTCCGTAGTGCTGCTGGGTCCTGTGCCGTGTCCTGTTCAGTCCAGTGGTGCTGTGTCCTGTGCTCTGTGCTTCTAAGGGCATAGTTATTTCCCCATTATTCCCAAGTTTTTAAAAAATAAAAAAAAAGTAAAAAAAAAATAAAAAATTTAAAAAAAAAAAAAATATATAATAATTATAACCAAATTTGCAAAACCAATCCAGCATTATAAGTCCATTGGTACTGCAATATTACCAAGTTCACACATTCTGCAGTATCAGTCCAGTGGTGCTGTGTCCTGTGCTCTGTCCTGCTGAGTTCCGTAGTGCTGCTGGGTCCTGTGCCGTGTCCTGTTCAGTCCAGTGGTGCTGTGTC
This sequence comes from Mixophyes fleayi, assembly GCF_038048845.1. Classification (NCBI taxonomy): domain Eukaryota; kingdom Metazoa; phylum Chordata; class Amphibia; order Anura; family Limnodynastidae; genus Mixophyes; species Mixophyes fleayi. Next base: position 33,102,867 of record NC_134404.1, on the reverse strand, counting down.
CTGTGCTCTGTGCTTCTAAGGGCATAGTTATTTCCCCACTATTCCCAAGTTTTTTAAAAATAAAAAAAAAGTAAAAAAAAATAAAAAGTTTAAAAAAAAAAAAATATATAATAATTATAACCAAATTTGCAAAACCAATCCAGCAGTATAAGTCCATTGGTACTGCAATATTACCAAGTTCACACATTCTGCAGTATCTTGTGCTACATATAATGGAGACCAAAAATTTGGAGGATAAAGTAGGGAAAGATCAAGACCCACTTCCTCCTAATGCTGAAGCTGCTGCCACTAGTCATGACATAGACGATGAAATGCCATCAACGTCGTCTTCCAAGCCCGATGCCCAATCTCGTAGTACCGGGCATGTAAAATCCAAAAAGCCCAAGTTAAGAAAAAGTAGCAAAAAGAGAAACTTAAAATCATCTGAGGAGAAACGTAAAGTTGCCAATATGCCATTTACGACACGGAGTGGCAAGGAACGGCTTAGGCCCTGGCCCGTGTTCATGACTAGTGGTTCAGCTTCACCCACGGATCTTAGCCCTCCTCCTCCTCCCCCCCCTACAAAAAATTGAAGAGAGTTATGCTGTCAGCAACAAAACAGCAAACAACTCTGCCTTCTAAAGAGAAATTATCACAAATCCCCAAGGCGAGTCCAAGGGTGTTGGTGGTTGTCAAGCCTGACCTTCCCATCACTGTACGGGAAGAGGTGGCTCGGGAGGAGGCTATTGATGATGTAGCTGGCGCTGTGGAGGAACTTGATGATGAGGATGGTGATGTGGTTATTGTAAATGAGGCACCAGGGGGGGAAACAGCTGATGTCCATGGGATGAAAAAGCCCATCGTCATGCCTGGTCAGAAGACCAAAAAATGCACCTCTTCGGTCTGGAGTTATTTTTATCCAAATCCAGACAACCAATGTATGGCAATATGTAGCTTATGTAAAGCTCAAATAAGCAGGGGTAAGGATCTTGCCCACCTAGGAACATCCTCCCTTATACGTCACCTGAATAACCTTCATAGTTCAGTGGTTAGTTCAGGAACTGGGGCTAGGACCCTCATCGGTACAGGGACACCTAAATCCCGTGGTCCAGTTGGATACACACCAGCAACACCCTCCTCGTCAACTTCCTCCACAATCTCCATCAGATTCAGTCCTGCAGCCCAAGTCAGCAGCCAGACTGAGTCCTCCTCAATACGGGATTCATCCGAGGAATCCTGCAGCGGTACGCCTACTACTGCCACTGCTGCTGTTGCTGCTGTTAGTCGGTCATCTTCCCAGAGGGGAAGTCGTAAGACCGCTAAGTCTTTCACAAAACAATTGACCGTCCAACAGTCGTTTGCCATGACCACCAAATACGATAGTAGTCACCCTATTGCAAAGCGTATAACTGCGGCTGTAACTGCAATGTTGGTGTTAGACGTGCGCCCGGTGTCCGCCATCAGTGGAGTGGGATTTAGAGGGTTGATGGAGGTATTGTGTCCCCGGTACCAAATCCCCTCGAGATTCCACCCCACTATGCAGTCCAGATACTTGTTTGGTGGAATTCAGACACGTGGAGGGTTTTTTAATTATATTGTGGCCTCGGTACCAAATTGTGTACCGGGGCCACCCCACTACGCAGTCCAGATACTTGTTTGGTGGAATTCAGACCAGTTGAGGGTTTTATTATTATATTGTGTGGACCACTCTATCTATACCACACTACAACTCTATACCACTCTATTTCATACTTTAATTCTATTTCATACTTTAATTCTATTTCCTACTTTAATTCTATTACTAATTAATTACCATAAAGAGGAACAAAATAAACCAATTTTACCAAAAGTATAATATGACTTAGACTTACAAACACTACACTTGAAAGATCGTGCCTTTAAATGAAAAAGTCAGTCTTCATTGCACAACTATGTGCAACAGGGACAGTTTTTTGGGTTTACAAAGTCAAACAATAACACTTTGACCCTGTCTGTCTGGGATCTCAATGACGAATTGTCTGTACCATGTTTGGAGGAGGTATTGTGGCCCCGGTATCAAATTGGGTACCGGGGCCACCCCACTATGCAGTCCAGATACTTGTTTGGTGGAATTCAGACACGTGGAGGGTTTTTTAATTATATTGTGGCCTCGGTACCAAATTGTGTACCGGGGCCACCACACTACGCAGTCAAGATAGATAGATGCGTATTGCGTATCATAGATAAAGTACATTCAGTGGTGTGGGGCAAATTGAAAAATATTCAAAATGCACTGACATTATCAAAAACAAGAGGTTGTCACACGCTAAAACTCCAACATGTATATGATGGAGAGGATGGAGGAGCAGCCGTATGTGTAGTGTAATGCAGATCTGTTGAAGGTTTTTTATATATTTTATTGTGGTGCCCAGTGCCCACTCCTCTACGCAGTCCAGGTACAATTATTGGTGCGAATCATAAAAGTTCAGGGTTTTTAAGATATTGTGGTGACCCACTCCTCTACACAGTCCAGGTACAATTATTGGTGCGAATCATAAAAGTTCAGGGTTTTTAAGATATTGTGGTGACCCACTCCTCTACGCAGTCCAGGTACAATTATTGGTGCGAATCATAAAAGTCCAGGGTTTTTAATATATTGTGGTGACCCACTCCTCTACGCAGTCCAGGTACATTTATTGGTGCGATTCATAAAAGTTCAGGGTTTTTAATATATATTGTGGTGACCCACTCCTCTACGCAGTCCAGGTACATTTATTGGTGCGATTCATAAAAGTTCAGGGTTTTTAATATATATTGTGGTGACCCACTCCTCTACGCAGTCCAGGTACAATTATTGGTGCGAATCATAAAAGTTCAGGGTTTTAATATATTGTGGTGACCCACTCCTCTACGCAGTCCAGGTACAATTATTGGTGCGAATCATAAAAGTTCAGGGTTTTTAAGATATTGTGGTGACCCACTCCTCTACGCAGTCCAGGTACAATTATTGGTGCGAATCATAAAAGTTCAGGGTTTTTAATATATTGTGGTGACCCACTCCTCTACGCAGTCCAGGTACAATTATTGGTGCGAATCATAAAAGTTCAGGGTTTTTAAGATATTGTGGTGACCCACTCCTCTACGCAGTCCAGGTACAATTATTGGTGCGAATCATAAAAGTTCAGGGTTTTTAAGATATTGTGGTGACCCACTCCTCTATGCAGTCCAGGTACAATTATTGGTGCGAATCATAAAAGTTCAGGGTTTTTAATATATTGTGGTGACCCACTCCTCTACGCAGTCCAGGTACAATTATTGGTGCGAATCATAAAAGTTCAGGGTTTTTAAGATATTGTGGTGACCCACTCCTCTACGCAGTCCAGGTACAATTATTGGTGCGAATCATAAAAGTTCAGGGTTTTTAAGATATTGTGGTGACCCACTCCTCTACGCAGTCCAGGTACAATTATTGGTGCGAATCATAAAAGTTCAGGGTTTTTAAGATATTGTGGTGACCCACTTCTCTACGCAGTCCAGGTACAATTATTGGTGCGAATCATAAAAGTTCAGGGTTTTTAAGATATTGTGGTGACCCACTCCTCTACGCAGTCCAGAAAGATACCTTGTTGCAACGTTTTGGACTAATAACTATATTGTGAGGTGTTCAGAATACACTGTAAATTAGTGGAAATGCTTGTTATTGAATGTTATTGAGGTTAATAATAGCCTAGGAGTGAAAATAAGCCCAAAAACTTGATTTTTAAACTTTTTATGTTTTTTTCAAAAAAAATCCGAATCCAATACCTTAAATCCGAACCGAGACCTTTCGTCAAGTGTTTTGCGAGACAAATCCGAACCTCAAAAATAACGAAAATCCGGATCCAAAACACAAAACACGAGACCTCAAAAGTCGCCGGTGCACATCCCTACTGCATAGTGGAGTGTCCCAGTACCCAATTTGGTACTGGGGCCACAATATATCACCCTCAACTGGTCTGAATTCCACCAAAAAAGTATCTGGACTGCGTAGTGGAGTGGTCCCCACAATATAATAAAAAATCCCTCAACTGGTCTGAATTCCAACAAAAAAGTATCTGGACTGTGTAGTGGAGTGGTCCCCACAATATAATAAAAAATCCCTCAACTGGTCTGAATTCCACCAAAAAAGTATCTGGACTGCGTAGTGGAGTGGTCCCCACAATATAATAAAAAGATGATTTTAAGTTTCTCTTTTTGCTACTTTTACTGAACTTGGGCTTTTTTGGATTTTACATGCCCTGTACTAGGAGATTGGGCATCAGGCTTGCCAGACGACGTTGATGGCATTTCATCGTCTATGTCATGACTAGTGGAAGCAGCTTCAGCATTAGGAGGAAATGGGTCTTGATCTTTCCCTACTTTATCCTCCAAATTTTTGTTCTGCATTATATATAGCACAAGAGAGTGTACCCCTAAGCCACACACACTCGGCAAAGCCTTTAAAAATTATATGCGGCACAGGAGAGTACCACTGGACTGGAGTTATACAGCAGTACCACTGGACTTATACTGCAGAATCAGTGAAATTTGTAATATGGCAGTAACAACAATGGACTTATACTGCAGAATGAGTGAACTTTGTAATATTGCAGTACCACTGGACTTATACTGCAGAATGAGTGAACTTTGTAATATTGCAGTACCGATGGACTTATACAGCGAAATCAGTGAACTTTGTAATATAGCAGTACCAATGGACTTATACTGCAGGATTGTTTTGGGGTATTTTTTTTTTTTTTTATAATAACTTTTTTTTAAATTTTTTATAATTTGGGAATAATGGGGATATAACAATGCCCTTAGAAGGACAGAGCACAGGACACAGCACTACTGGACTGAACAGGACACAGCACAGGACCCAGCAGCACCACTGAACTCAGAAGGACAGAGCACAGGACACAGCACCACTGGACTGAACAGGACACAGCACAGGACCCAGCAGCACCACTGAACTCAGAAGGACAGAGAACAGGACACAGCACCACTGGACTGAACAGGACACAGCACAGGACCCAGCAGCACCACTGAACTCAGAAGGACAGAGCACAGGACACAGCACCACTGGACTGAGCAGAACACAGAGCACAGCACAGCACAGAACTGAACAGCACAAGATATAGCAGGACAGATGACCACCTAACACACGGTCCCTCTACCCTGATCAATGCCCGAGTGAAGATGGCGGCGACTAGCGGGGAATTTATAGGATTCGAGTATCGCGAGATCCGACAGCGGGATTATGACTCAGAGCCTCGGTTTCAGTTTTGCAATTGGCGGGAATACCCGGATCTGTCTCGGATCCGGCTCGGATCGGCAACGTTCGGGTGGGCTCGGATTTCAGAAATCCGAGTGCGCTCATCTCTACTCAGTATCACATTGTTTTTGAATATTTGTTATAAAATTGAGTGTGAATAAATTAAAGCCACTTAACCAGTACCTGATGTGATGAGACCCAGTACAGAGGACTATTGTAAGGCTCAATTGTGTCTGGTTTCCCCTCAGTTGTGAATGTTAGGTAACCTGGCCTAATCAGACCTCTTATTTGGCACTAGGTAACAGAGGGACTGGGTGCCATCTTGTGGTTGGAATATTAGCTTACATTGAGACTGATGTAACATAATGCACATTTATTTTAAATTCTAGTAGCTGGACAGCAACTAAAACAACAATTTAACTAAATAGGAAAGTGCATAGTAGAGTCTACAAAATGACAGCTAGAATCTGATTGGTTGCTATAGGCAACATCTTCACATCTCCACACAAGTTTAGTAAATATACCCCTTGGACTGAAAATAACACAGGGAATTACTGTCTGGCTTTATTTCTTATGCAAATGGGTTTCTAGGTGGCTTGACAAGGACCAGCACCCCACTTTTTCACATCTAACAAACATGTAATAGTGTATTTTGTGTGAAATCGCTCTGCGCTTATCCAGAAAGTGGGCATAAGTGTATGCGCCTATACAGAAATACATGATTCTGCCACTTATGCCCACTTGCACTTGGAGAGGGAGGATGGGTGAGGGAAGGTTTATTATAGCATAACCCAAGTACAATAGAGTCGTGTTTATGCAAATGTGCCTGTTAGGGAGCGAATTCTAAAGGTCAAGTGCAAAAATATGCTGATGATGACTTGTTGTAAGCCAGGCACATACGTTGCTAATGCGGAGGCAGACATATTTTGATATGTATAGAGCTCTGCATATGGGTGGAAATACATTATTTTTCTTTGTCCTTTTTTTTTCAACAATTCTGCATCAGCCCATAGTGTCTAACTTGTCTATGGAAGAGGGTGATAAGCTGTTCATCTCTGGTCAAGGGTGTTTTATATTTCAGTTGCAATTACCGTAGAGAAAGAAGCTATTAAAGTAATTCTTATCATTTTCCAATAAGCATTGTCTAAGCGATTTATGTGGTTCCAAAGCACAATCAATTTATTTAGCAAAAGCAAATGTTTAGCAGTTCAATAAACAAGCACAATACAGCCGATACCAAATAAATACACACATACATACATACATACATACATACATACGCTGTGCTCTCTGCTGGATCCAGCTAGACAGTCCTTCAGTCCAGAAGACTGTGGTCAGTGATGACTGTTTTAGCTGGCCCCAGGGAGCTGTATATATACACTCAGTGATACAGAGAAAACAATACAGATGATGTGGCTTGCTTCTATTGGTCCAGGCTTCAGGAGGGTCCAGTGTAATGCAGGTCATAGGCCAGTTCAAACCAAAATATCCAAAGGTAGGGGTCAGCTCTCCAGGGAATACACTTCGATTTTCCCATCCAGAATCCAGTTTAAACTAGTCTATTTACACTACACAGACAATATCATTCTAATAATTTATTCCCTACAATTTATAACTACCGTACGCAATGTGCGTTCTGTTTGACGATTGCTCCGGATCTCTGCGAATAATTTGGGGATTAGAATGATACTAAACATGATATGCTTCCTGTAACCTGAACATAAATATCACTAAACTGTGCATATAACCTTATAATATATATAACTATAAACCAAATATCATCTGCTCATAAACGACTGTGGAATGGAACCATTATAAATATGAAATATATAAATAAATGAATGTGAAAGTGTGTACGTGTTTTATCGTACAGGGTAAAACAATATTAATCAATATACTTTCTTTCATCCAATTATACGACTTTGAGAAAGCTGACAAGAGGAAAGCAAAATGAAACGAGCAGAACCAGACAAAATCTGGACAAGAAAACTAAACCTGTAGGCTTCACAATCTAATGGAGAAACAAGGAAGAAATATAAAAATACTAAGTTATAGCCAACTCATTTCAAAAAGTTAAGGAAGACATCTTCACCATCACCATGGAAAAAACTCACAACGACAAAAGATTTGGGAGAAACTTTGACAGTAAAGATGAGTGACGGGTAGCTGTGGGTATGAGACATTAAATAGGGCTGTTACCGTGTATAGTAAAGTAGAGATAAAAGCAGCACCAGAGCGGGAATGTACAGAGCATGACATTAACCAGGAAGGGAAGATGCATTAACTTGACTATATAAGTAATACTGTTCTAGTGCCGACAATTGGGTTACGTGTATGAGCTACAGATATGTGAAGTTCCCAAGGTCCAACCAAAAAATAGACAAAGGTACATGGAAGATGAGGCCTTCAGACGGGGAAAAAAATTGGAATGGTCTTGAAGATGAGGAAAATGTTGCTAGTTTGCAACCTGTCCATGACCTGAAGTTTGGGAACTTCCCAAACAGGATTGAAAAGATGTGTGAGTACACCATGTGGAGCTCAGTGGTGAACTCAGTGTGCAACTGTGGTGCCCCTTGCTGTACCATAAGAGCTGGTTTCCACCAGAAAGGAGCTGAGAGAGAGAGAGAGAGAGAGAGAGAGAGAGATGTGTATTTGTGTATTCAGCCACTACAATGAGTGTGCTAAGACTGAAGTGCTCTTATATTCAACTCTATTCTTTCTCTTTTGTAAACAGTATTCAATAATTTTGAACTAGGACTCCCACACGCTAATACGTGTAAGACTAGTAGGGATGGTCTAATCCCTGTGTGGACAACATTTCTTTGTAAGGACAGGAAGAGAGTCTGGATGTGAGGAATAAAGCAGAGGGCGGAGTCAAGTATGACACCAAGGCAGCGGACTTGGGAGACTGAGGAAATTGTGGTGTTATTGACAGTGAGTTAGATTTGAGGGCAGGTGTTGACTCTGGCAGGAGGGAAGATAAGCAGCTCTGTTTTGGATATGTTGAGCTTTATGTAGCGTTGGGACATCCATGTAGATAGCAGAAAGACAGTAGGTTACACAAGATAGTTGTCACAGTTCTGGTATCACAAACGGAACCCAATAGCCAGGTATTTCTATTTTTATATTTTGGTATATAAATAAATCTCCAGTGTCCAACAAATAAAGTCCAAAGTCACAAGAGGATAAAGGTCTGGTGGAAGTATCAAGTACTTGTAGTCCAAATCACAAGGAAGCAAGGTTCTTTGGAAGCATCTGGGTCAGATACAAACACAACACTCGTGCAAAGGCTTCATAACAGGAAGTGCCTTTTCTAGGCCCAAACAGGAAATGGAATCCAAGATGGAATCTTCATGAGACAGTCCCGGCCATCTTGGATAAGGGCTATTGTAAGGGCAAGTTCATAACAGAGATCCAAGATGGAAACTTCATGAGGCAAACACGGCCATCTTGAATGAGGGCAAATCTAAGGGCAAGTACATAACAATAGTACAGAAGGAGAGAGGTCAGGAGAAGATATATAGAGTTGGGTGTCATCTGCGTAGAGGTGGTATCGGAGGCCAAATGAGCAAATTAGTGCCCCAAGAGAAGAGGTGTACAATGAAAAAAGTAAAGGGCCAAGAACAGCGCCTTGTGGGACCCCAACAGATAGTGGGAGTGGAGGGGAGCATGTGCCAGAGGTAGAAACACTAAAGAAGCGAGTTCGATAGGTAGAAAGTGAACCAGGAAAGAACTGTGTCAGAAAGGCCAATGGAGTGAAGGTTATGTAGGAGAAGAGGGCGATCAACAGTGTCAAAAGCAGCAGAGAGGTTCAGGGGAATGAGTATGGAGAAATGACCCATAGACTTTGCAGTAAGTAGATCATTGATGGATAAATAATAGAGAGGAAGCCCAAAGTGAGTTAGCACTTACTATGGGGCTAGGTTCTAAGTGAGTGATATTTTGATTTACTGTTGCTAACCGTTCAAACTTATTTATGTTCCAAACTCTGAATTATTTGGGGAAGACCCATGTTTTTCACTTAGACACAGGTCACTGATCAAAAGGCTGCCAGCTTTGAGGCTATATATGGTGGAGAAAGAAAGCACAGAATGGTCTGCACGAGTTCAAGCAACACGGCATGTTTCCTCAGTTTCATTATATATACTATTTTTGCATTTTAAATACTGCTCTTTAATAAACATTTTAGACCAGAAAATAAGAAAAGATGATTAGAATGGCATCTAAAAACAGGAAAATATGTTTGTCTTTTATGCAACAAAAATCTTTAAAACCGGGGACTATGCCTAGAAATTAGGGGCTGCTGACAACAATAATACATATATATATATACAGTCATGACCAAAAATTTTGAGAATGACCCAAATATTATTTTTCACAAAGTCTGCTGCCTCAGTTTTTAATTATGGCAATTTGGATATACTCCTGAATGTCATGAAGAGTGATCAGATGAATTGCAATTAATTTCAAGTCCCACTTTGCTATGACAATTAACTTTTTCCCAAAAACAGCATTTCCGCGTCATTTCAGCCCTGCCACAAAAGTTCCAGGAAATATGCCAACCAATACACAGTGTTCTATGGTAGTGTCGGTATCATTGCCACTGAACATGAATTCACTGCCATATCATTTGTAGCTGTGTAATTCATGAAGCTATCCCATCTGAGTTATATTCGTGTTGTATACCACTGCTTCTTAGTAAACAGAGACAAAGTATAAAGAGCCCATGGACTTTGCCCATGTAAATCTTTGCAGAATAAGATAAATGGTATCCAAATAAATGTACAACAAAACTATCCTCACCGTAATAAATATACTCCTCATATTTTATTTAAAACAAGGAATACCAGTTCTCCCAATTACATTGCAAGATGTATGTTATTTGCCAAAGAACTTTCAGGGATGCCAACCATTTGGAAAGTTACTGACGTTAAAAAGTAGGTACGTTTTACTGTGTAGCTAAGAAAAACGCAGAGATCCGTAAAATCAAACCACTGGTCACTACAAAAGTACAAACGTGTGCCAGTCCACTGATTTTGTACTTTGAACCTTCCTCTCTGTTTTGTTTTCTTCCTTTGTTGGTACAACTATTGCATTGAGCATATATGTGATTTACAATCAGGGGTGTAAGTAGAAGTTTGGAGGCCCAATAGCAAAATGTTGAATGGATCCCCAAGGTTTTTAGGAAGGGACATCTCACTCTCTCACACTTATCTGTCTAGGCCACTCAACTCTGTTCCCAGTTACCTTTCCCTCTGAGCAGAATTTACTTTTAAAGCTCCAGAATGCCAGCTCGCATGCACTGCATTCTGGGAGTTAAAATGCCACGTTATACAGCAGGGTGCTCATAAAGCCGTTAGACACAGTGATAGTCCTCTGATCTCTGCACAGCGGTGGTCAGAGGAGATAGCAGAGGGGTGCAGGGCCTGGAGAGGAAAGGAAGCAGCTACATGGCCTGGCTAAGTTGCCAGAAGCTGTACCCCGGTAATTACGCTCATGTTTACAATATATACTATGTGACTGAATGGGAGTATGGTAGCAAACTATCAGAAAATAAAAAAGAAAAAAAAGTCACATCGGTAAGAAATAGAGATCATGAAAACATGTCACCCTACTGACAGTATTAAGTTGCTCATAGCAGGCACCATGAGAATCACACTTTTCTTCCTCCAAATCAGCTCTGCCAACCTGTAGTCCCAGCATGCTTTGCCTGGTGTCGGCTGGCTATCTACTGGCAAAGCAAGCTGGGGCTTGTAGTTTCACAGCTGCAGAGCCATAGTTTGGCCAGGACTGCTCTAGATGCCAAAAGTGTCCCAGATTGATGCATTGACGTATACAAGTTTTAATGAAAAGAAAAATATTCCTTTATTAAAAAATTATTTTCAAGGATTGTCGCCCCTGATTGGGATCAAAGACAAAATGTAACCTGTAATTGTTCTTGTTTGTCTGTGTTAATAGGGTTTCCATTGTGTGTATGTTGCATAAGCTTTGAAATTGGTACTTTGATAATAGCCAGAAAGAATATTAGTTATCTCAATCATTTTTCACCAGGCCTCACATACTTATTCCCAGTGTGAAGAAAGCTTCACCTGTGTCAGAAATCATTACATTGACTGAACTTTTCCAGGGGTGAAGGTTGGGTTTGTAAAGACACATGAGAATGGATGGACTTGATAAAGATATGGTAGAGGGGCTGAGTTATTGTACAGGCCCAAAGGTAACTGGGGATCGGTGGCAAGTCCAGAAAGAAAAAAGTTAAAAGATTATTCAAATAAGGACCACATCCAATAAGGACCACATCCAATAAGGACCACATCCAATAAGGACCACATCCACTAAGGACCACATCCACTAAGGACCACATCCAATAAGGACCACATCCTGAAGGCCAGCATTCACAATTTGCTGGACTGCTCAAGAAACTTACATTTTTAAGACTATAGTTTCCAGATAGAGAAGAGTGAGCCTGTGTCTTGCAGATTGAAAGGTTTGTAGCCTCTGGATATTATATAGATATTTAGTCTGGTGTATTGAATAGGAACAAGGTTTCTGAATCTACATCAGAGAACTTCCATACCGGCAACGTCCAGGAGAAACACACAGGAGAACTTCAAGCAGTGGATGCGGATGCACCAGCAATGGCGGCACTGATAGCAGAGGTTGCTGAACGGGGCACAGCCCGAGGAAGCCATGCTTATTTTTTGGGATTTTCAGGTGTAGAAAAGAAGGAGAAATGCTACACAAGCTGTCAGGTTTTATTTTTTAGGATACTTTAGTTGTGCTCAGTCTCCACTTACACTGGCCATGTAGTATATGCCTTCGAACCTGGCCATTGAGCTTCCTCCCATTCATTGATCTCATATTTGTGTACTGATTGATTTGTGGCAACATAGACTGTAGGAGACCACGACGTCTGTCTGTGTGTTATGCTGGCCATTGGTTCTGCTCAGACGTGCAATGAATCAGACATAACACATATTTTTGGGTATTTTGAATACCTGAGGTGGGTTTATCCCACGCCCCTAACCTCTCTAAATGCACAAACTCATGGACATTCTTTTTTTTACAATGTGAAATCATGATACTCACTTGGCGCTGTCCACAACTGGCTACAACCATAAGCATTGGGCCTTTCTCTGTATGGAAAATACAATGTACAATAGCACCAGCTATTAACTGGTTCACAGGAAATCCTGGAATTATGGGATATAGACATTTGCAATCTACACCCATTCTAGAACATTAAAATATTATGTCCAACAAAATTATATACTGTGCACCCAGGAGCGTAACTAGACATTTGTGGGGGCCATAGCAATATTTTTCAAGGGCCCCAAGACGTGATTTCAGGACCACCGGCCACCTGCTACCACAATAGTTCCACCCCTGGCCTCACATCATCTCTTTTACACAACACATCGCTAATAACGCAGAGATTTGAAATTCCTATGAGGTATAAAGATTCTCTGCCCATTTCCAGCACAATGCTCCTTATAGTCTACATGACGTTTCTGCAGGGTCACAACAAGCTTTGTGTTTTATTACCAGCTCCAGCCCCTCTACAGAGGTGTATGCTACATTCGGCAGCCCCCGTTTATACAACCCTCTGATTGTACCAGACTGTCCTCTATATGGGTTACTATGTATGCTTAGTCTCTCTATGTCTCTTCCCTGGTTATTACATCGTCCCCTGTATTGCAGTCAGTCTGAGCCCTACTTATATTTTCATCTGATATTTTTCATGACCATCAATATTAAGATTGTAAAAAAACTGGGAAAATGTGACCTCGTATAAAAGACAGAGACAAATCTGACTATATCTATTCATTTTTAGTGACAATTCAATTTAAATATCATTATCTCGTTTATAATTTCATCTTCTTTTGAAATATTTCTCACTTTTCAGCTAGTTATGGTGACACACTGGCCTTCTTATATATAGTAAACCTTCTTCGTTAGTGCCCCTCTGTGTATTATACTGTCTTATCTGTGTCTCCTCTCTGTATATTAGGCTGACACTCTGTTTGTTTATCCTGTGTATAAAAAACTGCATTTCTGTAATTGTCTCTACGTGTATTCATTTTCCCTCTCTGTATTATACTTTCCTATCTGTATATTAGACTGTCTCCCTGTGTTTGTCTTGTCTCTGTATTTTAGACTGTACTCTCTTTTTGTTTTTCCTCTGTATATTAGACTGTACTCTGTGTGTTGGTCTTGTCTCTGTATATTAGACTGTACTCTCTTGTTGTCTTTCCTCTGTATATTAGACTGTACTCTGTGTGTTGGTCTTGTGTCTGTATATTAGACTGTACTCTCTTTTTGTATTTCCTCTGTATATTAGACTGTACTGTTTGTCTTGTCTCTGTATATTAGACTGTACTCTCTGTGTCTGTCGTGTCTCTGTATATTAGACTACTCTGTCTTGTCTCTGTATATTAGATTGTATTCTTTGTGTTTGTCTTGTCTCTGTATATTAGACTGTACTCTCTGTGTTTGCCTTGTCTCTGTATATTAGACTGTACTCTCTCTGTCTGTCGTGTCTCTGTATATTAGACTACTCTGTCTTGTCTCTGTATATTAGACTGTATTCTCTGTGTTTGTCTTGTCTCTGTATATTAGATTGTATTCTTTGTGTTTGTCTTGTCTCTGTATATTAGACTGTATTCTCTGTGTTTGCCTTGTCTCTGTATATTAGACTGTACTCTCTCTGTCTGTCGTGTCTCTGTATATTAGACTACTCTGTCTTGTCTCTGTATATTAGACTGTATTCTCTGTGTTTGTCTTGTCTCTGTATATTAGACTGTACTCTCTGTTTGTCTTGTCTCTGTATATTAGATTGTATTCTTTGTGTTTGTCTTGTCTCTGTATATTAGACTGTACTCTGTTTGTCTTGTCTCTGTATATTAGATTGTATTCTTTGTGTTTGTCTTGTCTCTGTATATTAGACTGTACTCTCTGTTTGTCTTGTCTCTGTATATTAGACTGTATTCTCTGTGTTTGTCTTGTCTCTGTATATTAGACTGTACTCTGTTTGTCTTGTCTCTGTATATTAGACTGTATTCTCTGTTTTTGTCTTGTCTCTGTATATTAGACTGTACTCTCTGTTTGTCTTGTCTCTGTATATTAGACTGTATTCTTTGTGTTTGTCTTGTCTCTGTATATTAGACTGTATTCTCTGTGTTTGTCTTGTCTCTGTATATTAGACTGTATTCTCTGTTTGTCTTGTCTCTGTATATTAGACTGTATTCTTTGTGTTTGTCTTGTCTCTGTATATTAGACTGTATTCTCTGTGTTTGTCTTCTCTCTGTATATTAGACTGTACTCTCTGTTTGTCTTGTCTCTGTATATTAGACTGTACTCTCTGTTTGTCTTGTCTCTGTATATCAGACTGTATTCTCTGTGTTTGTCTTGTCTCTGTATATTAGACTGTACTCTGTGTTTGTCTTGTCTCTGTATATTAGACTGTACTCTCTGTTTGTCTTGTCTCTGTATATTAGACTGTATTCTTTGTGTTTGTCTTGTCTCTGTATATTAGACTGTACTCTGTCTTGTCTCTGTATATTATAATGTACTCTCTGTTTGTCTTGTCTCTGTATTTCAGGTCGCCCCATACACGCAATGCATGTGTAGCGGAAGTAGCTAGACCAACATGTAGCCATGTCACGCCATCAGACACTCCCCCTATATGAATCAAAGTCCATCCAACTTGTTTCTATAATTAATTATTTAAATAATTTCATCATAGTAAAACAATTGACCTTTAAAAAAAAGCCCTGAATATAAAGTACAGTGGACCATTGTATTTAAATATGGGAGGGAGCTTTTTTTTAAATTATATATTTTTATTTTAGCAACCAACATGGCTGACTTGCCACAAAAGTTTTGGAAATATAAATTACAAATTGTTACAAATATAAAGCAATATAATACATTTTATAGTGGGTACCTTTTGGTACTAGTGTTTACATCATTCTGTGTATAATGTGCTAAATTTTAAGTTACATCCGCTTATGACCTTGAAATAATTTATTTTATACAAATACTTCTTCTGTGGAACTTCCAATATTCAGAGATGCGGATCCCCTGATTCATGACAGTGTTTCGTTATTCACAAAGTAACTTTGCTATCTTGTTAAGACATATTATAGTTAAAATTATATATTATCATTTATTACAAAATGAATAATGTATTCATAATGTACAACATAGGCATCAACTGTTTTCTTGTCAACTAGATTTCTATGGATATAATACACACATAAGAAAATAAACATGTCTGTAAAGTATGGGGGTCTCTTCTTTAAATCTCTTGGAATAATTTAATTATCACAGTTTTTTGTAGTTATGCCATCTCTCCTCATTCTACTGATGGAATTGATCTTCTGTACTGGCTTATAGTGTAGATCCTGCAACACAAAGAACAGATTTTTACTTACTTAACACATATGCGTAACAAATGTACTGTATATGGATCACAAACACATTAAAGAGTTTATGAAAAAAAGTATTGATTATTCCAATATCAAATAAAGTATAGTTTGCCATTTAAAAAGCTATTTTGGGTGCAGTAAATTAAGAACTGTCGCATTTAAGAATTTCTTTTTACATAGTATTTTGTGCAAAAACTAGACACCATTTAACCCTCCCCTGTATTTGCAAAGCACCCCCTCATTCCACCCAACATCTCTCATTGGCTGATGACAACTTTTAGTTCTCCACAAACACCATCATCTTGCTCTGTAACCCACGCGTTTTGGTGGAAATCCAGGCACACTACTCTTCCAGAAAGGATTTGTAGTTTATGTTTACACTTATATAACACAGTATGTAAAACAAATAATTTTTTTAAAAGGTGAGGGGTTCTCTTTAAAGGAGAAATACACACTCGTCGTGAATCTGCTGTGCCTTTTGGTTATGGAAGCACAGTACAATATTGATAAGGCGCCGTAGTAACACAATTCCACTAGGTGGCACTATTCACATGCATTTAGTGGCATCTATACTTCTAATTGCAGAGTTCTGATGTAATTTAGTCAATGTTCATTCAGAACATTTACGTATCACAAAGAACACCTCCTTCTGTAAATTATAATAGATATTAGAAGTCAGCTGTTTTTGTACTTAGTAAGGTCACAGTCATTCTCAATGACTTTCAATATCTTTCTTACCTGCAAGGCTGTATTTAGAAGACAAAAAAAAATATGCATAAAAGTAATGCTACAGTTATACATAAATAAGAATGATAAATAAAAACATTTTAATGCCACATATTACAATATATAATACAACATATTGTAGAAACATAGAACTTGAGGGACGATAATAATAATAATAATTGGACCCATCTAGTCTGCAAATTTTTTATCCCAGGTAATCTCAGACCCTAGTTTTTTTCAGATTTAGTATAGTTCTATGTCTGTTATTACTGTATTAGCATCTACCACCTCAGTTGAGAGGCTATTCGACCAATCTACTACCCTTTTAGAGTAATTTGTCCTCAGATTTCCCCAAACCTGCTCCCCTCTGGTTTTTCTGCATGTCCTCTTGTTCTGATATCCTGTACACAGTGAAAACCCATGATGTATTTAAAAGGTTTTAGGGCCTGATCAATCAATAGGCTGACAGAGCATGTGTTCTGAAGGGGGACAGAGTGTGTATTCTGAGGGGTACAGAGTGCAGAAAAGGGGGCAGAGTGTGTTCTGAGGACGACAGTATGCAGAGGAGTCATGAATTGGCCGTTGCAGTGTGATAAAATGAATGGGGGGGTCATGAATTGGCCGCTTGTGGGGGTATGATCTCTGTATTGTATGGCGTTCATGAGGATGCTCTCTAAAGAGCCTAATCATTTAGGGTTTGTAATGTTTGCACATTTTCAAAACAGGACCCCAACTTTCCAGGAGACAGCTAAACAACAACAAAGCTGCAAGAACAAGCAAGAAAGAACAGCAAGAACAGGTAAGAGAATCTGTCTAAATTTGTTTGCTGGAAAATACTCCTGAATTTTCCTTTATTGATTTGAGGGGGGGAAGGCGCTACTGGAGTATTAGCCTAGGGCTGCCAGAACCCTTAATCAGGCCCTGCTTTTAGCAAACCCCCCTTTCCCTAGGTGACAAATGGGTCATGCCGCATTCTACATATTCCAAACGCGTTGCTCAATTTTTAAAACGCATTGGTGGCAATGGCACAATAGACTCTTTATTTTTATTTAACTTTCCCTGCATTTATTACAGCATGAAAACGATGAAGAGCGGAGAGAAGGGAATAAGCCCTCACTATAATAGCTTAAGCGTGTGTGACATACTGTACCTGGAATTTGATTTCTGCAGTGATGACTTCCTCGGTCCGCAGCATTTGTAGTCAATAACTTGGTAAATGATGGGATTGTACATAGCTGCTGATTTGGCAAGTAATGTTGGTACCACTGAAAATTCAATTGGTACAGAATCAGGTCTTCCGAACGCTGACCAGACAGACACAATAGCATATGGGGTCCAGGCAATGAGGAATCCTGCGCAGATCAACATTGCCACCTTGTGGTAGAAAGAGAAAATGCTATTTGTTAACCATATACGTGGGAACTCCAGCTACAATTAAGTAACAGGAAATCATTTTATCACTCGTACAACTCAATGCTTTTAAATTCCTAGACAAATCTTCATGCTTTACCATAAATAAAATTAAGAAAACATTAATCATTTATTCTGATTTACTACCAAAAAGGACTTTCTCTGATGAAATTCTGAAAGATTCTAACATTTGCTTAGGTAGGCTAAGAAAATGTAAAAAGAGATACATTGTAGAAATATGAAAATTGGCCTTGGTATTAGACTGCGGTAAAAATGACGGCTTCCACTAAGGAAGTGTCCTCCCATAGGTAGCAGGGGAAGAGAACTCTGGTCATTGCTCTATCTCTCACCTGCTAAGACTGCCATAGGCCCTGCCAGTTTAGAAATCCTACAAGTGATGAAGGAGGAGGCCCACCATGCAGGATTCATATGGTTGTCAATGAAGTCTGTGCACTAAAAGCAACACGTAATTATATCGCTGTGGCACCCCTCTAATCATTGCACTGAGAGCAGCACATGATTCACTCGTTGTGGCACCTGTCCAATCAGTGCACTGAAAGCAGCACATGACCGACTCGTTGTGGCACCCATACAATCAGGTGTCATTTTCAGTGCACACCCTTGTTGACAAAGTTTTAAATTTACTATCTCTGCTACTCCTGCTCCTGCAGAGCTTAGACAACAGCAGTGCTTGCGTCAGTCTGGAGGATTTCCAACTGAACCTCTCATTCTTAGACAGAAAACTTTTTCACTACATCAGATCAGAAGTAGGAAATTGCTCCTGCATCATGTAGCGGCAGGAGGAGACAGAGGAAATGCCAGAGGAGGAAGAAAGAGTGCAGTGCCGTCCACACTGTGATCACTGTGACCACTATTCCTGCTTTCACAGACTTCTTCCTCCCTTGTCAGGCAATCAGTGGTTTTACAGTACATTCTTGGAAACAGTTTACCCTTAATATGCCAGATAACATGGTAAGTTTAACTCTTGCACATCAACTACAAGCTGGATGCACTTTGTACTTCTTACATCTGCTTTTGCATAAGTTCAACAAAAGCTTCTGTGCTTTCAGGGAATTCTGCTCCTTCCACTATTTAACTGTCAGTCTGTGGCTTCCTGCTTTCCTGCATTCCTCTCCTCACATCATGACACTGTCACATGCAGCCTTTTTAATAACTTTTTTTGCTTATGACACTGTCACATGTAGCTTTTTTTTATTTATTTTTCGGGGTTTTGTGTTTGTGTTTGACTGTCGCTAATAACAAATACAAAAACACCATCACTGCACCTTGGTCAGCTTGATTTCCAGTGTGTGGTTTTTCTGGTTCCTGGTATCGAAGTGTGCAACCTCTTCAGCAGAAGACTTGACTTTGGCGATGATCTTTGCATAT
Source organism: Mixophyes fleayi (assembly GCF_038048845.1). NCBI lineage: Eukaryota > Metazoa > Chordata > Amphibia > Anura > Limnodynastidae > Mixophyes > Mixophyes fleayi. Next base: position 33,083,661 of record NC_134404.1, on the reverse strand, counting down.
GCAAAGACGATCACCGCGGTGGGGAGAATAAGGCAAAAGAAGAGTATACTGACAACAAAGATCTTCCCCTTCAAAGAGGCCTGTGCCAGCCACCAGTCTAAAGTACATGAAGTTCCAAATGGCTCCGGAGCATAGTTCCCCACTCCAACCAATGGCAGAGTAGCCCAAAACGATGCATAAGACCAGATGAATAACAGGCTGATGATTGCATGTCGTCTTTTAAGCCAGGTACCTGCAGAAATGTTATATACAGAGTAAGCAAAGTACAATAGACAATATCTTAATGCTATAATGATTGCCTGCTATATAATGTGAGCCAGAACGATTTTGCCACTCAAGGTGCTAGTCACCAAATTTTAGCAGGTTGGTCTGTCTCTAATCAATGGGTAAACGAAATCATGGAAGGTTCAATCATAGGTGATTATTTCATAAATTGATTTTTCTCAAGCGTGTATTTTAAAATTATATTTTCTAAACATGAATTTTTAGTAAAAAAAACGTGTACAAGCTTACATATTTTTTTTACTCTTACAATATGTTATTAAGCAACTATTTCCATTTGGATCAATGAGGAAAGGTTTGCAAATTGAATAGACAGAAATATGCCTATTGGTCTATATATTATGCTTCCAAACAGAGGGAGCATTATCTCTGGTTGGGTTCAAAGTCTTGGAAGTCTGGAACTTACAAGACTTTGGAAGTTCTAGAATTCTCTCCACCGCAGTTTGGCTTCTTTGTCATGAGTGCTATAATAGCTTCTTCCCCCACCAGAGGAATATGGGATGATTTAGAGTTGAACACAAGTGCAGTTGATCTTGGTAAATATGTGTATTGGATAAAAGTTGTCCCATTGACCATGCACACAATTTGCCCCTGGCAATTGGAGAGGGGGATCAGGGCAATTCATGTGCAAGTACAGTAAGGGTGTGTAGACATAAGTTAAGTATGCCCATTTGAAATACTCATACTATTTGGGGATACATGTATCTTTTAAATGTGTTCTTTACCAAGAGTAAATGCTGCACCTACACAACACAATTGCTGTTTCGAGTTAATGATGATTGACACATATCTGCTCCATACACATTTATACACTAGAAATAATATTGCACATATCTTAAATTGTGTGTAACCCAAAGTGCAGATGTGCAAATGAAAATGTACAGATGCATCTTTGAGCAAAGCAAATGTTTATATTTTAGATTTAGCTCTAAATAACCTTCCGAGGATTATAAAAGAAGAGGAATGGATATTTGTCTTGTCCCTAGGATTGTTCTTCATTGTACTCCATAAATTATTCTTCACATAAGCCATTTGTTATGTTAATTAGTAAACAGTGTGGCCAGTTTAGTTAGTGCCACAATAAATGGTCACCTCTACAGAATATATATAACGTAGATGTTTTTATTGAAGATTTTTTTTTACTGAATCTACACAAAATTAGGAAATTATCCTGGCTGAAGAGAACAGAGAATAACTATTAAACACCTATTTTCCTAAAAAAAAAAGTACTGTCTGTTAGGATATTGGGATTTCCTCTTTAGCCCTTGTGAGCATGAATCACTGATTGTATATATTGTCATTACCACTTCAGCTGTGGTGAGCATGAGTCATTGCACACCTGTCTAATTAATTTAGGGCGTGTTTTTTCTCCCGAGCTGATTGGATCTTTGGCGTTCAAAACCCCCTCTTGTCCTATGCAGTCTTTGTCAGTGATAGAAGTTACTCTGGACTCTTGGACAGCCTGATCTCTGAGATTATTCAGTTACTGGTTTCTGCTTCAACTCTAACCTTGTATCTTGACAAACAGCCTTGCAACTCCAACTCAGCTTTTTGGCAAACAGCTCTCTTTGAATTCTTTTGTGAGTACTGTAGCTTAAACATAGAATTGCCTATGTGAAACAATCATCTGCTGGCTAGGAAGGAAATCCTTCTTCATCACTTACCTGCTGATTCTGTGAGTACTGCAGCTTGAACATAGAACTCCTTATATGAAATAATTATCTGCTGGCTAGGAGAGAATTCTTTCTACATCCATCTGTCTGTTGATACTGCATCGAGGGGCTCTGGGCTTGTCTAAGTTGTGCATGGTTTTTGCTGCCTTCAGGTTATCAGGAATATTGGATCTGCTCCATTACTAAGATTGCATCTATGAGTACTATTGCCTACTGTCAGAACTGTTGTTATACTGTTTGAAGTACTACAGAATGCTAGTGTCCCTGAACATCTTTAATTACTACAGCTGTCTGAGACTACCATTACTAGAGACTTTGTCCTGTGCTTATCAATCAGTTTCTAGCTGTGTTTCCTCTGTATTTGAGCATCGGTCAATATGAATGTTTTCAACATATTTAAAATACAGTTGTTTGAAATTCTCTCCTGCCTCTATCTTGCCTTAAATTAGCTAACACTGTCAAAAACAACTAAAAAGGACAACAAAAAAATAAATGTTTACATCCTTAAGACTTTATAGAAGAATATGGTGTAAAATGTTATGTTTAAGATCATTTGCAGATTCCTCCACTTCTATAAGAAAGCCCCCATAGATGCAATGAAACACAGAAAATAATGATTTGAATAGATGGTTCATTCTTTATATATCTGAAAAGTTTAACTACATACGGTGGTGATTATATTCAACTCACTGCCAAAATAATGGTGCCTCCAAAAGTGTGGGGTGATGTAATCAACATTCAAACATCCTTGTGGCCATGTAAAAAATGCTTAAGGAAGAGATCTCAGTGACTTTCCTCCCACACTCCAAAAACATACTGGTAGGTTAATTGTCCGCTATCTAATTGACCCTAGTCTCTCTCTCTGTCTGTGTGTGTGTGTGTGTGTGTGTGTGTGTGTGTGTGTGTGTGTGTATGTGTGTGTGTTAGGAAATTTTGACTGTAAGCTCCATTGGGGCAGGGACTGATGTGGATGAGTTTTCTGTACAGCGCTGCGGAATTAGTGGCGCTATATAAATAGTTGCTGATAATGATGATTTTGAAAGAGGGGCAGCATTTGGCAGGAGCTACACTAGTCACGCAGCTTGTTGATGTTCCATGTGGAGCAGTAGATACGTTAATGTTGGCACGGAAGTTTGAGGGATTTATATTATCAAGAACAAACAACAGTATATGAAGAACGTTCTGGAGCCTCTTCCACAATCATTAACAAAAAAACAACGGATGGAATGTCTCATAGGATTGGTGTCGCTTGTAGAAACTATGTTAAACAAAAGCAAAGTGGCTGTGGTGGCTTCTGATGGCCCACCAGTTATGGAGCTCCATCAGTTATAGAGAGCACAACCTCTAGGTACATCTTGATCTCTGTTGGTCAGCTTTTTATTTATATATCGAGGGGTCAGGAAAACTTTTACTTACCATACCTCAGATGGCAGATTTTCAGATATCTGTCTAAGCTGACGACTGTCATCGTTATGAGGCTTCCACAGCCAAAGAAGAACCCAATCCATCCATAGCATTGGCAGATACCCCAACCGAACACCCAGCGGTGGCTGAAGAAGGACACTATAGCGAATGGCTTTCCTGTCACTGCAATAAGATGCAAAGGAATCAGAACAGAATTTACACAAGTTTACAGAATAAAGAAGTTTTGTATTTATCATTTTAATTTTAATAAATCAGTATGTTCTACTGAAATACAATTTATTTTGTACAATGTCTTCATCTTTCTCCTCACTCCGCATTTTTTTATACCTAAAAGTAGTGTCAGCTGTGTCAGCAGGTTATTGTCACCGTTCTAGAGTGTTGTGTGACAGGGACATCAGTTGACCTTCCAGGCTGCTACATTTACAATGTGCAATAAAGATCACACCTGCAATCCGCCTTAATAGGCGCAATGACATGTCCACCAAGAGCATTTCAAGGTGAAATAAACTTCACGGTCTTTGAAAACAAGTGGAAAGTGGAAATGAAACTGCTCCTAGTCTTGTGGGTTGACCAGGCGCGGGCTGGGAGAGGGATGGCCGGGGGGGCACACAGGTGGCCGCATCATATTACATGGGATGCGGCCGCGTCATTGATGACGCGGCCGCATCCCCTGTCACGTGATGCGGCCGCCTGTGCGCTGACGCGGCCGCATCTGATCTAATCACCTGCTCCAAAATGCTTTGGAGCAATAATCGTTCATCGTTTGAGTGTACAGTCATGGCCAAAAGTTTTGATTATGACACAAGTATTGGTTTTCACAAAGTTTGCTACTTCAGTGTTTTAAGACCTAAGATGTTGCTATGGTATACTGAAGTAAAATGACAAGCTCCACGGCGATCCAGCGCCTTTTCACAGAGGGACACAGAAGGGGAAGCACAGTCTGTAGAGCAGTTGGGCAGCGTCATAGGTAGAATAGAAAGAGGAGAGGGTAGCAGTGTTCTTCAAAGTCTACAGAGACATTCAGGAGAGCTCCATTGCTCCATTACTAATTGTCATTGCTGAAATACAAATACTAGGGCTGGCAGGCTTGGTGTAAATCTGCAGTCAAATTGTACGGTGTTATATACGTTACACACAAAGAGGAGAGCTCCATTGCTAATTGTCATTGCTGAAATATAAATACTAGGGCAGGCAGGCTTGGTCTTCTGAATTTGCAGTCAAAGTGTACGGTGTTCTCAAAATGGATTCACAGCAGTACACAGAAGAGCAGAAGCACCAAGCAGCTGTTGGCACCAGTCATGATGATAGTAAACCCTCTACGTCATCTGGTAAAGCCTTTGTTAAAGTGCATAGTGTTTGTAAGTCAGGGAAACCAAAATGTAAAAAAAAACACCTTTCACCTAGGTCAAGCAAAAAAGACCTGTAACCCAGGCAAAGTTATCTGCAGACAAAAATTGCCAACATGCCATTCTACGAATGCAGTGTGTTAGGAACTCCCAAGCCAGTACAATGAAACTCGGGGACTACTCTGAAGGCCCGGTGTTCGCTGGAGCCCCTAGTGGTGGGGACAGACTGGGCTGCGGGCCGACCGAGGGTCGAGTAATGTATACTGGCTTAAAGGAGTACCCAGGAGTGGAGTGATTGGCGAGCTGTAGTTACGAAGAATCCTAGGTCAAAGGGTCACAAGCACAGATGCAAAATCCAGAGACAAGCGAAGGGTCAGACACACAGGCAGAGAAGCAAAATCCGGAATCCAGGCAAAAGGTCGAGGTCAGAAGAGAAGGGTCACAGGTCCAAGAACAAGCAGGGGTCAAAACACGGGTAGTCAAATCCAAGGTAGCAAGAACCAAACGGATAGCACAAGCAGGCAGCAGGACTGAGGACAGAACGCTATAACCGGCAGTGAGGCTGCAGACCTCACTGCCTTAAATACCAGTACTGGCCAATCAGAGCCTAGCTCTGAAATCACATGGGCAGGCTCAATCCTGACACATTAATCAGCCCACAGGCTTGTGGGCGCTCCTGCGCATGCGCCCTGCTGTTCCCAGCTGCTGGGACGCAGCGCCCCTGTAATTAGCGTCCGACCGTTGGTAAAGGCAGGAAGTGACGTCCCGGTTGCCATAGCGACGACCGGGACGCCTACAGGAACTAGGTGAGAGTCGCGGCGGTGCCCGCGGCCGCCGCGACTGCTAACACAGTGGCAAGGAAAGAATGAGGCCTTCGCCTTTCTCTATGAGCGCTAGTTCTGCAACTGTCACTGAGGCATCTTCTTGTAAGGTCAGTCGTGACCAAGCAAGACCTTGTCATTCGGACTCCAAAAGTGGTGTCCAAATAGTGTGAAAGCCGAGCTGGAAGAAAACAGTAAGGCATTAGAGGAAAATATATGTTCAGATTCAGAAATGACACAAATCCCTGAGGAGAGTCTATCCACGAGTGCTATGTGTAATCCTGACCATTCAGCGACTACCCAAAATCTGACAGCACTTTAGCCGATAGGATAACTCGATTGTCATGTTCCCTACCTTGCTGTCACATCGTCTGCTTGTAATATATCCTGGAAACAATTGCGGTCAATGAACATGCTGCCGTGGAAAAATGACCTTCAACTTAAACTGCGACACTGACATTCTTCGTATTAAGGTGGTCATTTAAGGAAGCGATGCATCTACAATGTACAATAAACAAGCAGTACATCATCAGCTAGGTCCCTTCTCTCACCTACATCCCGACGCCTGCAATCTACACTCACAACACCGTCCTCATCAATATCCTCAGTAGCGATCGGAGTTAGTCCTGCATCCAAGTTGGTAAGGCTAGATGACTCCTCCACTATCCTGGATTCCTCAGAAGAATTCTTAAGCGTTAGTCCCACTGATGTTGCTGCTGCTGCTGCTGGGGGTGAATCTTCATCCCAGAAGAGACCAGGAAGAAGACTACTAGTAGTTTACAACAATTTGACTGTTAAACAATCCTTTGCAAGAAGAAGCAAGTATGACAGCTGTCACCCAGTTGCAAAGCGGATCAGAGACACCATGGCAACTATCCTAGTATTAGATCTGCGTCCAATATCCACTATTAAAGCAGCTGGTTTTAGACAGTTACTTGAGGTCTTGTGTCCTCATTACCAAATTCCATCACGACACCATTTTACTAGAAAAGCTATTCCTCACCTCTACCAGAAGGTTCGGAAAAATTTAATTATTGGGCTACACAATGGCACTCTACCCACTGTACACTTAACCACAGATATATGGACAAGCAGAACTGGGCAAACTAAAAATTATATGACTGTGACATCCCACTGGGTTGGTGATTCACCTTCACCAGCAGGAACAGCAACAGCATGTACCTAAGTACGTCACATTTGTCAGAAGCAGGGTACTCTGTGTATAATCGGCTTAACTGAGAGGCATAACTTAACTGAGCTGGCAATCTGTTACAAAAACTAAGGAAATGTCATTGAAAAATGGCTTATCCCGCTAGGACTCTCCTCAAGATATGTCATTTTTGATAACACCACCAATATTGTGAGAGCATTACAGTTGGGTGAATTCCATCACTTTCCCTGTTTTGCTCACACAATAAACTTGGTGGCGCAGAGCTTCTTAAAAAATGACAGGGATGTGCAGGAGATGCTGTCTGTGGCCCGTAAAATATCTGGACATTTCCAACATTCGGCAACAGCGTGTAGGAGATTGCAGCAGCTACAAGAGCAATTTAATTTGCCCTGCCACCAACTGAAGCAAGAGGTGGTAACAAGGTGGAATTCCACCCTGTATATGCTTCTGCGGATGGAGGAAAAGCGAAAAGCCATCCATGCTTACTCCACAAGCCATGACATTGGGACAGGAGGGGGGATGTATTTTAGTCAAGCGCAGTGGAGAATACTTTCCGTGTTGTGCAAGGTGCTGAAACCATTCGAAGTAGTCACCTGTGAAGTGAGTTCAGACACTGCTAGTTTGAGTCAAGTGATTCCTTAATTAGACTTTTGGAAAAGCAGCTTGAGAAACTGAAGGAGGAGATTAAACAAAGCAATTACGCTAAGTATGTCGGACTTGTAGATCAAGTACTTTATTCGCTTCGCCAGGATCCAACATCTTGAAATCGGATCACTACATTTTGGTGACTGTGCTTGATCCTCGGTTTAAGACCTATGTCTTCTCTTTGTTTCCAACTGACCCAGATCTGAAGAGATACAATGAGCTCCCGGTGAGCAAGATGACAGCTCAAGTGTTACATGACAAGATGGCGTCTCCTCCTTCAGTTCCTCACTCAACTGCAGCTAGGAAAAACTTAGCTTTCCCCAGAGACCCTGGGATGATGCAGATGACTCAGCACAACATTTTGACATCTGGTGTGGTCTAAAAGAATTGACCAAAAAACGTGACACCTCTGCCGTAACTCCACCTGATCCTACTATCAACATCCAAAGGATGGTGAAGGATTATTTTCACGACAGCATAGAAATAGACACATCAGACAGTCCCTTTACATACTGGGAGGAAAAAAAGTGAATTTGGAGACCCATGTACCAACTCACTTTGCACCGCTAAGCTGCCCACCCTCCAGTGTGTACTCAGAAAGAGTTTTCAGCACAGCAGGGAACTTTGTCAGCAATCGGCGTAGGAGGATACTTCCTCAAAATGTGGAAAGGATGATAATAAAAATGAACTTCAAGTTCTACGAGGAAGACCTTTCCCGCCAATTACATCAAAATACTGAGACTTACCGTTATAGTGGACTCCAGTGGTGATGAGTTAATAATGTGTGAGGATGATGTACACACTGATGAGGGTGAGGATGATGCTGAGGATGATGACAACAACATCTTGCCACAGTAGAGTTCATTAACAGAATTGTTACCTTAGGTGCCTTAAGCCCATTGTTACCTTGTTTTGTGGGGGCCCAAACAAACCAAGCACTTCAGCCACAAGGTATGGCACTCCTTGTCGCCGAAGTGCCTGGTTTGTGAAAGTGTGCATGTCCTTTTTAAGATCCATCATAAGGGTGGGTGGCAGGGCCCAAGGACAGTTCCATCCTGCACCACTTTTCTTTTCAGCTATCACTGTGCGCCAATGTTACCTACATGTGCTATATACTGTTGTGTGCTTTGCAAAACTCAAAGATGACTCAGCACAACATTTTGACATCTAGTCTTGTCTACTGTAAAAGAATTGACCAGAATTAGTGACAACTCGGCTGTAACTCCACCTGATCCTACTATCAACTATCAACATCCAAAGAATGGTGGAGGATTATTTTTAATTTTTTTTGAACGGTATAAAGACAACTGTTATATTATCAAAGAACAACGTTGCTTTCAGAAGTAATGTAAGCATGGATGTCTAAATAGACGTGTATATGTATTACCTTCCACTTTGCTGCTGTTTCATCAAGTGTTTGTAATCTGTACTTTACATCAAAGGTACCTATCTATATTATAATTTTGTGGGAATTGGGGCCTATTCGAAGCTCAGTGATGAACTCACTTTTTGCTGGGAATTACAATGGCTCTTTTTAGTGCATTGTCTGGCAGCCTGGATTGGTGTGTGTCTGATAAAAGCACGCATCCCAGGGGGGGTCAGCTCTCGTTGCCATGTATTAGCTGTAGAATTACCACAGTTATCCAAGAAACGGGTGGAGCGATTAAATGAACCATAACTGGTTTCATGACAATTCCATCTTGCACCACTTTTCTATTCTGCCACTGCTGTGTTCCAATGTTTCCTAGACGTGCTAGGAACTGCTGTGTGTTTGAGTCATTGCTCTGTCGCTTAACATCCAGCCAGGTAGCTGCAGTATTTGTCCAAAAGTGTATGAAAATAATATTGTGACCTGTAAAGTGGTCAAAATTGACTGCAAATTAATTGAAATTAGTGTTGTTGAGGTTAATAATAATGTAGGAACAAAAAAAGAGCAAAATTATTTGAACTTAACAATTTTTTCGCAATTTTTCTAAAAAATACAGATCCAAAACCAAATACAAAACCAAAACACACAAGGGGAGTTTTGCCAAAACCAAAAGATGAAGTTAATCCAGATCCAAAACCAAAACCAGAACACAGGGGTCAGTGAACATCTCTAGTATCTACACTACAGTAAATGTGATCTATGTACTCTCCACTAGATGGCAGTGTTGTGACGGTCTGACAGCTGGTTAACATTCCTGTGGACTTTCTTTTTGTCCTGTAGTATTTTGCCTTCATTTATATTGTCACGTTTTATTCCTAGGAGTGACCAATATTGTATTAAAACTACAAAAGAGGATATCCAGCTTTCTGAAATCACTTGTTGCTGCTATGACAAACATAATGAGTACAGGTTTAAGGTTGATGCTGGAAGTAACAAGACTCGCGGGAACTGTACAACCTTTCTAGACCCAGATAAATCCATAAGACATGAAAACAACCGAATATTCAAGAATAATCTCTGATCCCTGAAGAAAAGAATTTAAGACGATCAAAGCCTGCCCTGTGGCAACAATATCTGGCGTTAAACACAAAATGATGTTATCAGCGCTGTTAGTATGAGAGATTTATGTACTTTAGTTATGCTGCATCTGCAGCAATACTGCTACACTGTTCTCAGTGCTTAGTCGGGTACTTAGTACTTTTTATGGGGAAGCACATAGATATGTGGTATCTGAGAATGTGTTCCTGAGTGTGGGCTATGTATGTGTGTGATTGCACCTACTTATACACCCACATAAAAAAACAAGAATTTATTTTGTTGAACCAGGTTATTTAAATAGAGGTGTAGAAGGTTCATATTGGGGGCATTTGCTGCATCTGGGGTGCGTTCAGTATTTTACTCCCCGGAAAGGATCCGAATGTTATAGGTATTCATGAGGTACCAGTAATTAGGAGTCTTCTTATACTTTAAAGTGATGCCTTTTACACCTTTCTAGTGCATTTTATATAGGAAAACGATATAATAAAAGCTTCCAGCCACAGAGAAGTGACATACATAATGAAGACAGCCCTGGTATCCCCTCGCTCTAGTGGTAAATTTAAGACATAAATGAGGATCCACCAAGTAGTATTTTAGAAGCAGAATTGAAACGTGAAATTACTCAGGAGGGTGGCCCTTAATTTTACTAGGTCAAAGTATGAAGTGACATCAAAGAAATGCATTTGTGTATTTGCCCACCTGTAACTAGAGTCAGATCTATAACTGTATGTCAGTATGAGCCATAACTAGAGTCAGATCTATACCTGCCTGTGAGTTAGAGCCATAACGGGAGCCAGATCTGTACCTGGCTGTGAGTATGAGCCATAACTAGAGTCAGATCTGTACCTGCCTGTGAGTTAGAGCCATAACTGGAGTCAGATCTATACCTGCCTGTGAGTATGAGCTATAACTGGAGTCAGATCTATACCTGCCTGTGAGTATGAGCTGTAACTGGAGTCAGATCTATACCTGCCTGTGAGTATGAGTCGTAACTAGAGCCAGATCTATACCTGCCTGTGAGTATGAGTCGTAACTAGAGCCAGATCTATACCTGCCTGTGAGTTAGAGCCATAACTGGAGTCTGATCTGTACCTGGCTGTTAGTATGAGCTGTAACTGGAGTCAGATCTATACCTGCTTGTGAGTATGAGTCGTAACTAGAGCCAGATCTATACCTGCCTGTGAGTATGAATATAAATTGAAATGGACAAAGGCAGTTTGGTTTCTGTCTCTCTAGGCCCCCCCCCACTTGTAGAAAATACAAAAAAATTCAGCCGTTATAGACTGTATAATATTAATTGAAATGGACAAAGCCAGTTTGGGGTCAGTCTGTGTATGACACCCTACCCATAATGAGAAATTGCCAAAACAGCAGCCTTTCAAGACGGTACGTGATATGGAAATGCCCCAAGTCCCTTTCCTCTTTGGGGGTAGATTGCACCCTACACTTAAATAGAAAGTTTTAAAAAGATGTTATCGTCATCATCTGGAGCTTCATCCTCACCCTCATCAGTGTGTACGTCATCATCACAGACTATCAATTCATCGCCGCTTGAATCCGCCATTAGAGAACAGTCAGTGCTTGGAAGTCTTGGATGGTGAAGGCCTTCCTCGTGGAAGATGTAGTTCATTTTTATAAACATCATTTTCTCCACATTTTTGGGAAGTAACCTTCTACGGCGATCACTGACTAAGTTCCCGGCTGTGCTGAACACTCGTACAGTACAGGTTTCCAAATGGCCTGCTTTTCCTCCCAGTAAGGAAACGGACTGTCTGACATTTCCATATCAATTACCTCTTGAAAATAATCCTCCACCATCCTATGCATGTTTTTACTCGTATTGGATGGAGTTATGGGCAAGGTGACACATTTTTTGGAAAAATCCTTCAAACCAGCCCAGATGTTAAATTGTTCTGGTCTGCCCCCTGCGTCTTCCCTGCTTCTTTTTGGGAAATTTAATTTTTTACGAGCAGCAGCAGCTTGAGAAAGTGAAGGAGGACACGTCGTCAAGCCGAGGCCCAGTTCAGCGGCCAACTTGCTGAGCACTAGCTCCTTGCAAAAGTTCACATCTCGTTCATTTTGAAGCAAAGACTCAATGTAGGTCTTAAACCTTGGATCAAGCACAGTGGCCAAAACGTACTGATCCGAGTTCAAGATCTTAATAACTCGAGGATCATTGTGAAGCGAATGAAGTACTTGATCGAGAAGGCCAACATACTTTGCGGAATTGCTTGATTTCATCTCCTCCTTCAGTTTCTCAAGCTGCTTTTCCAATAGTCTAATTAAAGGAATGACTTGGCTCAAACTAGCAGAATCTGCACTCACTTCACACGTCACAACTTCAAATGGTTTCAGCACCTTGCACAGGACTGAAAGGATTCCCCACTGTGCAAGACTGAAATACATGCCCCCTCCTTTCCCAATGTCATGGCTTGTGCAATACGCTTGGATGGCTTTGTGCTGTTCCTCCATCCTCTGCAGTATGTACAGGGTGGAATTCCACCTAGTTACCACCTCCTGCTTAAGTTGGTGGCAGGGCAAGTTAAACTCTCTTGGAGCTGCTGCAATCTCCTACATGCTGTGGCCGAATGCCTGAAATGGCCTGAAATCTTATGGCCACCGCAAGCATCTCCTGCACCTCACAGTTATTTAGTAGGAAGCTCAGCACCACCAAGTTGATGGTGTGAGCAAAAAAAAGGATTTTGTGCTGGAAATCACCCAGCTGTAATGCTCGCACTATATTGTTGGCGTTATCAGAAATGACATATCCTGGGGAGAGTCCAAGTGGTATAAGCCATGTATCAATCATATCTCTTAGTTTGCGTAACAAATTGTTAGCTGTATGCCTGTTAGTGAAGCCGGTGATACAAAGAGTGGCCTGCCTGTGACAAATGTTACGTAGTGGTGTACATGCTGCTGCTGTTTCTGCTGGTGAAGGTGAATGACCAGCCCAGTGGGCTGTCAGTCATATAGTCTTTAGTTTGACCACTCCCACTTGTCCACATATCTGTGGTTAAGTGGACAGTGGGCAGAATGGCGTTTTTCAGCGCAATCTCTACATTTGTACACACTTTTTGGTATAGTTGTGGAATAGCTTTACGGGAAAAATGGTGTCGCAATGGAATTCTGTAATGCGGACACAAAACCTCAATTAACTGTAAAAAACCAGCTGCGTTTATTGTGGATATTGGACGCAGATCTATCACTAACATGGCAGCCATGGCGTCTGTGATTCGCTTGGCGACCGGGTGACTGCTGTCATATTTGCTTCCCCTAGCAAATGATTGTTTCACAGTTAATTGTTGAAATGTAGGACTGCTCTTTTTCTGGGCCTTCCTCTGGGCTGACGATTCACCCCCAGCAGCAGCAACAGCAGCAGCAGTGGGACTAACGCTTTCTTCAGAGGAATCAATAATAGTGCAGGAGTCATCCAGCCTTAATAAGTGAGATGCAGGGCTAACTCCGAGCGCTACTGAGGATATTGATGAGGATGGTGTGGTGGGTGTATTTTGTAGCCGTCGGGAAGTCGGTGACCGGAGGGTCCTAGGTGATGATGGAGTGCTTGTAATTTTTTTGGAAGAACTTTCAGCTTTTCCCAACACTTTGTTATGAACTCTCGTCAAATGGCGTAACATGGATGGGGTTCCAAGATGGTTAAGGTCCCTCCCTCGACTGACTGTGGCTTAACATACACTACAAATGGCTATACAGTTGTTGTCTGGATTGGGGTAGAAATAATTCCACACATAAGAAGTGGATTTTTTAGTTTTATGGCCTGGCATGACAATGCCCTTTTTCTTGTCACGTGCCAGAACTGCTGCCACTGGTGCAGGACTTACATAAACAACCTCATCCTCATCAACATCCTCATTAGCGCTGTCACTCACCGGACTGTGAGTGCTTCTTCCCGGACATTTAGGAACCGTGGCCGTCCTCCATCCTGAGGGACTGCGCATGCGCAGCCCTTTCTAATCCTTCAGTGTATGTTCCTTTAACTTAATTGGCAGATCAGGCAACACTCCCTATATTAAGCACCTGTGGTCAACACCACGTTGCCTGATCTTGGAGTCTCATTCCCCATGAGTCTCTGAAGGTGTTCCTGTGCTTCCTCGTGTATTCAGCGCTGCTGATTCCTGTGGTTTCCAAACCACTTCTACCTCTGTGGTTTCCAAACCACTTCTACCTCTGTGGTTTCCAAACCACTTCTACTACTGTGGTTCCCATACCACTTCCACTCACCTGTGTATCATCGTGACTGTTAGCTGATTCCTATTGCTGCCTCCGTGCACTACAGTCTTCTAACCACTTCAACTCTACCATATATTATTGTGACTGTTAGCTGATTCCTATCGCTGCCTCCGTGCACTACAGTCTTCAATCCACATCCACTCACCTGTGTTTCATCGTGACTGTTAGCTGATTCCTATCCGCTGCCTCCGTGCACTACAGTCTTCAACCTGCAACTCGTCTGTGTTTCATCGTGACTGTTTGGCTGATTCCTATCCGCTGCCTCTGTGCGCTTCAGTCTTCAGTTCATCTCAGCTCTCCCGTGTCTCCTCGAGACTGCTGCCACTATTGCTATCTGCTACTCTCCGTGATCAACAGTTCCAGTTCAACTCTGCTCTCCTGTGTCCCATCGTTACTGCACCTGCTGGTTGCTATTGGCTACCTCCGTGTGTCCGCAGAGACCTGCTGCTGCTACTCCTCAGCTCTACTCGTCCATCTACTGCTGATCCGCTCTCCACGCTTTCCTGTGTTCCCACTGGTCTCTACCCGCCTGTCAGCATTGGATTCGTGTCTCTCTACTTACCCCTCTGCTAGACCATCGCCATTCTCCAGGGTCCTCCAGGAGTCCAGTTCCACGCTCTACTGATTCCTGTATATTTGTTTCCCTGCTGGTCTACCTACCTGTGCGCTGCACCTGCTAGACCACCGCTTCACCCATCCAGGGACTTTGCATCCTGCCGGCCTCCTGCCGTTCAGGTATCTCTGCACTCCTGTCTGACTGCCTGCTTCTGAACCACGGTATGCATACTTCTCATTGACTGTGCTGGTGTATTGCATATCTTGCTGGACTGTGTTGGTTCTCCTCTGGAGTTTGCTATCCGCTGAGTCTATTGCCATCATTGACTGTGTTATCTCGTGCCGGATTACTTCAAGAGACTTTCTATTATTGCAGTGCTGTTCAGTCATATATATATATATATTGTGCATATTACTGTGGATCAAGTTTAAGGTGCCCGTGTATATCTTGTGTTGCAGTCTCTCCCCGTGCACCCCCTCACATATATATTCAGTGGTACAACTTGCTAGTGGCAGACCACTGATCCCTGTTTCCAGTATCACCTGTTCCAGTATCCTCTCACATAGCAGTGGTACAACTTGCTAACGCAGACCACTGACTCCCCGGATACCTCCACTTGGATTCCATTCCTTCACTCAGACAGCGGTACAACTTGCTATCCGCAGACCGCTGACTCTCATCACCTCCTCGTTTCTGTTGGACATTCCTCCTCACTATAGCAGTGGTACAACTTGCTACCGCAGACCACTGACTACCTTCACGTGTCCTTTGTCCATACAGTTCCTCGTGTATTATTACCTCCATATTGCCAGTGCTGCTAGTCATAGACTTTCCTGAGCATCTCATCATCTGCTATTTCCTGTTCCGTGATCACCCTGCTACCAGAGTACCATATTACCACCTATACTGCTCTGGTAAGCCTATCACCTGGTGATCCCTGGGTAAAGACTCCTAGTGCCCGTGACAGTAAGATCAGGCCATGACAGACCCAGATACGGAACCTACCGCTAAAGAGATGCTGCAGCATCTGGTCAGCCGTGTGGAGCAACAGGATGCTCGCCAACAGCTGTTACTTCAATGTTACCAATCGTTAACCTCCCAAGGAACATCTGGACAGACTGTTACAGCTAATATTGAAGCTCCTGTGCTTTCCTTCGTTTCCCCAGTGCCATCCCAGGTGTCTACAGCTCCCACTCTTCACCTGCCTACTCCGTCAAAGTACAACGGGGACCCCACAACTTGTAGGGGTTTCCTTAACCAATGTTCAGTCCATTTTGAGCTCCAACCTCAAAATTTTTCTACCCATCGTTCCAGAGTGGCCTATCTTATCTCATTGTTTTCTGGACAAGCCCTGGCTTGGGCCTCCCCTCTGTGGGAAAGAAACGATCCAATACTACAAGATAGTGCCAAATTAATTTCCACGTTCCGAAGTGTGTTCGATGAACCAGGTCGTGTGACCTCCGCTGCTTCCAGCATTCTTCGTTTGCGACAAGGCTCCCATACAGTAGGCCAGTACGTCATTCAATTTAGGATCTTAGCCTCTGAACTTTAGTGGAACACTGAAGCATTAGTTGCCGCCTTCTGGCAGGGGCTCTCCGATAAAATTAAAGATGCACTGACTACCCAAGAGCTTCCTTCGTCACTAGAAGATTTGATCTCTCTTTGCCATCGTGTAGATATGAGATTTCGTGAAAGAGAGTCTGAGAAAACAACTTCTGTTAAAGCACCTCTTCGTTCAACCCCTCAATTTCGTCCAGCTTCACCCTCTGTGATTCCCATGGAGATAGGACGTTCCAAATTATCTTCAGAAGAGAGGAAACGAAGAGTAAAGAATAGACTCTGTATCTATTGTGCTGATTCCACGCATATGCTCAGCTCTTGCCCTAAGAAATCGGGAAATGCCAGGCCCTAACTAGTTCTGGAGAGGTGAAGTTAGGGTCCCTGGAGTCCTCTCCATCGTCTATGAAATCTAAAGTCTGCGCTTTTGATGTTACGATTTCCTTTGCTACCAAATCCTTTGAGTCACAGGCATTGATTGATTCCGGAGCAGCAGGAAATTTCATTTCTAAATCACTAGTGAATCAATGGTCTCTACCAGTGATTACTTTAAAAACACCCATTACTGTGACGGCTATAGATGGATCACGTCTCATCAATGGTCTCATCACCCAGAGTACGTCTCCAGTAACACTTCAGATTGGTGTACTACACCATGAAGAAATTTCGTTTTTAATTCTTCCAGTTACGACAAGTCCGATTGTCTTAGGCCTTCCATGGCTTCAGTGTCACTCTCCCCAGATTGACTGGCGCACCCCTCAAGTTACGTCTTGGGGGTCTGAATGTCACCATCGTTGCCTTTCCCAAGTTATTCCTCTTAAAGTACAGCAATCTTCCATCTCATCTTCCTCCCCGGGACTCCCTCCTCAGTATGCTTCATTTGCCGATGTGTTTGATAAAGCTCAGTCTGAACGTCTTCCTCCTCATCGTTCTTGGGATTGTCGGATCGACCTTCTACCTGGCAAGACTCCCCCCAGGGGTCGGGTCTATCCACTCTCGTTACCTGAAACTCAAGCCACATCTGAGTACATACAGGAGAATCTCCAGCGTGGGTTTATTCGACCTTCCACCTCTCCCGCTGGAGCTGGGTTCTTCTTCGTCAAAAAGAAGGATGGATCACTACGCCCTTGCATAGATTTTCGTGGACTCAACGCCATTACTATCAAGAATCGGTATCCCATTCCGCTGATCACTGAGCTATTCGATCGCATCAAGGGAGCTCGGATCTTTACTAAGTTGGATCTTCGTGGTGCCTACAATTTAATTAGAATCCGTTCCGGTGACGAATTGAAGACAGCGTTCAACACCAGAGATGGGCATTACGAATATCTAGTAATGCCTTTCGGGCTGTGTAATGCCCCCGCTGTTTTCCAAGGCTTCATCAATGAGATCTTTCGGGACTTATTATATGTATGTGTCGTTGTCTACCTGGACGACATATTGATCTTTTCACAGGACCTGCCTTCTCATCACCAACATGTGGCAGAGGTCCTCTCCAGACTACGGAAAAATTCATTGTTCTGTAAATTAGAAAAATGTTCATTCGGGTTGCCCCAGTTTCCATTCTTAGGGTATATAGTTTCCGGAGTTGGCCTGAAGATGGATCCAGACAAAGTAAATGCTGTATTACATTGGCCCCAGCCAACTACTCTTCGTGCTATCCAGCGTTTTTTAGGTTTTGCCAATTACTATAGACGCTTCATTCAAGACTTTTCATCCATTGCATCTCCTATTGTGGCCCTGACTCGGAAAGGGGCTAATACTAAGCAATGGTCATCTGAGGCTCTCCAAGCCTTTCAAATTCTCAAAGAGTCCTTCTCGTCTGCTCCCATTCTTCGACAGCCTGATGTGACACTCCCCTTCTTCCTAGAAGTAGATGCCTCTAATGTGGGCTTAGGAGCCCTTCTCTCCCAACGCTCGGAGCAACAAAAATTACATCCTTGTGCCTTCTACTCTCGGGGTCTTCTGCCCGCAGAGAAAAATTATACAATCGGGGACAAGGAGTTGCTGGCCATCAAAGCTGCATTAGAGGAATGGAGATACTTGTTGGAAGGAGCTCGCCATCCGGTGACGATCTTCACGGATCATAAGAACTTGTCATATCTGCAATCTGCCCAATGCTTGAACCCTCGTCAAGCAAGATGGTCTCTTTTCTTTTCCCGTTTTGAATTAATTATAACCTTCAAACCAGCCGCTAAGAACAAGAAAGCTGACGCTCTATCTCGAGCTTTTGTGACGTCCTCTGATGTAGAAGAGGTTCCCAACCATGCTATTCTAGACCCCAAATGTATTTCACTGGCTGCTTCATCCACCAAAATGCTACCATTTGGGAAGACCCTCGTGCCTCCTACTCTGAGGAGGAAAATCCTTTCGTGGTTCCATGCCTCTCGTTTTTCTGGACACGCCGGTGAACACAAGACCTTTGAGATTCTCTCTCGAAGTTACTGTTGCCCTTTAATGAGGAGAGACGTCAAAGAGTTTATTGCTTCCTGTGATTTATGTTCTCAGTTCAAATCCTCCCGCAGAACTCCAGCAGGGTTGCTGCGACCACTACCCATTCCGTCCAAACCTTGGACCCATATTAGTATGGATTTCGTTACTGATTTGCCACCAAGTAAGAATCACAATACTATTTGGGTAGTGGTAGACAGATTTTCGAAGATGGCTCATTTCGTCCCTCTGTCTGGTTTACCTTCCTCGTCTACTCTGGCTGAACATTTCATTAAAGAAATCTTCCGCATCCATGGATGTCCGTCTGAGATTGTGTCAGATAGAGGAGTACAATTCGTTTCCAGATTCTGGCGGGCCCTTTGTAAAACCTTGGGCATACGATTAGCACTCTCATCTTCTTACCATCCGCAATCTAACGGACAAACGGAACGAGTCAATCAAGATCTTGAGACTTTTATAAGGATGTTCTCTTCAGCCAATCAAGACAACTGGGTAGAATTGCTTCCTTGGGCTGAATTCGCCCATAACAACATGTACCATGAGTCATCATCCAAAACTCCATTCTTTGTGGTCTACGGTCACCATCCGTCTTTTCCGGAATTTCCTGCCCTCCCGCCCACCCAAGTTCCTGCTGTGGAGACTGCTTGTCAGACCTTCAAAAATATCTGGTCTCAGGTCAAAACCTGTTTAAAGAAGACATCTAACAAATATAAGTCCTTCGCAGATAAGAAGAGGCGGGCTATTCCACCACTAAAAATTGGAGATCGTGTCTGGTTATCTACCAAAAATATTCGTTTGAAGGTTCCATCTATGAAATTCGCCCCTCGTTTTATTGGTCCATATAGGATCATTCAAGTTATCAATCCAGTATGTGTTAAACTTCTTCTTCCTAAGAATCTTCGGATTTCCAATGCCTTCCATGTGTCTTTGCTCAAACCTCTCATCATCAACCGTTTCTCGACTCCTCCCTCAGCACCGCAGCCAGTTCAAGTTCATCAGGAGGAGGATTTCGAGATTACTGAGGTATTGGATGCAAAAATTTCGCGAGGAGTTCTCCGTTTCCTCGTTCATTGGAAGGGCTTTGGTCCTGAAGAGCGCTCATGGATCAAAGCTGAAGATCTTAATGCTCCTGCCCTTCTGAAGAAGTTTTATTCCAAAAATCCGGACAAGCCCGGTTCCAGGCGTTCTGTGCCCACCTTTAAAAGGGGGGTACTGTCACTCACCGGACTGTGAGTGCTTCTTCCCGGACATTTAGGAACCGTGGCCGTCCTCCATCCTGAGGGACTGCGCATGCGCAGCCCTTTCTAATCCTTCAGTGTATGTTCCTTTAACTTAATTGGCAGATCAGGCAACACTCCCTATATTAAGCACCTGTGGTCAACACCACGTTGCCTGATCTTGGAGTCTCATTCCCCATGAGTCTCTGAAGGTGTTCCTGTGCTTCCTCGTGTATTCAGCGCTGCTGATTCCTGTGGTTTCCAAACCACTTCTACCTCTGTGGTTTCCAAACCACTTCTACCTCTGTGGTTTCCAAACCACTTCTACTACTGTGGTTCCCATACCACTTCCACTCACCTGTGTATCATCGTGACTGTTAGCTGATTCCTATTGCTGCCTCCGTGCACTACAGTCTTCTAACCACTTCAACTCTACCATATATTATTGTGACTGTTAGCTGATTCCTATCGCTGCCTCCGTGCACTACAGTCTTCAATCCACATCCACTCACCTGTGTTTCATCGTGACTGTTAGCTGATTCCTATCCGCTGCCTCCGTGCACTACAGTCTTCAACCTGCAACTCGTCTGTGTTTCATCGTGACTGTTTGGCTGATTCCTATCCGCTGCCTCTGTGCGCTTCAGTCTTCAGTTCATCTCAGCTCTCCCGTGTCTCCTCGAGACTGCTGCCACTATTGCTATCCGCTACTCTCCGTGATCAACAGTTCCAGTTCAACTCTGCTCTCCCGTGTCCCATCGTTACTGCACCTGCTGGTTGCTATTGGCTACCTCCGTGTGTCCGCAGAGACCTGCTGCTGCTACTCCTCAGCTCTACTCGTCCATCTACTGCTGATCCGCTCTCCACGCTTTCCTGTGTTCCCGCTGGTCTCTACCCGCCTGTCAGCATTGGATTCGTGTCTCTCTACTTACCCCTCTGCTAGACCATCGCCATTCTCCAGGGTCCTCCAGGAGTCCAGTTCCACGCTCTACTGATTCCTGTATATTTGTTTCCCTGCTGGTCTACCTACCTGTGCGCTGCACCTGCTAGACCACCGCTTCACCCATCCAGGGACTTTGCATCCTGCCGGCCTCCTGCCGTTCAGGTATCTCTGCACTCCTGTCTGACTGCCTGCTTCTGAACCACGGTATGCATACTTCTCATTGACTGTGCTGGTGTATTGCATATCTTGCTGGACTGTGTTGGTTCTCCTCTGGAGTTTGCTATCCGCTGAGTCTATTGCCATCATTGACTGTGTTATCTCGTGCCGGATTACTTCAAGAGACTTTCTATTATTGCAGTGCTGTTCAGTCATATATATATATATTGTGCATATTACTGTGGATCAAGTTTAAGGTGCCCGTGTATATCTTGTGTTGCAGTCTCTCCCCGTGCACCCCCTCACATATATATTCAGTGGTACAACTTGCTAGTGGCAGACCACTGATCCCTGTTTCCAGTATCACCTGTTCCAGTATCCTCTCACATAGCAGTGGTACAACTTGCTAACGCAGACCACTGACTCCCCGGATACCTCCACTTGGATTCCATTCCTTCACTCAGACAGCGGTACAACTTGCTATCCGCAGACCGCTGACTCTCATCACCTCCTCGTTTCTGTTGGACATTCCTCCTCACTATAGCAGTGGTACAACTTGCTACCGCAGACCACTGACTACCTTCACGTGTCCTTTGTCCATACAGTTCCTCGTGTATTATTACCTCCATATTGCCAGTGCTGCTAGTCATAGACTTTCCTGAGCATCTCATCATCTGCTATTTCCTGTTCCGTGATCACCCTGCTACCAGAGTACCATATTACCACCTATACTGCTCTGGTAAGCCTATCACCTGGTGATCCCTGGGTAAAGACTCCTAGTGCCCGTGACAAGCGCCCTCGTCGCCTACACAAATCTCCCCCTCATCCTCTTCTATTTCCATAGTGGCATCCTCAATTGGTGTATCACCGGCTACACTCGGGCTGTTCAGGTACACATCAGCAGAACTGCTGAAAGGGTCACTCTTTATGGGTACACTAACAGAATGCTCACGATTAGACATCCCGCTGTTGGATGGACTCTCCACAGGGATTGGTGTAGTTTGTGATTCAGAGCAAACATTATCCTCTAATGCCTTACTGTTTTCTTGCAGCTCGGCTTTGATGTGTAACAGTAGTTGTGCACCACTTGTAGGCTCGGTAACATTTTTGGATCTGCCACTAATAGAGAAAGGTGAAGGCCTCATTCTCTCTTTGCCACTGCGTGTGTAGAATGGCATGTTGGCAATTTTTTTTTTATCGGCACTTAACTTTTCCTCAGTTACACTTCTTTTTCGCTTTAACACAGTAAATTTTTTTTTGGGGTGTGTTTTTTTGACTGATTTCAAAACATTGTGTAGTTTGACATCACCTTGCCCAGATGACGGACTGGGAACACTACCATCAGGACTGGTGACAGAACCTGGTTGCTCATTCTGCTCATATGTGGACTGCTTTGAATACATTCTGAGTCCAAGGCACTTCTAGTGCTACAAATTGTTTTAGATACTGCTGACAAATATGACTTTTGACAGCCAGAAATATTAATGCAAAAGAATGGGGGACACCCCAAAAGCACTTGGAGTTCTAAAAATTATATTTTTAGTCTGCTGACAAATAGGACTTTTGACAGCCAGAAATATTAATGCAAAAGAATGGGGGACACCCCAAAAGCACTTGGGGGTAAATGTATCAATCTCCGGTTTTGTCAACTCGCGGGAGTTCGGCGAGATGACAGCTTAAATTTAAAGCGGCACTGCCTTGTAAAGGGAAAATTCCCTTTGCAAGGCAGCGCCACTTTAAATTTAAGCTAAATTTTTTAAATTAAGCTAAATTTAAGCTGTCATCTCGCCGAACTCCCGCGAGTTGACAAAACCGGAGATTGATACATTTACCCCTTGGAGTGCTAAATATTATTTTTTTAGACTGCTGAAAAATAGTACTTTTGACAGCCAGAAATATTAATGCAAAAGAATGGGGGACACCCCAAAAGCAATTGGAGTGCTAAAATTATTTTTAAGATTGCTGACAAACAGGACTTTTGACAGCCAGAAATATTAATGCAAAAGAATGGGGGACACCCCAAAAGCACTTGGAGGGCCAAATATTGAAAAAAAGACTCCTCTATCCTCCTATCTTCTCTATCAATTGTTATTAGAATTTTAATCAGAATTGTAATCAATCAGAATTGTTATCAGAATTTTATTCTCTGTCCCAGCTCTAATCAGCCTGTGACTACACCCTGCTCTCTCCCTCTGTCAAATGGCGATGAATTGCTTTGTAGGCGGGTATTTATAATTTTCAAATATTGCGAGAACCGAGCCCCGAGATCCGATGACGTCACGATGACGTTCGGCCTCGATTTGGAATCCAAGCGGGCGAGAGAGTACCGAGCCTGCTCGGCTCGGTACTCGGATAGGCAAAGTTCGGGTGGGTTCGGTTCTCGGGGAACCGAGCCCGCCCATCTCTAATAGTTAGGGTAGTATTAGAGTGTGTGCTAGGTTTATAGTTAGGGTAGTAATAGAGTGTGTGCTAGGTTTATAGTTAGGGTAGTAATAGAGTGTGTGCTAGGTTTATAGTTAGGGTAGTATTAGAGTGTGTGCTAGGTGTATAGTTAGGGTAGTATTAGAGTGTTTTCTAGGTTTATAGTTAGGGTAGTATTAGAGTGTCTGCTAGGTTTATAGTTAGGGTATTAATAGAGTGTGTACTAGGTGTATAGTTACGCTTAGTGCTTTTTTTTGTAACAAAAAAGGTGCCGGAACTCACATCACGTAGTCAATCACAATACACACACCAACACACGTCAGTTGTGTAATGAAACATAACAGTCACCGCCCGCAGTAAGTACTCAGTGCGCGACCACACGACCAATCACAAGCTGAGCAGTGCCACAAGCCGAGCAGTGCCAACACAACCAGTGCGGACGATGTACGCATGCATCGTACTCGACACACAAGCAACCCGCATGCACCGTTTTAATGATTTTGCTGCCAACCTGTTACGCTCGACGGGGCGATTCAAGTCCACGTGGACCAAACATCAAATGTTCAAAAGTTACTTTTAAAACTTGGAAAGTCCATTGACAAAAAGGTGCCGGAACTCAGTTCTGGTGAGTTCTATGACAAAAAGAAGCACTGGTTAGGCTTATATTGGAGTCTGTCCTCGGTTTATAGTTAGGCTTGTATTAGAGTTTGTGCTCGGTATATAGTTGGACTTGTATTAGAGTTTGTGCTAGGTTTATAGTTAGGCTTGTATTACAGTCTGTGCTTGGTTTATAGTTAGGCTTCTATTAGAGTCTGTGCTGAGTTTATGGTTAGAGTTGGATTAGAGTTTGTGCTAGGTTTATAGATAGACTTATATTAGAGTATGTGATAGGTTTATAGTTAGGGTTGTATTAGAGTCTGTGCTCATTTGATGGTTAGGCTTGGATAATAGGCTGTGACTAGGGTTAAAACTTGATATACGTTTAGTAATACTTAGATTATAAGATTAAGATTAGTATTAGTACTGGTCATGTCCCAAGCTCCATTTTGCTAGGGGTGAGCAGTAGCCATCAGGGAAACCTACTGGATTAAATAGACTTAGAATGCACACGATTTATAGTGAGTCTGGTGTGACTAACATGGGTCACTAGTACTATATACACAATTCCTAGGAAAATGTTACAAATTCCTCTGTAATCTCTTGAAATTTCCCCTAAATCTAAATGAACCCCTTAAAATTCACTTTGCCCAAATTTTGCTACAGATTTAGCTAGCTACTGCTAAATCTTCTAATTCTACCAGTGCATTGTGCCTATTCACCAGATCCCAGTGCTGGTTCTCCGCATCCATCTATAGCAGCCAGTGAATTATAAAGTGAATTATAAAGAATACACCAGTCCATATCACAATGTATTGCCTGGGCATTTGTACACCTATATATAGCTAATGGTTTTAATGACAAGTACAGTACAAGAAATTCTTTTTTTATATATATCCCAGTACTGAATTAAATGTGGGGCTATGATGGCTGTTAAGCCAGTGAGGCTGTTAGCTAGTGAGAATTCTTCTAAGTGAAATTCTTACAAGTGTATTACCTAGTATAGTTAGAGATATACAAGAGAGGAACAGGAGGGGAACATTCAACCTGCAAACACTGCTACATGAGGACAACATTCAACAATCAGCCCTGAGCTCTGATATCCTCCACCACCTGGATAGTTAACTGCCTGGACTCTCCCTGCTGAACTGTTTCTCACACTTATTCAGGCCTTCTGCAGTATTTTCACTTGGTGATTCCTCTTATGCTGCTTGGATTCCCACTTTTAATCCACACTGTTGCTCCACTAAGCTTGAACTTTGAACTGGCTCCCTCTTGTCCTGTGGATTTGTATAACCAGCTCAGTGCAGCTTGTATTTTGCCCTGTTTTAAACAATTGCCTTCCAATCATGCCTGATATTACTGTTTCACCTAACTGTTTTTTCTAAATCCACCCATCTGCTATCTCTGCTGTCCTTTCTGCTTCTTATTCACTGACTCATACTTTACATCTCTTCTTCCTCTTTTCTCTCCTTCTACCTTTGCATTCTTTTTTATTCACCTCTTGTGCTCTCACCCTTTCCTCACTACACTTGTAAGCCCTTACCATTCTTGATTTCTGAATTCTTTCAACTGTCTATTCCACACTTTCTCTAGCTTTATCATGATTTACTCCTCTTTCACTTCTGTCCTCTCCCTCTGTCCCCCTGCTTCCCATGTCCAACCTTTCCATATTCTTCCACCTCCTCACTCCCCCCTCTCACTTCCCATCCCCCTCCCTATTTCACTCCTCTCTTCTCTTCTGTGCCTCTGGGCCCCTGATCTAACATGCTGCCCCCTCTTCCATCTTTTCCTCTCTCATCCCTTTCCCCACTCACACCCTTTCCTTCTTGTCCCCTTCGCTGCTCTTCTCTCAGCGTCAATCTGCTCCTACCTTCCTCCTCCCTCTCTTTCCCCCCAGCTAATCTTCTCCCTCACGTCACTCCTACCTTCTGCCTCTCCGATTCATAAACCCCCTTATCTGCCCCATCTCCACTCCTCCCCTACCTCTTGCTCCCCTGCCCCTCATCTCCTGTCTGCTGACAAATCCCCTCTTATTTCTGCATCTCGTCCAATTCCAAACCTCTCTTCCTGTCATTCCGCTCACTCCATATCATATTCACCCTTGCAGACGAGCAACCCCAACAATCTCATCCACATCTCTCCTCTTCCCTCTCTTCCACTATCCTGTGGTCTCTGGAATGCCAGATCAGTCTGTAACAAATTGACCTCTATCCATGATCTCTTTATCTCTAGATCCTTCAACCTGCTTGCCATCACTGAAACCTGGCTATCCCCTGAGGACACTACCTCTCCAGCTGCTCTCTCTTTCGGGGGCTTGTCCTTCTCCCACACACCCAGACCGGGGGAACGGCAAGCTGGTGGCGTCGGCATACTTCTCTCCCCCTGTTGTTCTTTTCGGGTTCTTCCCCCTGAACCCTCCCTCTCTTTTTCCTCCTTTGAGGTACACTCTATCCGCCTATTCCACCCAGTCCACCTTCGTGTTGCTGTTATCTACCGTCCTCCTAGTCCTGTCTCCCAATTTTTTGATCACTTTGCCACCTGGCTCCCTCACTTTCTTTCCTCTGACCTTCCCTCCCAGATCTTGGAGGATTTTAATATCCCTATAGACAATCCCTCAGACCCTGCTGCCTCCAAACTTCTCTCCCTCTCCTCCTTCCTTGCTCTCTCTCAATGGATTTCCTCTCCCTCCCACCGCAGTGGCCACTCCCTAGATCTGTTTTTTTCACACCTCGGTACTGTCTCTGACCTCATTAATTCTCCTTTTACTCTCTCGGACCACCATCTCCTCTCTTTTAGCATCTCTCCACCCCTCTCATCGCCCCCGTCCCCCAAGGTTACTCTCACCAGGTGTAATCTTGACACAGTTGATCCTACCAGTTTCTCCTCCTCCCTGGGCTTGCTCCTCTCCCCCATCACCACTCTTTCTTGCCCCGATAAGGCTGTCTCCTTCTACAATCGCACTCTTACCACTGCACTTGACTCTGTCGCCTCGGCTGTCACCGTCCAGCTTCGTTGGTCCCTGCCACAACCGTGGCACTCTAAACTTACCCGCTATCTTCAAAAATGCTCCCGCAGTGCAGAACAGCTTTGATGAAAGTCACGCACTCATGCTGACTTCCTCCACTTCAAGTTCATGCTTGTCTCTTATAGTTCGGCCCTTTCCCTCTCTAAACAATCTTTCTTCAAAGCTCTCATTTCTTCCCAATCTTCCAACCCCCGTCAGCTTTTTGCCACCTTCAAATCCCTCCTCTCCCCTCCCCCTCTCCCACTCCCCACCATACTCTCTGCTGTCGACTTTGCTACCCACTTCACCTCCAAGATTGAGTCTATACGTCATGACATCTCCCAGCAGTCCCTTCTTACCCCACCCTCTCCCCCCTCCATGCCCATTCTGTCCCCCTTCTCACCCTCCTCTGCTGCTGCTATCTCCTTTCTCCCCTCCCCTCCAGTTAGCTCACCCTCCTTCTCTTCCTACACTCCGGTATCTGCAGATGAAGTCCATACCCTTCTCTCTTTCTCTCCCCCCTCCACTTGCACACAAGACCCAATCCCCTCCCACCTCCTCCGCTTCCTCTCTCCCGAAGCCTGCTCCCACCTTGCACACCTCCTCAACCTCTCCCTCTCCTCTGGAATCTTCCCCTCCTCTTTTAAACATGCTCTTGTCTCCCCCATACTCAAGAAACCGTCCCTTGTTCCCGCCTCTCTCTCTAATTACCGCCCTATTTCGCTTCTTCCTTTTGCGTCCAAACTCCTTGTAGGGTTGTCTACAACCGTCTCACCTCCTTTCTTTCCTCTCACTCACTACTTGACCCGCTCCAATCTGGTTTTCGCTCCCTCCACTCCACAGAAACTGCCCTCATTAAGGTCACTAATGACCTTCTCCTCACTAAATCCAATAGACACTACTCCCTTTTTATCCTTCTTGACCTCTCTGCTGCCTTCGATACTGTTGACCACGCACTCCTTTTGCAAACTCTCAAATCTTTAGGCCTATGTAACACTGTGCTCTCCTGGTTTTCCTTTTACCTCACCAACCGCTCCTTCTCAGTCTCTACTCATGATTCTACATCACCCCCTCTTCCCCTACCCGTTGGGGTTCCTCAAGGCTCCGTTCTTGGCCCCCTGCTTTTCTCCCTCTACACCTCCTCCCTTGGTGTCCTCATCCACTCCTTTGGCCTCCAGTACAACCTCTATGCTGATGATACCCAAATCTATCTTTCATCCCCTGACCTCTCCCCTTCCCTTCTGTCTCGTGTCTCCTCCTGTCTCTCGGCCATCTCATCTTGGATGTCCCAACGCTTCCTTAAACTCAATATTTCCAAGACCTAGCTTATAGTCTTCCCCCCTTACAGGACTCTCCCACCTCCCCCCCTCTCTATTTCTGTTAATAACACTACCCTTGTTTCTGTCCCCCAAGTCCGATCCCTTGGGGTCATCCTTGATTCCTCCCTCTCATTTAAGCCTCACATTCTGTCCCTCTCTAAATCCTGTTACTTTCACCTTCGGAATATATCGTATATAAAGATACGTCCCTTTCTCACCACGGAAGCCACGAAAACCCTTGTTCACTCGCTTATTATCTCTCGCCTTGACTACTATAACCTTCTTCTCTCTGGCCTTCCTGATTCTCGCCTTGATCCTCTTAAGTCTATGCCCAATGCTGCTGCCCACCTCATTTTTCTCTCCCGCCGCTCTATCTCTGCGGTCTCCCTCCAACAGTCACTACATTGGCTCCCCATACCCTACAGAATTAAATTTAAACTCCTCACCCTCACCTTTAAAGCTCTTAGTCAATCTTCCCCTCCCTACATCTCTAATCTCATCTCTACCTACACTCCTACCCGCCCCCTCCGCTCTGCCTCTGACCTCCGCCTCACTACTTCACTGATCACTTCCTCTCACTCTCGTCTTCAGGACTTTGCCCGGGCTGCTCCCCTGCTGTGGAACGATCTTCCACGTTCCATCAGGTTAGCATCTACTCTCAAAGGCTTCAAGCGTGCCCTTAAGACTCATTTCTTTATTCAAGTCTATCAGTCCTTCTAACTTTCTTGTCCTGGCTCTCTCCCCTAGTTAGTACCACCCTTTATGTGTCTCCCCCTTCCCTTTAGGTTGTTAGCTTTCATGAGCAGGGCCCTCTTTCCTTGTGTGCTTCTTCTACTGTTCCTTCACCATCTGTACCTCTTGGTGTTATGAGCTTACCTGATCCCCGTTCCGCTGCGCTGTCAGCGTGGTCTAGCAGCGGTATCTGATCCGTGCAGCGCTTCTCCTGATGGCGCCCCCGCACTTCCGGGTTCTTCCTGCAGCTGATCATGTGACTCCTTGGCGGGGAATTCAAACAGCTATATCTTCTCTGCTCTGACACGCTGCCTGCGTCAGAGCAATGTGTTTCCTGTTCCTGGCTAACAGTTCCTGTGTTCCTGACTCCTGTGAACCTGCTCCCTGTATATCCCTCTATTCCTCCTACTCCTGTGTACCAACCTGGCTGTGACCTGACTATTCTTTGGCTTATCCCTGGCACCACGTACTGGACTATCTCCTGTGTACCGACCCGGCTGTGTTATCAACTACTCTCTGGATTTCCCTCTGGCACCGTATACCTGATATCTCCTGTGTACCGACCCGGCTGTGTTCCTGGACCCATCTCCTGCTACACACTCATTTGACTCCGTGCATCTACCGGTTACTGCTCCAGACTTACAAACCCTGGAATTCACGGTTAGTGCCTATACTTGCATCGCTTTATCATATTGCCTGTCTGACAATCCATCACTTAGAACCTTTTTCCTTACGTCAGTAGGCTAACCTGGGGGCCGCGACCTGCGGTTCTTCGGCAGCAAAGCCCACACTACCTTGAGGTGGTTCTTGGTGAAAACCAGAAGGCCGTTAGACTCCGCGCCCTAGGTAAGCCTGTGCAAATACTGACTAAGGCATTTAAATCGCAACAGTTCGCTCTGACCCAGCCTATCTAACTGATGGATACGTCAGGGAATCCCACCGCTAGGGTATTACTGGATCACCTAGCAGCCCAGGTTGAAGACCAGGGGAAGAATCAAGAACAGTTATTACAGATTTTGCAGACTCTGTCTAACAGGTTGGATACGCTTCAAGCAGCTCAGGTGGCAGCTCCAACTCCTCTGCCTGTTCCGGCTCCACAACCTGCCCCCGTCCAGAGCATCCCTGCCGTATCTGCTCCAGCACCCTCTCAACTCCGCATACCTAACCCACCTAAGTTCAATGGGGATCCCAAGGAATGCCGAGGGTTCTTGAACCAGTGTGCTATTCAATTTGAACTGCAGCCCGGAAACTTTCCTACAGAGAAAACTAAAGTTGCTTATATTATCTCCTTATTGTCTGGTCTAGCGCTTGCCTGGGCTTCTCCCCTCTGGGAACATGATGACCCTAGTCTTCATAATTGTGCCATCTTTCTGGAAACCTTCAGACGCATCTTTGATGAACCGGGACGTGTCTCCAGTGCTGCTTCTGGACTTCTTCGTCTACGTCAAGGTACTCTTACTCTGGGCCAGTACGCACTCCAGTTTCGCACAATGGCGGCTGAGCTACGATGGAACAACGAAGCTTTGGTGGCCACATTTTGGCAAGGGTTGTCAGATCGTATTAAGGACGAGTTAGCAGCCCGGGAATTACCCACTACTCTGGACGAATTGATTTCCCTCTGTAACCAGATTGATATTCGGTTCCGAGAACGTACTCAAGAGAGAGAAAGTTCCCGCCGATCTACATTCTGCTTGGCACCCCGATTTCAAAATCCAATTACTCCTGAGGAAGAGCCTATGCAGTTGGGAAGGGCACGTTTATCCCAGGAGAAAAGAAAGAGGCGATTCAGGAACCGTTTGTGCCTCTATTGCGGAGAAACCGGTCATGTTTTAAGCCAGTGTGGGAGGCGTCCGGGAAACGACCGAACCTAACTGACGTTGGAGAGGCTAAGTTAGGTAGGTCTATTCCCTCTCCTGTGGATTCTAGTTTTTCAATCCAAGTCCTTCTGCGCTATATTGATAAACAACTGTCTTTTCCAGCTCTCATTGACTCCGGAGCAGCGGGGAATTTTCTACGAGCTGACATCGTAGAAAGGTTGTCGTTACCCACGCAACCATTGGATCCACCTGTCGCAATTACAGCTATAGACGGCAGCCGTATTTTTGGAGGATCCATTAAGAACAGAACTGTCAACTTTTCTCTACGCATCGGAGCCTTACACACTGAAGAAATCTCCTTTCTAGTCATCCCGAAGGCCATCAACCCTGTGATTCTAGGCCTACCTTGGCTCAGACTTCACTCTCCCACTCTGGATTGGCAGAAGCCTGAGATTCTTGCATGGGGTCCAAGATGTCATTCCAGATGTCTTCCCAGGATTCATAAACCCGCTATGGCCAGTTCTCCCACATCCTCCGGTATACCTCAATATTGTTCATTTTCTGACGTCTTTTGTGAGAAGGAGGCTTCCAAGTTACCCCCACACAGACCTTGGGATTGCGCCATTGAATTAATACCGGACAAGATACCACCCAGAGGACGGGTATTTCCTTTATCTTTACCCAAATCCGATGCTATGTCCATATATATCAAGGAGAATCTGAACAAGGGTTTTATCCAGAATTCTTCGTCACCAGCAGGAGCCAGTTTCTTTTTTGTAAAAAAAAATCACGGTGGACTGCGTCCTTGTATAGACTATCGTGGTCTCAACGCCATGACTAAGAAGAACAGGTATCCCTTGCCATTGATCTCTGAACTCTTTGATAGGGTCAAGGGAGCTTCTATATTTTCTAAACTTGACTTGAAAGGGGCTTACAACCTAATCCACATCAAACAAGGTGATGAATGGAAAACAGCATTTAATACGCATGATGGGCATTTCGAATACTTAGTTATGCCATTTGGACTTTGCAACGCCCCTGCCGTTTTTCAAAACTTCATCAATGAGATTTTTCAAGATTTCCTGTATCGATTTGTGGTGATTTATCTGGATGATATCCTGATTTTCTCTCCTGATATGGTTACTCATCGCCACCATTTCTCCTTAGTTCTTCAACGCCTTCGCTCACATCATCTATATTGTAAATTGGACAAGTGTGTCTTTGAAAAAACGTGTCTTCCTTTTCTTGGTCATGTGGTTTCTGGCTCCGGATTACGGATGGATCCCGAGAAGTTAAAGGCAATTTCTGATTGGCCCCAACCAGTAGGTCTCAAAGCCATCCAGCGTTTTGTGGGGTTCTCTAACTACTACCGCCACTTTATCAAGGGGTTTTCTTCCGTGATTGCACCTATCACCTCCTTGACCAAGAAGTCCGCCAACGCTAAAACTTGGCCACAGGAGGCCGTGGAAGCCTTCAAGTACCTTAAAGAAGCTTTCATCTCGGCTCCCATTCTTCAGCAACCAGATCCTTCCTTCCCTTTTTTCCTTGAGGTGGACGCATCCTCTACTGGAGTGGGAGCTATCTTGTCTCAGAAAAATTCTACTGGAAAATTTCCCCCCTGTGGTTTCTTTTCTCGCAAATTTTCGCCTACCGAAACAAACTATGGCATTGGAGATAGAGAGCTTCTCGCTATCAAACTAGCCCTGGAAGCTTGGAGACACCATTTGGAAGGAGCCAGGTTTCCTGTTACCATTTTTACAGATCACAAGAACTCACTGTATTTACAAACTGCATCTTGTCTTAATCCTCGTCAGGCCAGATGGTCCCTGTTTTTCTCTCGCTCCGATATGATCATTACCTTCAGACCAGGGTCCAAGAACAAGAAGGCTGACGCTCTCTCTCGTTCCTTTGACTCTATGGATACAGAAGAAGAGGGTTCTAGACCCATCCTAGATCCAGAATGTATTGTGGCTACTACTCCCACTCATTTTATTGTTCCTCACGGGAAAACTTTGGTTCCTCCACATCTCCAGTCAAAACTCCTTAAATGGGCTCATGCCTCCCGTTTTTCTGGTCATGCCGGTATAAAAAAAACCTTGGAATTTATCTCTCGTGGTTATTGGTGGCCATCTATCCACTCAGACGTTCGACAGTTTGTGACGGCATGTTCCACTTGTGCTCAGAATAAAGTCCCTCGTCAAGCTTCATACGGTCTGCTGCAACCTCTGCCAATTCCGGATCGACCTTGGAGTCATCTTTCCATGGATTTAAACACAGATTTACCCTCCTCCAGAGGGTTCTCAGTAGTGTGGGTGGTCACTGATCGCCTTTCCCGGGCCTCTCATTTTGTGGCATTAAAAGGTCTCCCTTCTGCTCCTGTTCTGGCTCAACTCTTCATTAAAGAGATTTTCCGCCTACATGGCTGTCCAGATATTATCGTTTCTGATTGAGGAACTCAGTTCGTGGCAAGATTTTGGAGGGCCTTTTCTCGTCTTTGTGGAATTAAGTTAAATTTCTCTTCTGCATATCATCCTCAAAGTAATGGTCTCACTGAAAGGACGAATCAAGAATTGGAGAAATTCCACAGATGTTTCATTTCAGCTAAACATGATAATTGGGTCGATTTATTACCTTGGGCAGAATTCGCTCACAATAATAATTCACACAATTCTACCTCCACTTCTCCCTTTTTTGCTCTTCAGGGATTTCATCCTAAAGTTCCACCCTTCAAAGAGTTAACCGCTTCTGGAGTTCCTGCAGTTGATTCCCTTCTATCGGACTTCTCGGCTAGGTGGGATCTTATTAAACGCAAATTACTTCACACCTCTGCCATCAGTAAAAGAGCATTTGACAAAAGAAGAAGACCATCTCCACTACTTACTCCTGGTGACAAAGTATGGTTGTCTACAAAGAATCTTCGCTTTTTGGTCCCCTCTAGGAAATTCGCTCCCCGATTTAATGGTCCCTTCAAGATCATAGAGGTCATTAATCCGGTGGCCTTTAGATTAAAGTTACCTCCTACCTCGAGGATTCCCAATGTTTTCCACATTTCCCTTCTCAAACCACTTGTTATTAACAAATTCTTCTCTTCAAGAAAACCTCCTGCTGCTATTTCTGCGCTAGATCAGGAATTTGAGGTGAAGGAGATTCTAGATTCTCGGATTTCCAGAGGTTCCTTGCAGTTCCTGGTTGACTGGAAAGGTTACGGTCCTGAAGAGCGTTCTTGGATTCCTGCACGAGACCTTCATGCTCCGAGTTTGTTGAAGAAATTCCATACCAAGTTCCCTCAAAAGCCTTATAGGTTGTCCGGAGGCCACCCCTGAAGGGGGGGGTACTGTTATGAGCTTACCTGATCCCCGTTCCGCTGCGCTGTCAGCGTGGTCTAGCAGCGGTATCTGATCCATGCAGCGCTTCTCCTGATGGCGCCCCCGCACTTCCGGGTTCTTCCTGCAGCTGATCATGTGACTCCTGGGCGGGGAATTCAAACAGCTATATCTTCTCTGCTCTGACACGCTGCCTGTGTCAGAGCAATGTGTTTCCTGTTCCTGGCTAACAGTTCCTGTCTTCCTGACTCCTGTGAACCTGCTCCCTGTATATCCCTCTATTCCTCCTACTCCTGTGTACCAACCTGGCTGTGACCTGACTATTCTTTGGCTTATCCCTGGCACCACGTACTGGACTATCTCCTGTGTACCGACCCGGCTGTGTTATCAACTACTCTCTGGATTTCCCTCTGGCACCGTATACCTGATATCTCCTGTGTACCGACCCGGCTGTGTTATCAACTACTCTCTGGATTTCCCTCAGGCACCGTATACCTGATATCTCCTGTGTACCGACCCGGCTGTGTTCCTGGACCCATCTCCTGCTACACACTCATTTGACTCCGTGCATCTACCGGTTACTGCTCCAGACTTACAAACCCTGGAATTCACGGTTAGTGCCTATACTTGCATCGCTTTATCATATTGCCTGTCTGACAATCCATCACTTAGAACCTTTTTCCTTACGTCAGTAGGCTAACCTGGGGGCCGCGACCTGCGGTTCTTCGGCAGCGAAGCCCACACTACCTTGTGGTGGTTCTTGGTGAAAACCAGAAGGCCGTTAGACTCCGCGCCCTAGGTAAGCCTGTGCAAATACTGACTAAGGCATTTAAATCGTAACACTTGGCCTGCTTCGCTAGCCCTGTTTTCCCTGTTTTATTAAGCTTGGCCTTCTTCTTGTTGATTTCTGCCATCCCTTTCACTATCTGTCAGATATAATCCGATTTGCTTTACCCTGTCACCTGTGTTTGTATATATTTGTGTATCATGTTGTGTCTTGGTTCTGTTTTCTGTATATGTAATGTACGGCGCTGCGGACCCTTTGTGGCGCCTTATAAGTCAAAGATAATAATAATAATAATAATAATATGATGAGAGGAGACATTTGCACATTGGGAAAAATAATCTAAAATTCTATTGTTCTCCAATATATTGCAACAATAGTTGTAACTAGGCACGATGCAGTGGTATTATGTGGGAAGTGTTTAGAGAACTTAAGGGCATATGTTTCAATGTCAGCCCCATTTCAGCAATAACGATTTCTTTTTTATTTAAAAAGAAAATCACTTATCAACGACATTTGTCCAAAAATATATTGCTGAGGAAGCTGAGCGATGCTGGCCCAGAGCCGTAAGAATTTTCTGCTCCAGCAGTCCAGTCTCAGCGGATGGGCACAAGTGTTAGCCAGGGGGTCATCTCGTGCATGCCCAGATAGATAAAATACATTTTTATTTAATTTATTTTAAAAAACAAATTAAAGGAAAAATGTAAACATTAATGCATGAAACAATGTTGTATTCTTTTTTTAAAAGCTCTTGGCCTGTTATCTGTTGTAGGACTTTCACCCTTCCATAAATATTCCACCAGGACAGGGGCTGGCGTGAAGGATTTGGCCTTCTCTATAAAGTGCAACGCTATAAAAAACATAATAATTATCCTACGTTAATCTTGATTTCATGGGCTGGGTGGCCATATTGGCCAAAATCCAACTATCATACGCTTGGGCCGAGCGGCAGGATCACTTTCCATATCACTGGGGACTGTTATATTATATCGATTGTTATATCATTAGTGAACATCCCGATATTTTTCACTCCTACACATGCTGCCATATTGGGCCAATTGCCTGATATGGCTGATATATTACAGAGCGTGTGACCAACTGTGGAAATTAAACACAAAGGGCCTCATTTCGAGCTGGACCCAAATCTGACATAGTTTCCGCTCCAAAAGTTACACTCAAAATAGAGCGTATTTTTGACCACTTTCAGAGCAGTATGCATCTAAAGATGAGTCCAGCTTTGAATCAGTAGCATATACACCAGACTTCCGCCATTCACGCCCATACGCACAACTGTATTGTCAATGAACACTACATTAGTAGCATTTGTACAATCACTACCCTTGTATTTTAATATGACAGAAGGACATGTATGATAGATAGAAATGTCAACCAATAACTTTACTTCCTCTTTAAATGTGCATATCAGAATTATTGATCCTTTAAAGTCTAGTTTGCATTTACCTGAAATTCCCAGGTCACAAATTGCTAAATTAATTGTCATTATTTCAGCCGGCCTGAGTTTCTTCTTCCTCCGACAAGCCATGAGTAAAACATAGCTATTTCCAAATGTGGAGAGAAGACCTGAGGAAGAAAGCAATAAAACAATCAGGAAATCAATTTACACATTCCTGGTAAAACAGGTTATAGTCCAATATATTTAAACACATTTTTTTTATTTATTTTTTATTTTTATTTTCAATCATGTGTTTTTTATTGGAAGATTTTTATAACACAAACAAAAATTAAAACAAGCGAACAAAACAAAAACCTGACATTAGTTAGGCTAACAAACATTGTTAACAAGTTAAATGCTAACAAGCAGTTGTTCAAATAGCTGTGTCAGTGGATAAGCTAACAAAGCACATAAAACAGAATTTCTGTACATTTAATTATACTTGCCAACTTTTCCTCGTTGGCTTCAGGGAGATCCTCGGCTAGGTGGGCGTGTGGGGGCGGGGCTTGACGAATCACATCATTTTGGCCCCACCCCCTAAACAATTGTCACAATTTTGGGCAATTACAGCAGGGGGCGGGCTAAGATGACGCAATATTTGCATCATTAAGCCCCCCCCCCGCCACTTATCTATTGTGGGGGGGAGAACTGGGAGGCTGCCCTGCTCTCCCGGGAGCCTGGGAGGTCTCCCAGAAATGCGGGACTCTCCCGGACATTATGGGAGAGTAAGCAACTATGCGTTAATGAAAAGCAGCTAATAAATCTCTAGAGACTGAAGTGTCTTTTACATTTCTGTCTCCATTACTGAAGTCATGCTGTCAGTCTTTCATTAAATCTCGGTCTCCATGAACATGGCCACCTCCATAGGCATCAATACATGGACATAGGACACAATTTCTGAACTGTGTCATCATGCCAGAGATGGCGAAGCCAACCACATCTTGTACTGGCTCAGCATCAGGGAGAATGCCAGACTCTTCAGGGAGTGAGGGAGATCACCCCTATTTCAGGGAGAGTTGGCAAGTATGCATTAAATAATATAGCTCAGGATAATACACGAACAGGTGGATGTGCAGGTCAATGCTAATCCCACAAAGAGAAGCCTGTGGATATACTAGTCAGGAGGCTCATACACTTTCCATAAGTATTATCGGATATGGTTTCGCTGGTAGATCTGACTCCTCTAACCTTGTATATGTAGGGTCTTAGTCAGTAAGGAAACTAAGGTTAAAAAAAAGGAGTAAATGTTTTTAGGGACAAACCATGTTAAAATGCAATGGGTGCAAATTAGTTTATTATTTTGCACATAAGTTAAATACTAGCTATTTTTTCATCTAACACACACATATTTGATAGCTTTATTTTTAAAATGAAATGTAAAGCTGATCTAGGACAGGCCCTATCCCAACTATAAATCTGTCCCAACGTTTTAAATTTACCTTCCCCCTCCAATGCAACATGGTTTTGCCCAAGTGCAAAGTTACCCCTTCTTTTATGCTTTGCTCTCCTTAATGACTCCAGCCTGTAGCATTCATGGCCCATGACATCATTTACCAGAGCTCGCTATTTTTGGAAGTCAGGGGAATCCGCAGCAAGCCATGTATGGGCTATTATGACTTTTGCTAGTGTCAGGAAAATAAAGATATTGGGGCATATTTAAGAAAGCACGATAGTGCTCTTACCGGGTAATTAAGGTGCCTCAGTGTCCTCCGCCAATTTAAGAAAGGTGCATCACAGCAGATATTGCACTCCTCTTCGTTTTTGGGAGCAGTCACCATTCAACAGTATCGTGACTGCTCCCGGCTGCAACCTAACAAGTTCCGAAAAAACATTTTTTTTGGAAACTTGTCTTGTCTGAAGCTGGCGTACATTATCAGAAATGAATAAATCCAATGCTGTCAGCTCTGCTCCGAAGAGCAGAGCTGGACAGCGCATGTGTGGAGGGATCACATGATCCCTCTCTGTCACTCACCGCTCGCAGAACTGCAGAGACAGAGCGGGGATCTTTGTGCGCATGCGCAATTGAAGGAAGAAGAGGAACGAAGAGGACCAGGAGGAGATCCTAGAGACAGCGCGTCCCGAAGAGGGGGGTAAGTGTGATTTTTTTTCATCACAGAAACAGCAGTTTTTCGGAATTGCTGCTTCTGTGATCCGTTTTTAATAAATTTGAGAAATAGTTCAATCCTTATCCATGCTATAAGGATTGATAACTATTTACCTTTTCTGCCGATGATTGATAAATGTGCCCCATAGTTGTAAATGACAAGTTGTCACATATATTTAACATTTATTGCATTACAATCGAATACAATTATACAAATACCTACTAATGCTGACAATAAAACATACTGAAGGGAAAAAAATAATAATAATAAAACAGAATGCATCACCGTGCACAGTGACCCGGTCACATAATAAAATTGTGACCGCGATAGGTATTTAAGTCGTATCCGGACAACTAGATTGTTGTCTCTATGCCCCTAACGCGTTTCATTACGGAACGTAACTTCATCAGAGGGAGTAATCAACAAGTTTGATTATAATGCTCTTCAATATTCATGTTCTATATAAAGTTATACATTGACATTCAACGACGTTTAGACATCGAGCAGTGATCCACCATTATCGGCAGCTCTAGGATTGTGACAATTACCAACATTATCCTTTGTGGGGTATTTGTTCAAAAGTTTTTTATATTTACGCATTTCGGACCACAGTATTGGCTACATTATAGACAGCTGTCACATCAACCCAATCAGTAGCACTGTGGCCCACTCATGAGATATGTTTTTCAACAATTTTATTATGTGACCACGTCACTGTGCACGGGGATGCAGTCTGTTTTATTATTATTATTTTCCCTTCAGTATGTTTTATTGTCAGCATTAGTAGGTATTTGTATAATTGTATTTGATTGTAATGCAATAAATGTTAAATATATGTGACAACGTGTGATTGTCACTCCATCCATTACTTACATAGTCAGAGAGCCAGACTATTACTGTGCTTGTTGGTGGACGCAGCCACCTTGGTGTTTTGCAGCAGCTTTTTTGGTCAGATAATATTGTGGATTCTGACACATATATATACATATCCTTTTTTGTGTAGGTATCCAAAGCTTTTATACTTATTCGACATTAATTAGATTGGTGCCTGATCAGGGCTAATTTTTGGTTTAGTAGTCACCATAGTTGTAAATAATTTTATTCAGGGTATCTTCTAATGATACACCAAACAGTGAGGGGGGGGGAGCACCTGGTACAGTGTCACAAATACATCTCCGCACGTCTGCCCAAAACCGCTGAACTGCCGGACAGTCCCACAACAAGTGCCAGCAGTCACCATCATGGGTACCACATTTTCGGACAGTTAGTGTCTTGTCTACCACCCATTTTAAATAGAGAAACTGGTGTAAGATATACCCCGTGAATTACAAATAAAATAAATACAAAAAACTATTTTATCATATCTAGGTGACAATATTATTATTATTATTATTATTATTATTATTATTATTATATTATCTGTATAATTATGCAGCCCCATGAACTAGATATATAGGTTCAACAAACTGAGAAACTCAGAGAACAGTATTTGATATTTTGTCGTGGATGGGGAGCACTATATCACATATCCATATTACATGTCAGAGGATTGATCAATACACAATCTGTGCTGTTACCAGCTATTTATGACTCAGCAGCACAGTATTATATATATTTTTTACAGTACCTCATTTACCTGAGTACATCAAACTTTACAATAGAAAATTTCAGCAAAACATTTCTATGACAATAGAATTGTCAACAGATAAACAGAGTTCAGTACCACACACTGTGAGAGATCACTAAATCCTCAGTCTACAGAGGCAGATAATGTAGATTTGATTGATCTTATTACAAAACACCCTATTATCACTCTCAGATGTATGAACAGACACCGCATCTCACTCTAGGAGCTTATGCAATATTTATTTTATTTGCTTTCTTTATTTGACTTTAAATTGCTGAAGTGATCTATTTGCCTTGTTACTACTATACAAAAACAGGCTGCATTCACATCTGTGACATCTTCCATTATAAAAACGTGTTAGCAGAAATAATATTGCTGCTTATGAAGGCATAAAGACAAAGCCAGAATGTTAGTACATAGCAAGCAGACGGTTTGTAGCGTAGGGATACTGAAATCAGTATCAGCTGGCGGGCTACAATCACCCTACATATATAGCACATCTGACGTCTAATTATTGCAGCATATAGTCTGATTATACTAAGAAACGTTTAACAGCTTCAAATATTATTAAAACCCATATTTGGCTTGAAAGCTTAACATCACTCGCTCTGACCGCTACAATTAACAAAAGGAAAACTTGCTTTTGTAAACAGCTGAGCATGCTTTGTGCAGGATACGCCTGATGTTTGGAAAGAACTTGGTATTGTTCTCAACAAGGATATGTAGATACGTAGAGATGTTCACTGACCCCGTGTTTTGGTTTTGGTTTTCGATCTAGATTAACTTTGTGTTTTGGGTTTGGTTTTGGATCTGGAATAACTTCATGTTTTGATTATGGTTTTGGCAAAACCGCCTTCATGTGTTTTGCTTTTGGATCCCTATTTTTCTTCTAAAATCACATAATTTGGCTCTTTTTTTGTTCCTACATTATTATTAACCTCAAGAACATTAATTTCCAGTCATTTCCAGTCAATTTTTGTGACAAGAACACTGCTACCCCTCCTGTTTCTCAGTGTATAATGGCACTGAGCAATGTCACTGGAGAATGGAGAGTGACAAGAACACTGCTACCCCTGTTTCTGTGTGAGCAATGTCACTAAGCAATGTCACTAGAGAATGGAGAGTGACAAGAACACTGCTACCCCTGTTTCTGTGTGAGCAATGGTGCTGGATCTCCTGGGGAGGGAGGTACTTATGGAATCCAAAACCTGGGAGAGCTGATAACACAACAATGACATTTTGCCTCCATTCAGATCCTTGGTTGCCTGTTTTTTCAACAAATCCAATATAAAATTCTTCTACTAACCTACAAGGCCGTCAACAAAATTACCCCAACATACATCTCCTCACTGGTCTCAAAATATCTCCTAACTCGACACC
Source organism: Mixophyes fleayi (assembly GCF_038048845.1). Taxonomy (NCBI): domain Eukaryota; kingdom Metazoa; phylum Chordata; class Amphibia; order Anura; family Limnodynastidae; genus Mixophyes; species Mixophyes fleayi. The sequence goes on along the minus strand of NC_134404.1, from coordinate 33,042,141 downwards.
TCCGTTCTGCGCAAGATCTAAGTCTCTCTTCCACTCTCATCACATCCTCCCATTCCCTGTTACAGGACTTTTTTCGGGCTGCACCCACTTTGTGGAATTCCCTCCTTCGCAGAGTAAGACTTTCCTATAGTCTTCAAACCTTCAAGCGTTCTCTGAAAACCCACCTCTTCAGACAAGCTTATAATATTCCTCAACCACCCTCTTAATCTCCCCAGGCTACCCTATTATCACCCTCTACACGGCTAACACAAGACAACAACCCTCTGACCAACATCGCTGTTGACTGATCACACAGCCCACTCAATACTTTTTACCTTTGCATTCTAACTGGTCCAGTGTGCAATATGAAATAGCACCTGCCCTTGTGTATCAAACTCCCATTGACCTATAGATTGTAAGCTTGCGAGCAGGGCCCTCTTACCTTTCTGTCTGTATTACCCAGTATTGTTTTATTAATGCTTGTTCCTAATTATAAAGCGCTACGGAATTTGCTGGCGCTATTTAAATAAATGATTATGATGATGATGATGAACTAATTACTACATATACTGCCGCAATGTTTCTAAAACAGAGCAGGGAGATTTGGGGGGGGGGGGGCTCCAGTTGTCCAGAAACCCCCCTATACTCCGATCACCGCCTCCAGCAACCAAGGTTTTTTCCTACACCTCCAGAGAGCATTTAAAAATTGAGTAAACACAGAACACTTTCTCTCAGTCTGTGTGAATGTAGGGGCCGTGCAGCCTATAACTGCAGCGCACGGTCCCTACTGGCAGCCCCACGGGAACCGACCTGTCAGATCTCAGCTGCCCCAGCGCACAAGGTAAATGAGTAAAGTAACGAAGAGTGGTAATTAAGCACCACAGAAGGAGAGAAATGGAAGAAGGGAAGGTAGCGCGCGGCCATTAAACAGCAGATCCCGCCCCCACCTCCACTAAGAGGAGACCCTCAATGCCGTCACTTACATATTTCCATTCTGTGTATACTGTGTGTCCTTTCCCCCTCCCCTCTTTGTGCTTGCATGTATCATCTTCCCTTATCTCTGTTTCCCCTTTTGTATTGTCTATCTTTCTCCACTTCTGTGTGTACCTCTCTTCCTCTGTATCCCTATGTATGCCTCCTACATTTTGTGTGTGGTTAGCTCTCTCCACTTTTTTCTGTCCCTCCCTTTCTTAGCACTTGTGTGCCTGTGTTTCCCTCCAGCAATAAGAAGAATTGTGGAAAAATAAAGTTTAAAACACAGATTACATTTATATTTAAAAACAGCATAGGTAAAAGCAAGTATTTAGAAACCCCCGTCTAAAAATCCTGCGCTTGCCCCTGTGGGGCTCTATCTATATTAGGCAAGCGTTCTTCCAGGAGAATCGCCTGCTCTCTTAGGAGTCTGGAAGGTCTCATCTAAATTTGTGAGTCTCCTAGATATACGGAGTTACCACTGGCCAGTTCTGTGGGTGCTTGGGCAGGCCATTATCTTATCCTATGCCGCTGGCAGTAACGCCACCAGCATTAAGTATCGCTCTTGCCAGTGAAGGACAGCAAGGAAGGCGAAAGCATGAGGAAGCCTATTTATGTGGTTTCTCAGCATTGTGTTAACAGAAGATACCACTGAATATTATAACCTTTATATTAGTTATAGCAACTTTATATAATCTGCTGAAGATATTTACGTGCATGTGTTCAGTCAGCTGCATCTCAAAATGTGTCGAGCTCAAAAACAGCAGCATTTGCACCAGGCATGTGTCAGGCATAGCAAGTGTGTAAGTACGCTTTAAGATAGCATGGGGATAGTATAGAGACAGAGCAGAGATGTGGTTTGACAGTGCTAGTTCCCCTATTTGTACACAATCTAATAATGAGTTGCAGTGTTATATACACAACAGACAATAGCGTCTTGAAAGTTGCTAATAAATGTCATATTTTCCAAATAAGATGTAGTTAAACACAAATGCAAATAAAATTAATTTAAATTATATACAGGCAAATGTGGTTCACTCCTTTAAAAATCCAATGGCAATATTCTTTCCTGCAGTAAATGAATGTTACGTTCCAGGAAGATAAGGACCCAGGTACTAACCCTGATTGACGCTGGCAGGCCCAGAGGTGCAGAGTCTAACGGGTTCCCCGGTATTCACCAAGAACCGCCCCGCAAGGCAGGATGCACTTTGCTGGCAGGAAGTCGCAGGTTGCGGTCCTCTGGGTTGTCCCAGGGAGTAGTACTGCGTAGATAGGAACTGTACTTGTGGAGTACACCACAAGAGACAATCAGGAGTGTGGTCAGCAGGCAGGTTCGGTACACGGAAGACAATCAGGAGCGTGGTCAGCAGGCAGGTTCGGTACACGGAAGACAATCAGGAGCGTGGTCAGCAGGCAGGTTCGGTACATGGAAGACAATCAGAAGCGTGGTCAGCAGGCAGGTTAGGTACATGGAAGACAATCAGGAGCGTGGTCAGCAGGCAGGTTCGGTACATGGAAAACAATCAGGAGCGTGGTCAGCAGGCAGAGGTTCGGTACACAGGAGTCAATCAGGAGCGTGGTCAGCAGGCAGAGGTTCGGTACACAGGATACAATCAGGAGCGTGGTCAGCAGGCAAAGGTTCGGTACACAGGAGACAATCAAGAGCATGGTAAGCAGGCAGGGGTTCGGTACACAGGAAACGATCAGGAGCGTGGTCAGCAGGCAGAGGTTCGGTACACATGAGACAATCAGGAGCGTGGTCAGCAGGCAGAGGTTCAGTACACAGGAGACAATCAGGAGCATGGTCAGCAGGCAAAGGTTTGGTACACAGGATATCAATCCAGAGCATGGTAAGCAGGCAGGGGTTCGGTACACAGGAAACGATCAGGAGCGTATCAAAGGGAAGAGACTGGATAAGACATAAGGGTTCAAACCAGAGGTCAGGAGCTGGCAACAAAGTTGCTCTGACACAAGACGAGTGTCAGAGTGCTGTTTAAATAATCAAGCAAGTTTGAAAATGTGTCCTGAGCTGCTGTCATGTGAGCCGACGCTGGAATGAGGACGGGTAATTTGTGACAATGACATGGAAACATCTAGTAAGGAAGGCGATTAGACAGTCATGACTTAACTGAATATAGTCTCCACGCTAATAAATTAAGCACAGCTGGAGGCATTGGTACGCAGCCAATCAGAAGTGGCTAGATAGTGACGCTGATAGTCATCACCATTGCGTTTCATTGCACCTGCTCTCCAGCACCCACAAGAGGCACGGCTTCCAAAAGACATAGCTGTGGAGGAAAACATGTCAGTCCCTGCCCGCCCCCGTACCGTCTCTCCAGACTTTAGGAGAAACAAGTCATTCATACAGAAAAACTATACACTGACGTATATGTACACATTTTTGGTGTGCACGCAAATACGAAACTACGTTTCTAATGCAAGACAACAGATGTATGTCCTGGTCTACATGAGCCAGTGTGTACAGAGCAATGTGTGCATGAGACTCATGATAAAATATTTCTCTTCCTGGCAAAAACAACTATCAACATTGCCCGAAAGCTGACTGCATCCTTGTCCTAAACTCATCTCTGGTTGACTGTCTGAGTTCAGAGCAGGCATAAAACAATGTCCGGATTGTTTCACTTATCTCTGTGGTTATATGTGAATTACACTACACCGATTATTTCTTTATATTTCATAGGACTTGTTGTGTTGACTCCAGTTTCCCCCTAGTACTAATGACCAAATATTTAGCTTCATATTATAAATCGGTAAATCAGTCTACATTACCTGGAAGTGACCATACGGCAAGTAACAGCTACTGCCGTATGATTAATTTTCTTTGAATGTGGAAATAATGAGAGGAATGCAGTCTTTAAGTTCAAGAAAAAGAGATTTGAAACTGATTTCAAATCAGTAATTCCTAAATATTTCCATAATCTGTGCCTTCCCATACAGTGTAGACCTCTTATATAGCAATGAGGAAGTTCATCTGGTCTTAGTATACCAAATTAGTAGCCTTTATCTGTAATTTACTCTTAGCGAATCCTGGGTATTACACTCCTTCACCACCTCTACCCATTTCCTTTTCATCCCTTCCCCTCTATTTAAGTGTAAAAATATAAAAATGACACACTGACAATGATTTTTTTTCTATTTCATTATATTTTTTTATTGTTATATTACTGTTAAATCATTGAACATTTTGAATTTCTTATTTTAGTATACATATAACAGCAGCCCTTATCAATTGCAAATAGGTGAGGATAATACGGATACATGTGAAAACACATTGTTAGTGAGCATATTAGGAAATCAACAAAATGGAAATCAATATTTAAATAAGCCCAAAATAACATATAAAAAAGACAATAATTCCCCATGTAAGGTGGAATTGTGGAATTGTTTATTGAAACTAAACACAACATTTGAATATGAATCCTCGAGCAGGTTCATTACAATTCCCACAAAGCTCAAAAGCTTTTTTTCTACACTTGGCATTAGCAATGTTACAATTTGGAGGGATATATTTGGGCTTTTAAGTAACAAGATGAAATGTTCAAACATATATCACATAAATCTTCAATAACAAAGGAGATAAAGTAAAAAAAATAAAAATGGATTTAAGTTAAAAAAATGCTCATAAACGGGCATGTTTTCAAAAACATTTACAAAGCTCCCTGGATGCGCCTATAAAGGAAGAATAAATTCATTGGACTGTTTTTATTAATTGCATTTGTCAGGTTAAAATTTCTACTTGCTGTTCTAATTTAAAATAGTTGCTCTAGCCAAAACTATTTCTTGGGTTATTTTTTTTTTATGTAAAAAAAATGAAAAAAAAACATTACCTTCTATGTGCTTGTCTTTGGCAGCTTTGTGGCTCAGTGAACTAAATAATAATAATAATAATAATCTTATTTAGTTTACTTCTTTGACATATTTTTGGGTATCATATGTCATGAGAAATAATAGCTGCATCCTTTATTAAAGCGCCTGTTTAAAAACTGTTACTTTTTATATTTATTTTTTTTGTGGCTCAGTGGTCTATCTGGCAAGGCGGAGAGTCTCGCCTGTAAAGCAACCCAATGAAAGTTAGAGATCACCTGACAAACTAGGACATCCAGCAGGATTTGTCGAAGATTTGTACACACTACAGAAAATTACTGCAGATGCGATTTCTGTAACAATTTTACCAATGACTGAAAGTCCAGATGAGCATGCAGATTCATGTGTACATACCTACACCACTTACCTTCAGATCTGTGCTTCTCATCTGCCGTAACCATCTGCTGAAAAGATGGTGACTCTGCACAGTTTACAGATATCTGCCTACGCCGCTGGACGTGAGTGCGGACACACTTCCACATTTGCCCAACATCATTCCATCTTTGTTCATGATTTTTAGGAAGTTTGCACAATCAAATCAAATGATACGATGTGATTTGGTACAATAAAACATGATCGTGTGAGCGTACTCACTGATTAAACATCTGCCCAGCCATCGTGGGATTGGCATGACAATTGGATGAAGAACCTGTAGTGTGAACCTAAATTTAGTTTCTTAAATAAAATTGGATGGGGCAAAGCAATGGGTCAGCAGGCAGTAGAGTTATGGAAAAGACAATGAGGGCTGTAATTGGGCAAAGAGACAGAAGAAATGGGTAGATATGAGGCAGTAGGACACCGAGAGGAAAAGGAGGCAATGGGGGGGCAGAGGCGCACGCAGGATTTTTAAGGGGGGTTTCCCCACCCCAAAAAAACATAGAGAGAGCTCCATTTTGGCACTGCACTGAACAATACTACAATACAGCACCGCCAGGGATGCTTCTTTGACAGCGCCGCTGCTGCTGTAAAGTACAGTGCCGCTATGTAGGGACACTGTTCTTCGCGGAAGGGTTTCTGAAGAACCAGAAACCCCCCCTGCGTGCGCCCCTGGGGGGCAGGGAGAGCAGAGACAAGCAGGCAGAATAGATATGGATCTGATATGAGGCAGTGGAGACAAGCAGGGGCACAGGGACAGCAGGTACATTAAATATGGAGAGCCTGATACATTAAGGAAAGTAAGGTACATTTGCTCCTGGACAAACCATGTTACAATGCAAGGGGTGCAAATTAGTTTATTATTTTGCACATAAGATAAATACTGACTGATTTTTTATGTAGCACACAAATACTTGATAGCTTTATTTTTACACTGAAATTTAAAGTTGATCTAGGACATTCCCTACCCCAACTATAAATCTGTCACCACAGTTTAAATTTACCTCCCCCTCCAATGCAACATGGTTTTGCCAAGGTGCAAAGTTACTCTTTTTTTGCTTTACTTTCCTTACTGAATCAGGCCCAGAGTATTAGATATGATGGAGACTATGGGGCTGATTAATCAATGGGCATTATCATCATCATCATCATTTATTTATATAGCGCCAACATATTCCGTAGCTTTACAAATGGGGACAAACATAATAAACTAATAAACAAACTGGGTAAAACAGACAAAGAGGTGAGAAGGCTGCTCGCAAGCTTACAACCTATGGGACAATGGGAGATTGACACATGAGGTTAAGTCTACATTTTGCATTTTGGCCCAGCCAGACTGCAAAGGTAAAAGTGACTCATAAGCTAAATGATCCTGTCACACACCATGTTGGTCAGGGGGTAGTTGTCTTGTGTGAAATTGTGTAACAGGCTAAAGGTAGTGAGGTTAAGAGGGTGGTTGAGGAATATTATAAGCTTGTCTGATGAGGTAGGTTTTCAGAGAACGCTTGAAAGTTTGAAGACCAGAGGAGAGTCTTATTGTGCGAGGGCATTAGGAGTTTTTTTTAGTTTTGCCCTGTACAACAAAGAGTTGCCGCCGTGAAGAACACTCCGGGTGTTGGCAGTAATTTTTGCCGGCAGTAAAGATTTACCGACGTTTGCCAGAGATGGCTTCCACATGCCTTTAAATGGGGAAACTTATTCACAAGTGTCGCAATACCTGTTTTGTTACAGCCGTCCCAGGATGGCAATAACAGATCGAAATTGTTACAAAATGCTTTATTCTTTGAATAAGCGTGTGCTAGCCAGCTTACTCATGTACATCAACAGAGACTCGCCTGATAAATGTTGATAAGCACACTCAGCCTTATTGCTGGAGAAAGTTTTTATCTTATAGTTTTCTTTTATTGCAGTCACATGATCTGGCACGCATACGCGCCCGCCATCACTATCAGTCGGCACTTACACCTGTCCTGTCGTTGGTGGAAGTAACACAGCTAAAAATCACCTACCTCCAAGATGCCCAGAGCTTGGATCGGATGAATGTGCGTATCCTCGACCTCGACGCGCCGTTACTGTATGTTACCTACGTGATCCAGCTCTTCCCTCCCCCATTCCGCCCTTCAAGTTGTAGGCAGTCGGAAGTGTCAGTTGCGTTTGGACATGAACTGCATGCAGTTGCATTCACTGGCGGAAGGTCCATTTCTGAACATGCGCAATTTCATGCAAGATACGGTACGCAACGGAACTTACGTCCTAAGATGGCCTGTCATCTGTTTATCCTCTGAAAAGCTCTGCAACCCAGTGAGAGAAACTACAATTAAAGTTTTCTTGCCCTAACTCCCCTTTTGCCACAATTTTATTACTGCACTTTTGTGCAAATCTAACTGCGGTAAACGTGGCTACTTCGTTACATCTATGACTCGCCCACAAAGGAATTCTCCCAATTGAGAACGCAATTAATTAAGCACAAAAGAACAGTGCAAAATTGTCTTAAGTGGCGCCATGTCCGCAATTTGTAATTGTGCTCATAGATTTCTGCCAAAAACTGAAAGGTTTTATTTAAAGTAAATGTTTGCTTGTAAGTACTTGGAGATTTGACTTTTGATGTGACATTTTGACATTTACACTGTGCGCTTCTTTCACACCACTCTGCGCGCCTAAGTGCGCTTATAGCTACAGAAGCATTTCCCGAGAGTATGAGTGCACCTGCATTTTATACTGTGCATTGAGTAGACCTTCAGAAAGTGTCCACAGTATGGAACTGGCCACAACCAATTAGCCTGAAAGCTACACAACTTTTACTGGGGTTTATAAAGTACTATAGACAATTGTATAAGTGATATTCCATTAGTGCTCTCACAAAAATGGGGGTGCAAGTTCTTGAGCTCGCCTTCATGCTCTTGAAAAAAATCATTTTCTACAGTTCCTCTGCTAAGACACACAGTAACCACCCTGAATTTCTCCATTGAAGTTGATGTCTCTTCATTTAGAGTAGAAGAAGTTCTAAAGGACGCAGTGGGTCTGAGTCATTAAGGAGAGCAAAGCAAAAAAAAGGAGTAACTTTGTACCCTGGCAAAACCATGTTGCATTGGAGGGGGTGGTAAGTTTTAAATGCGGGGACAGATTTATAGTTCGGGTAGGACATGTCCTAGATCAACTTTAAATTTGGGTGTAAAAATAAAGCCATCAAGTATTTGTGTGCTACATGAAAAAACAGCCAGTATTTATCTTATGTGCAAAATAATAAACTAATTTTCACCCCTTGTATTGTAACATGGTTTATCCAAGTTCAACTTTACTCCTTTTTTTGCCTTACTCTCCTTAATGTCACAAGACCTATGAGTCTGCCAAATACCATCCATGTGGATACGTTTCTCAGAAATTCTCAGCTGCTATAAATTATTATTCCCCCAATGAATTATGTGTTGACAACAGCTTTACGCAAGGTGAGCACATAGAAGAATTTTACCAAAGTTGGGCTTAACAGAGAATATGTAATTATTCACTGCACCATATGAGCTCACAATCTAAATTTCCTACCACACACATAGTTGGGTCCACTTTTGTCAGATATCAATTAAGCTACCAGTATGTTTTTGAACTGTGTGAAGATACCGGAGCACCTGGAGGAAACGCAGGCGAACATTCAAACTCCATACAGATAAATTCCACGGTCACAATCAAACCACAGCGCTGTGAGGCAGCAATGCTAACCTGCATTATTCTGCTAGTTGGGGCGAAGGGCAAGGATGATACATAAAAATAATTTTAGGTGTAGTCATCCTTAAAAGGTCTACTAAATCCAAGTTATCTTATATAAAAGTTTTACTGCTATCTCCTGGGATTTTCACGCAAAACAGACTCTAGAGTTTACAGAGACTGGTGCGCAAAACAAAAAACATCCAGTGAGCGGCAGTTCTGTGGCAGAGGAGAGTGACCGCTCTGGTTCAAGCTACCAGGAAGGGACAGTAACATGCGTTACACCAGCGGTATGCAGAAGGGCATCTCGGAACGCACAGTACGTCGAACCTTGAAGTGGATGGGCTACAGCAGCAGAAGACCACACCGGGTCCGCTCCTGTCAGCTAAGAACGGGAAACCAGGGCTACAGCGGGCACAGGGTCACCAAAACCGGACAGATGAAGATTGGAAAACGTCTCCTGTCTGAACAATCTCAATTTCTGCTGCAATATGCAGAGGGTAGTGTCAGAAATTGTCACAGACAGCATGAATCCAAGGATCTATAGTGCCTTGTGTCAACAGTGCAGGTTGTTGTTGGTGGTGTAATGGTGCGGGGGATGTTTTCTAGGCACCCGTTGGGCCCAATCTAATGTCTACTTCCATCTGGATAATGCACCATATCCCAAGGTATCAAGATTCAATCCAAAAGAGCACTTTTAGGATGTGGTGGAATGGGAAGTTTGCAGTATGAATGTGCAGAAATTAACATTTCTTTATATAGTGCCAGCTCCACGTCACATTACAATAGGGAACAACATTCACATATAAGTAAACGTTTCCATAACTTGAGATATTTCCCATCCTGTGCAGGCCCGGTGCTCCCATTAGGCAACTTTAGGCAGTTGCCTAGGGCGCCGGGACCTGCAGGGCGCCGCTCCCGCTGACTAGATTTGAAAATCTAGTCAGCGGAGAAAAGTGGGAGAGAGGTGCAGCGGCGACGGCGGGGTGCCGCCCCTGTTTGTCAGTGTCCGCCCGCCCAGGCTGCCCGGCGCATCGCACAGCTGATCACCTGATCACTCACGTCAGTGATCAGGTGACAGATCTACCCAGCGGCCGCGGCGCCTGTGCTGCAATATATCACACTGTCTGCCACTGGTGATTGCCCCTGGACAGCAGTGGAGTCTGGACAACGTTCTCTGTGAAACATCACGGCAGCCAGACCGCTGTAGGAGGTAAGGCTTATCTTTTTTTTTTTTTTACCAAAAGTGAAGTGTGTGAGGGTCTGGGAAGTGGGTATTTGGTGTGTCTTGGGGTAGGGGGGGGGGGGCGTTTTTTTTAAATTTTGCCTAGGGCGCTGAGAACCCTAGTACCGGCCCTGATCCTGTGTGTACACTATTTATATTTGATTCAGAAATGTTTGTGAATGGTTTTAGCTATTTTATATAAGGGTACTTGTATATTAGGATTTGCGTCCCTTTGAAGCACAGAGCACCCTTTCAAATTCAAGCGGGTGTGATGTACCTAATTCCCCTATTACTTATTAGATTTCCCCTATATGAAATAATATTATTTAGATCCAAGCAATACCAACTAGGGAAATGGGGGAAACGTTTTTACAAATAGAAGTGGAAGAACAAGGATCATCTTTGTTTTTTATCTGTCTTTTCATTTCCGAGTGAGCACAATCACAAGACGGTCACTGCTTTTCCTCAGAAGCAAAACTTATGACTTATTTCTTTTCCTTTTGCATATGCAAAAAAAAACCCACAGAAAAACAGTTCTGTTATAATTAATCATTAGCACAATGTCATGCCCTACAGAAATACATGTGTCTGTTTGGCTCTTCCACATTACAAGCAACAAGAACAGCTCTAGAGACATGACTCTAGACTCATGACCAATTATTTACGGTTTCATTATACTTACTGGGAAAGAAGATAGGGGGCAGTTAACTCTTCCCTTGACATTTGACTTACATCACCAATTTAGTCAGGTCTTTAGGTCCATTATGCAGAACAAACAGACTGCAATATTGGCAGTAATATCTGACCATCGTCCCAGCATTTGCGGACCCTAGAATGAATGTAAAGCTCAATAATGATTCTATTGAAATTCATGGGATCATTATCAGGTATGTTGGTAAATGGGATCAGAAGATTAGATAATTGCTAACAGCTTGTGTGTATGTGTGCAATCATCTTCTTACCGCACTACGAGGCCCAGAGAAGCTAGAAGTGGATCTCATCCAATATCATCACCTAAATGTATGACTAAGCTGGAAATTGTAAAAAGAGAACAGTACAGTGCTGAGAGAATGTCAATTAACCATCAACACAGACGGTCTAAACATAATTGAACCACTAAGCACGGTGGCTCAGTGGTTAGCACTTCTGCCTCACAGCACTGGGGTCATGAGTTCGAATCTCGACCATGGCCTTATCTGTGTGGAGTTTGTATGTTTTCCCTGTGTTTGTGTGGGTTTCCTCTGGGTGCTCCAGTTTCCTCCAACACTCCAAAAACATACTGGTAGGTTAATTGGCTGCTAGCAAAATTGTTCCTAGTCTCTCTCTGTCTTTGTGTGTATGTTAGAGAATTTAGACTGTAAGCTCCAATGGGGCAGGGACTGATGTGGGTGAGTTCTCTGTACAGTGCTGTGGAATTAGTCGTGCTATATAAATAAATGATGATGATGATATATAATAAAATTATACATATATATGGAACATATGAAACGTGCTGTAGATACATGCATTTGCATGTATGTGACTGAAGAGATAGATATCCTGTTAGCTAATTGCCACAAACATAACAAAGTGTAGCTGGCCTTATTGGAAAACAACAGTAACAAACTGTATGAATATTAATCATAGATGAGAAATTGGCTCTTTCAGCTACTGTCCCTGTGACTCATAGAATGTCACTTGTTGTTAAAACACACTGTCAAAAAAAACATATAATTGTGTTAATCAGCTGATAAAATTAGCCGCACTTATTTAAACCTGCAGAGATCTACAACAGCCAGAAGAGCAATAAGTTGTACCATAAGCCAGAATTGATTGTAGTACCTCTTCACAGCCCACAATCCAAGGTCTTGGTTAGCTGGACAACCAGGGTGCTCTGCTCCAACTGTATGCTGCAGTGAGTGCAAACAAATCCCCCTTTGATAGCTGCAAAGGAAGACTCTGTATAGGATAGGTAATCTCCCGTCTGACAGATGAAAGTCTCTGGACTGGCAATATCTAGTCCGTTCCATGTGCTGTTATTATACCTGCTCTATCTATTAGCAGTATACTTAGACTCAGTAAAGCTGCAGAACTAGTTAAAGGCTTCTTGTGAGACAGTCCGTTCCATGTGCTGTTATTATACCTGCTCTATCTATTAGCAGTATACTTAGACTCCGTAAAGCTGCAGAACTAGTTAAAGGCTTCTTGTGAGACAGTCCGTTCCATGTGCTGTTATTATACCTGCTCTATCTATTAACAGTATACTTAGACTCCGTAAAGCTGCAGAACTAGTTAAAGGCTTCTTGTGAGACAGTCCGTTCCATGTGCTGTTATTATACCTGCTCTATCTATTAGCAGTATACTTAGACTCAGTAAAACTGCAGAACTAGTTAAAGGCTTCTTGTGACACAGTCAATTCCATGTGCTGTTATCACACCTGCTCTATCTATTAGCAGTATACTTAGACTTAGTACAACAATTGATTGGCTTACTTTACAACTTATTTACATTCCGTCTGTCCTAGATCTATGCAGGCCTAAATAAGTGCGGATTCTGTCCAAAGCTAGGCAAAGCAAACATTTGTGTAATATAAATGGTGTATTGACAGAAGGGACCAGAGGGCTGGATGTAATAAACTCTGAAGGAGCATTATATTCAGGAGGCCCTGGCAGTATTATGCTGCTGCACATTCCATTCCACAGTCCAGAGTATCTGTAAGGATTTAATGAACCTTGAAGGAGCATTACTTCCTATGAGTCTCAGAAGCCAAAGTGTCGCACAGCCTGGCCAAACTTTCTGAAGCCGAATCAAGGGCAGGCTGAGCATCTGACATCTAGGCCTGTTCCACATTAAGTCATTTCAGCCCCATTTTTTATGCACTATACAGAGCTTTGCTGACACATAGATGGCTGTCAGCCTGGCCCAAAGTAGTTAGATTGTAATGAAAGCTTTATGATCTCTGGAGGCTCAGAAAACAGAGAAGAAAAGATGAGAGAAGAGAAGAGAAGAAAAGAAGAGAGAAGAAACGGAAGAGAGAAGAAAGAAGGTAGAGGAGAACTTGCTTCAAAGAAGATCTATAAATTACACTGATTTACACTCCCACCCAAAACGATATATATAGTGTAAGAAACATAGCAGTTGTATGGTAAACTGTATAGCAGGCAACTTCCAGCTATCGTGGAACCACAAGCTCAGGTATGACTTCTGCAGGATGCCTGTAGCAGTATAGAGATCCTATGCTAGAATAGTGCAAAGTAGTGATCTGTACACAAGCAATAGAAGAATTGGCTTTGCTGGCTGATGCAGTGCCATAGCAACTCCGTTCCCAAACATCTCAGGCAATGTATTTTTGGTAGGAGAAATCCAGATCCCTGTAACCTGTTGAAAAAATCTCCCAAGCCAACCATCCAGAGGCAACTCACCAGAGATTTGGGAAAAACAAGATTTGTGGCAGAACAGGACCTTCCACAGAGTTGCAACGTTCTGCATTTGCATTTTCATTTCACATAATGGCATTCTGCACTATATTTATAGTCTATAAATAGAGCTGGGCCATTTAGTGTGTCAATTCATTTTGTTCTCTATTGTGGTTGGGGTATAATAAGGGAGAAGTCTGTGTGTAAATAATAATAGAGGGGATTCCGTAATGAAAACTTAAGTCCAAACTGTACGAGAAACCTGCAATATTCTGTAGCCAAATGTGAAATGAGATGATTTTAAACTTTAGCACATCTCTACTGCGAATGTGTAGGTTTTAACCACTTTAATGTTTGAGTCTATCTGCAGTATCTAATCATATCTTATGAAATAAATTACTTTCAAAAATGCAATTTATTTGTATTTCTATTTCTACTTTTCTATTTAAACTATCAGTTGCCAAAAATCAAACAGCAAGTTCCTGCTGAGATTAAGGCAATCCAATGTGGAATTTGGACGTCTCTCATCAGAAGGAGCATGAGATTAAATGCAATAAATCAATGGTGGTGAAAGAAAATGAATACTTACGAAAATAAGTGGAAAAAATCCAGAATACAATGTGGTATCAAAACAGAAATTATTCTTTTTGGAATTAATTTAATAGAAGAAGTAAGAGAGAAATTGTGACACTAAATTTCAGTAAGCTGATATCCGAACTATTTCTTAATTTTTCTTATACATTTGCATTCGGTTTGCATATATTTAATGAGCATGTATACATTTTTAGATATTTATTATAAGGGGTGCAACCTTAAACTTAGTTATACTTGAATTAAGAGAGAGAAGTTGATTTGTAAGATGCACTATCAGTTACATTAAACATTTTTAGATGTGTTAATTTACATATTAAAATATAACTTTTATTGAATTGATTAAAATAAGGGAAATATAAAACCAAATATTATGTATACACAATAGTAAAATTAAAATTGCTATCTGCACCAATCTTTTCTATTAATATGTGGACTTATGCTATAGGCAGTTTCAATTGTTCCCTTGTTAAAAAATGATCATGGCCACAAAAAGTACAGGGAATGTATTGTTGTCTGCCTGAGTAATGACTCCACACTATATGTGGGTTGGCTGGGGCATTATCACCATCACCAGATTGCTACCAGATAATTATTTCATTAATATTATCATTTATCCAATAATAGAAGAATGGTCGTACCCACAAACAGTACGGGGAGTGTATTGCTCTCTGCCTAAATAATGGCTCCAAACTATATCTGGATTTATTGGAGAATTATTACCATCATAAAGTAGCTGCCAAATTAATTAAATGACTGTATTAATGGTATTACTGTTTAACCCGAGTTTAAAGAAGCACTAAACCTGCCCATACTATACACACTTTCCTGCTCTCCCGGAATGTCTGGGAAGCTCCAGGATGTTGAGGAGTTCTACTGGACTCCCAGGAGAGTTTGTCACCCTCCCGGATTCTTTGGAAGCAGGTGGGGCCTTGATAACAAGATTCAATGCGAATTACGTCATGACATAGCAAGGGCCAAGGTAATGGCACACTACTTAGACTGCACTGCCTGGTTCAATGACAAATTAATATCTCAGCAGCCAGAGGCCTATCTGTACATTGTTTGTAGTGTCTTCGAATCAATCCCTCTCCAAACATTGACTGTCAGGAGCAAAACAACGTAATGTTCTACGTAAGGTGAGCATTCCAGCCTTCTCATCCGCATCAGTATTGAGACTAATACGGATTACCTCCAGGTAATGTACTATAAGTGAGGATCCGTGGGCCAGCGGATAGTGTTCAGTTGACCTCTCTTACTAGAGTAGGTTTGAATGAAGACCTAGTAATTCTGTTTGCCACAATTCAGCCAAATTTACGTTCAAAAAATTTGTAAATCTCAATAAAATTATTATTTTCTAAATTGCAAATCCAAATGTTCTTAGATTTGCTCAATCCCCGTATTGATTCACCCAGTCCACCCCCTTTCAGTCATCTATAATCTTTGTGAGAGCAGTAGGGTGGACAACATGCGTGAGCACTAGGGTTTTAATTTAAAAATGAAAATATAATGGATTATTCGTATTCCCATGCAAAGCAGGTAAAACTTTTTTTTTTTTTAAATGACAGTTGCAATTTCAGTTCTGCACAAGCCATTGTTCCTGAAATTACAGCAACAAACTTGAAAAGAATACTTTAAAAGCATTCATTTTTGCTAAGTGTGTCTCTAGGGAAAGTGCTCATTGTTTTGTATTGCTCTCTGTCTAATACTTCCAGCAGTGATAGTTGGCGGTGATAGCCTTATGTATTTTGGAATGTTCTTGTGGAATTATTACAAACAATAAGTGATGATGACCGAGAAATTCCGGTTTGCTCTTCCCAATTGTCAGTATGTGCAGCTTAACTCTCAGAACAATTAATATGTACATCATCATCACCCTCATCGCGGTCGGCATGAACAACAATACTAGATGCAAAATGTACATTTTTACTTTTGGAACTGCCATTTGGTTTGTTAGGTCTTACGTTTAATTTTCAGAAGGTGATTGTGATGCATTTTCATATGTTGGATCGCAAAACCTTTGTGCACATACAAACACATGACCATTGCCATATTTTCAATGTCACACTGAAAAAAGGCTAACATTTTTGTCTTGCAATGGTTATGGCTTTTACTTCTTGAATTCGGAACTTTCGTGCCATTTGCTTGTAAGTTGATGAAGAACCAGCAGCCATTGCACTGTCATGTATGTGTTATCAATTTATCTTAGCCTATAATACGGCGGTTCCCAAACTGTGCGCCGCAGCGCTGTCACTGGGGTGCCGCGGGCCAGCCATAAAAAAAAAGAAAGAGCACATAAACTTACCAATCCGCCGGGCGCCGGGCGCCGGGACTCAGCAGCCTCCTCTCTCCCGCAGCTGTCACTGAATATCGATGTCAGTGACAGCTGCGGGAGAGAGGAGGCTGCTGGGTCCCGGCGCCCGGCGGATTGGTAAGTTTATGTGCTCTTTCTTTATTTTATGGCTGGGAGAAGCGGAGGAGGACAGCGGGAAGTGGAGGAGGACAGCGGGCAGCGGAGGAGGACAGCGGGAAGCGGAGGAGGACAGCGGGAAGCAGAGGAGGACAGAGGACAGTGGGAAGCAGAGGAGGACATAGGGCAGCAGAGGAGGACAGAGGGCAGCAGAGGAGGACATAGGGCAGCAGAGGAGGACAGCGGGGCAGCAGAGGAGGACAGCAGGGAAGCAGAGGGGGGCAGCGGGCAGCAGAGTGACAGAGTGCAGCAGAGGAGGACAGAGGGCAGCAGAGGAGGACAGAGGGCAGCAGAGGAGGACAGCGGGGCAGCAGAGGAGGACAGCAGGGAAGCAGAGGGGGGCAGCAGGCAGCAGAGTGACAGAGGGCAGCAGAGGAGGACAGAGGGCAGCAGAGGAGGACAGCGGGAAGCAGAGGAGGACATAGGGCAGTAGAGGAGGACATAGGGCAGCAGAAAAGGACAGAGGGCAGCAGAGGAGGACATAGGGCAGCAGAGGAGGACAGAGGGCAGCAGAGGAGGACAGAGGGCAGCAGAGGAGGACAGAGGGCAGCAGAGGAGGACAGCGGGGCAGCAGAGGAGGACAGCAGGGAAGCAGAGGGGGGCAGCGGGCAGCAGAGGGGGGCAGTGGGCAGCAGAGTGACAGAGGGCAGCAGAGTGACAGAGGGCTGCAGAGGGGGGCAGCGTGACAGACGGCTGCAGAGGGGGCAGAGTGCCTGGGGGCAAAGGGGGCAGAGTGCCTGGATGCAGAGGGGGCAGTGTGACAGAGGGCAGAGGAGGGGGACAGCGTGACAGAGGAGGGGGACAGCGTGACAGAGGGCAGTGAGAGGTGACAGAGGGCAGAGGGGGCAGCGTGAGAGGGGGCAGAGTGACTGGATGCAGAGGGGGAAGTGTGACAGAGGGCAGAGGAGGGGGAAAGTGTGACAGAGGAGGGGGACAGTGTGACAGAGGGCAGAGGAGGGGGACAGAGGGCAGATGAGGAGTACAGCGTGACAGAGGGCAGAGGAGGAGGACAGCGTGACAGAGGGCAGAGGAGCAGGACAGAGGGCAGCAGAGGAGCACAGCGGGGCAGCAGAGGAGGACAGCAGGGAAGCAGAGGGGGCAGCGGGCAGCAGAGGGGGGCAGCGTGACAGAGGGCTGCAGAGGGGGCAGAGTGCCTGGATGCAGAGGGGGCAGTGTGACAGAGGGCAGAGGAGGGGGACAGAGGGCAGAGGAGGGGTACAGCGTGACAGAGGGCAGAGGAGGGGGACAGCATGACAGAGGAGGGGGACAGCGTGACAGAGGGCAGTGAGAGGTGACAGAGGGCAGAGAGGGCAGCGTGAGAGGGGGCAGAGTGACTGGATGCAGAGGGGGAAGTGTGACAGAGGGCAGAGGAGGGGGAAAGTGTGACAGAGGAGGGGGACAGTGTGACAGAGGGCAGAGGAGGGGGACAGAGGGCAGATGAGGGGTACAGCGTGACAGAGGGCAGAGGAGGAGGACAGCGTGACAGAGGGCAGAGGAGGAGGACAGCGTGACAGAGGAGGGGGACAGCGTGACAGAGGGCAGTCAGAGGGGGCAGAGGGGGCAGCATCAGAGGGGGCAGCGTAAGAGGGGGCAGAGTGACTGAATGCAGAGGGGGCAGTGTGTCTGGATGTAGAGGGGGCATTTTTGCATACAACTAAATAAGTATTTCTGTCCTGACCTAAATACTTATTAAAATTTTTTGACCCAACTACTTCTAAAACAGGACTGCTCAGTAATTATTTTGGAGGGGTGCCTTGAAAAAATTTGGAGACTCTAAGGGTGCCGTGAACTGCAAAAGTTTGGGAACCACTGCTATAATAAATTAAACTTTGTATACAGTCATGGCCAAAGGATTTGAGAATGACACAAATATTGGTTTTCACAAAGTTTGCTGTTTGAGTGTTTTTAGACGTCTTTGTCAGATGTTGCTATGGTATACTGATGTAAGATTACAAGCATTTCATAAGTGTCAAAGGCTTTTATTGTCAGTTACATTAAGTTTATGCAAATCAATATTTGCAGTGTTGACTCTTCTGTTTGAAGACCTCTGTAATTCGCCTGTGCATGCTGTCAATCAACTTCTGTGCCACATGATGGCCGCCCATTCTTGCCTAATCAATGCTTGGAGTTTGTCAAAATTTGTAGGTTTTTGTTTGTCCACCCACCTCTTGAATATTGACCATAAGTTTTAAATAGGATTAAGGTCTAGGGAGTTTCATGGCCATGAACCCAAAATTTCGATGTTTTGATCCCCGAGCCACTTATTTATCACTCTTTCCTTATGGCAAGGTGCTGAAAAAAGCATTGTTCATCACCAAACTGTTCTTGGATGGTTGCGAGAAGTTGCTCTTGGAGGAAGTTTTGGTACCTTTTTTTATTCATGGCTGTGTTATTAGTAGAGATGGTCACTGACCCCCGTGTTTTGGTTTTGGATTCGGTTTTGGATCTGGATTACCGTCGTGTTTTGGTTTTGGTTTTGGTTTTGCAAAACCTCCATTGCGTGTTTTGGTTTTGGTTTTGGTTTTGTTTGGTTTTGTTTTGCTATTTTTTGGGAAAATCCATGTTTTTGGGCCTAAATTAACCCAATTTAGTGCTCCAACTGTTTTAGAGACAAGTAATCTAATTGTTGAGGTAATAAATCATCCCAAAAAACAGTTTAATTCTTCGTTGGTAGGCCTATTCTACACACAAAACAGATTGTCTTCCTCTCCATCTATGCATATTGGCAATGCAGCCATCGTCTTTGAATGTATATTACACCCTACACTTATAGTTAAATATGTAAAGAAATGGAAAAAGCCAGTTTGGTTTCTGTCTCTCAAGGCCCCCCTCCACTTGTATAAAATACCAAAAAATTCAGCCATTATAGACTGTACAATATTAATTGACATGGAGAAAGCCAGTTTGGTTTCTGTCTCTCAAGGCCCCCCTCCACTTGTATAAAATACCCAAAAATTCAGCCATTATAGACTGTACAATATTAATTGACATGGAGAAAGCCAGTTTGGTTTCTGTCTCTCTAGGCCCCCCTCCACTTGTATAAAATACTAAAAAATTCAGCCATTATAGACTGTACAATATTAATTGACATGGAGAAAGCCAGTTTGGTTTCTGTCTCTCTAGGCCCCCCTCCACTTGTATAAAATACTAAAAAATTCAGCCATTATAGACTGTACAATATTAATTGACATGGAGAAAGCCAGTTTGGTTTCTGTCTCTCTAGGCCCCCCTCCACTTGTATAAAATACTAAAAAATTCAGCCATTATAGACTGTACAATATTAATTGACATGGAGAAAGACAGTTTGGTTTCTGTCTCTCTAGGCCCCCCTCCACTTGTATAAAATACTAAAAAATTCAGCCATTATAGACTGTACAATATTAATTGACATGGAGAAAGCCAGTTTGGTTTCTGTCTCTCTAGGCCCCCCTCCACTTGTATAAAATACTAAAAAATTCAGCCATTATAGACTGTACAATATTAATTGACATGGAGAAAGACAGTTTGGTTTCTGTCTCTCTAGGCCCCCCTCCACTTGTATAAAATACTAAAAAATTCAGCCATTATAGACTGTACAATATTAATTGACATGGAGAAAGCCAGTTTGGTTTCTGTCTCTCTAGGCCCCCCTCCACTTGTATAAAATACTAAAAAATTCAGCCATTATAGACTGTACAATATTATGAAAAATGGACAAAGCCAGTTTAGGGTCACTCTGTCTATGACACCCTACCCTTAAGGATAAATTGCCCTAACAGCAGCCTTTCAAGATGGTATGTGATATGGAAATGCCACAAGTCCCTTTCCTCTTTGGGGGTAGATTGCACCCTACACTTACATAGAAAGTTTTAAAAAGATGTTATCGGCATCATCTTCAGCTTCATCCTCACCCTCATCAGTGTTATCGTCATCATCACAGACTATCAATTCATCGCCGCTTGAATCCGCCATTAGAGAACAGTCAGTGCTTGCATGTCTTGGATGGTGAAGGCCTTCCTCGTGGAAGATGTAGTTCATTTTTATAAACATCATTTTCTCCACATTTTTGGGAAGTAACCTTCTACGGCGATCACTGACTAAGTTCCCTGCTGTGCTGAACACTCGTTCAGAGTACACACTGGAGGGTGGGCAGCTTAGGTATTGCAAAGCAAGTTTGTACATGGGTTTCCAAATAGCTTGCTTTTCTTCCCAGTAAGGAAAGGGACTGTCTGACATTTCCATATCAACTACCTCTTGAAAGTAATCCTCCACCATCCTTTGCATGTTTATACTCATATTGGATGGACTTATGGGCAAAGTGACACTTTTTTTTGAAAAATCCTTCAAACCAGCCCAGATGTTAAATTGTTCTCGTCTGCCCCCTGTGTCTTCCCTGCTTCTTTTTTGGAAATTTAATTTTTTACGAGCAACAGCTTGAGAAAGTGAAGGAGGACACGTCGTCAAGCCGAGGCCCAGTTCAGCGGCCAACTTGCTGAGCAATAGCTCCTTGCAAAAGTTCACATCTCGCTCATTTACAAGTAAAGACTCAATGTAGGTTTTAAACCTTGGATCAAGCACAGTGGCCAAAACGTACTGATCCGAGTTCAAGATCTTAATAACTCGAGGATCATTGTGAAGCGAATTAAGTACTTGATCGACAAGGCCAACATACTTTGCTGAATTGCTTGCTTTCAGCTCCTCCTTCATTTTCTCAAGCTGCTTTTCCAATAGTCTAATTAAAGGAATGACTTGGCTCAAACTAGCAGAGTCTGCACTGACCTCACATGTCACAACTTCAAATGGTTTCAGCACCTTGCACAGCACTGAAAGGATTCCCCACTGTGCAAGAGTGAAATACATCCCCCCTCCTTTCCCAATGTCATGACTTGTGCAATATGCTTGGATGGCTTTGCGCTGTTCCTCCATCCTCTGAAGCATGTACAGGGTGGAATTCCACCGAGTTACCACCTCTTGCTTAAGTTGGTGGCAGGGCAAGTTAAACTGCTCTTGGAGCTGCTGTAATCTCCTACATGCTGTGGCTGAATGCCTGAAATGGCCTGAAATTTTACGGGCCACCGAAAGCATCTCCTGCACCTCACGGTTGTTTCGTAGGAAGCTCTGCACCACCAAGTTGATGGTGTGAGCAAAACAGGGAATATGTTGGAAATCACCCAGCTGTAATGCTCGCACTATATTGTTGGCGTTATCTGAAATGACATACCCTGGGGAGAGTCCGAGTGGTATAAGCCATGCATCAATCACATCTCTCAGTTTGCGTAACAAATTGTCAGCCGTATGCCTGTTAGTGAAGCCGGTGATACAAAGAGTGGCCTGCCTGTGACAAATGTTACGTAGTGGTGTACATGCTGCTGCTGTTCCTGCTGGTGAAGGTGAATGACCAACCCAGTGGGCTGTCACAGTCATATAGTCTTTGGTTTGGCCACTTCCACTTGTCCACATATCTGTGGTTAAGTGAACAGTGGGCAGAATGGCATTTTTCAGCGCAATCTCTACATTTTTACACACTTTTTGGTATAGTTGTGGAATAGCTTTACGGGAGAAATGGTGTCGCGATGGAATTCTGTAACGCGGACACAAAACCTCAATTAACTGTGAAAAACCAGCTGCGTTTATGGTGGAGATTGGACGCAGATCTAACACTAACATTGCAGCCATGGCGTCTGTGATTCGCTTGGCGACTGGGTGACTGCTGTCATATTTGCTTCCCCTCGCAAAGGATTGTTTCACAGTTAATTGCTGAAATGTAGGACTGCTCATTTTATTCACCTGCCTCTGGGATGACGATTCACCCCCAGCAGCAGCAACAGCAGCAGCAGGACTAACGCTTTCTTCAGAGGAATCAATAATAGTGCCGGAGTCATCCAGCCTTAAGTGGGATGCCGGGCTAACTCCGAGCGCTACTGAGGATATTGATGAGGATGGTGTGGTGGGTGTATTTTGTGGCCGTCGGTATGTCGGTGAGCGGAGGGTCTTAGCTGATGAGGGAGTGCTTGTATTCTTTTGGGAAGAACTTTCAGCTTTTCCCAACACTTTGCCATGAACTCTCGTTAAATGGCGTAACATAGACGAGGTTCCAAGATGGTTAAGGTCCCTCCCTCGACTGACTGTGGCTTCACATACACTACAAATGGCTATACAATTGTTGTCTGGATTTGGGTAGAAATAATTCCACACATAAGAAGTGGATTTTTTTGTTTTATGCCCAGGCATGACAATGGCCTTTTTCTTGTCACGTGCCAGAACTGCTGCCACTGGTGCAGGACTTACACAAACAACCTCATCCTCATCAACATCCTCATTAGCGCCCTCGTCGCCTACACAAATCTCCCCCTCATCCTCTTCTAATTCCAAAGTGGCATCCTCAATTTGGGTATCACCGGCTACACTCGGGCTATTAAGGCACACATCAGCAGAATGCTCACGATTAGACATCCCACTGTTGGATGGACTCTCCACAGGGATTGTTGTCATTTGTGAATCAGAGCAAATATTCTCCTGTAATGCCTCACTGGTATCTTGCAGCTCAGCTTTGACGCGTAACAGTAGTTGTGCACCAATTGTAGGCTGGGTAACTTTTTGGGATCTGCCACTAATAGCCAAAGGTGAAGGCCTCATTCTCTCTTTGCCACTGCGTGTGTAGAATGGCATGCTTGCAATTTTTTTTTTATCGTCACTTAACTTTTGCTCAGTTACACTTCGTTTTCGCTTCAATACAGTAAATTTTTTTTTGGTTTTTGTTTTTTGCACTAATTTGAAAACACTCTGTTGTTTGACATCGCCTTGGCCAGATGACGTACTGGGAACACTAACATCAGGACTGGTGACAGAACCTGGTTGCTCATTTAGATCATATGTGGACTGCTTTGAATCCATTGCGTAGATACTGCTGACAGATATGACTTTTGACAGCCAGAAATATTAATGCACAATTAGAGAGGACACCCCAAAAACACTGAGGAGTGCTAACATTTATTGAGTAGATACTGCTGACAGATATGACTTTTGACAGCCAGAAATATTAATGCACAATTAGGGAGGACACCCCAAAAACACAGAGGAGTGCTAAAATTTATTGAGTAGATACTGCTGACAGATATGACTTTTGACAGCCAGAAATATTAATGCACAATTAGAGAGGACACCCCAAAAACACTGAGGAGTGCTTAAAATTATTGAGTAGATACTGCTGACAGATATGACTTTTGACAGCCAGAAATATTAATGCACAATTAGGGAGGACACCCCAAAAACACAGAGGAGTGCTAAAATTTATTGAGTAGATACTGCTGACAGATATGACTTTTGACAGCCAGAAATATTAATGCACAATTAGAGAGGACACCCCAAAAACACTGAGGAGTGCTTAAAATTATTGAGTAGATACTGCTGACAGATATGACTTTTGACAGCCAGAAATATTAATGCACAATTAGGGAGGACACCCCAAAAACACAGAGGAGTGCTAAAATTTATTGAGTAGATACTGCTGACAGATATGACTTTTGACAGCCAGAAATATTAATGCACAATTAGAGAGGACACCCCAAAAACACTGAGGAGTGCTTAAAATTATTGAGTAGATACTGCTGACAGATATGACTTTTGACAGCCAGAAATATTAATGCACAATTAGGGAGGACACCCCAAAAACACAGAGGAGTGCTAAAATTTATTGAGTAGATACTGCTGACAGATATGACTTTTGACAGCCAGAAATATTAATGCACAATTAGAGAGGACACCCCAAAAACACTGAGGAGTGCTTAAAATTATTGAGTAGATACTGCTGACAGATATGACTTTTGACAGCCAGAAATATTAATGCACAATTAGAGAGGACACCCCAAAAACACTGAGGAGTGCTAACATTTATTGAGTAGATACTGCTGACAGATATGACTTTTGACAGCCAGAAATATTAATGCACAATTAGGGAGGACACCCCAAAAACACAGAGGAGTGCTAAAATTTATTGAGTAGATACTGCTGACAGATATGACTTTTGACAGCCAGAAATATTAATGCACAATTAGAGAGGACACCCCAAAAACACTGAGGAGTGCTTAAAATTATTGAGTAGATACTGCTGACAGATATGACTTTTGACAGCCAGAAATATTAATGCACAATTAGGGAGGACACCCCAAAAACACAGAGGAGTGCTAAAATTTATTGAGTAGATACTGCTGACAGATATGACTTTTGACAGCCAGAAATATTAATGCACAATTAGAGAGGACACCCCAAAAACACTGAGGAGTGCTTAAAATTATTGAGTAGATACTGCTGACAGATATGACTTTTGACAGCCAGAAATATTAATGCACAATTAGAGAGGACACCCCAAAAACACTGAGGAGTGCTTAAAATTATTGAGTAGATACTGCTGACAGATATGACTTTTGACAGCCAGAAATATTAATGCACAATTAGAGAGGACACCCCAAAAACACTGAGGAGTGCTAACATTTATTGAGTAGATACTGCTGACAGATATGACTTTTGACAGCCAGAAATATTAATGCACAATTATGGGGGACAACCCAAAAGCGCTGGGGAGTGCCAAATATGAAGAAAAAATAATAAACCTCTATCCTCCTCTCTGCACTAGCGATTTTGGTTAGAGCAATTGCAAGAACAATATTGTATTCTTTCTCTGTCCCTGCTCTAATTAGCCTATGACTACACCCTGCTCTCTCCCTCTGTCAAATGGCGATGGATTGCTGTGGAGGCGTGTATTTATAAAGTTGAAGTATCGCGAGAACCGAGTCCCGAGATCCGACGACGTCACAATGACGTTCGGCCTCGATTTGGATTCGGAATTGGCGGGAGAGTACCGAGCTGCTCAGCTCGGTACTCGGATACCCAAAGTTCGGGTGGGTTCGGTTCTCGGAGAACCGGACCCGCCCATCTCTAGTTATTAGACAAAACTGTGAGTGAGCTCACTCCAACCAGTGCAGAGCTTGCTCAGGAATGGCAGCAGACAGGTGTGTGTGCATCTGCACGCACAGTGAGGCGAAGACTTTTGGAGGATGGCCTGGTGTCAAGAAGGCCAACAAAGAAGCCACTTCTCTCCAGGAAAAACATCAGGGACAGACTGATATTCTGCAAAAGGTACAGGGATTGGACTGCTGAGGACTGGGGTAAAGTAATTTTCTCTGATGAATCCCCTTTCAAATTGTTTGTGGCATCTGGAAAAAACGCTTGTCCGGAGAAGAAAAGGTGAGCGCTACCATCAGTCCTGTGTCATGCCAACAGTAAAGCATCCTGAGACCATTCATGTGTGGGGTTGCTTTTCAGCCAAGGGAGTGAGCTCACTCACAATTTTGCCTAAGAACACAGCCATGAATAAAGAATGGTACCAAAACATCCTCCAAGAGCAACTTCTCCCAACCATCCAAGAACAGTTTGGTGATGTACAATACCTTTTCCAGCATGATGAAGCACCATGTCATAAGGCAAAAGTGATAGCTAAGTGGCTCGGAGATCAAAACATCAAAATTTTGGGTCCATGACCAGGAATCTCCCTAGACCTTAATCCCATTGAGAACTTGTGGGCAATCCTCTAGAGGCGGGTGGACAAACAAAAACCCACAAATTCTGAAAAACTCCAAGCATTAATTAGGCAAGAATGGGCGGCCATAAGTCAGTATGTGGCCCAGAAATTGATTAAGAGCATGTCAGGGCGAATTGCAGAGGTCTTCAAAAAGAAGGGTGAACACTGCAAATAATGACCCTTTGCATAAACTTAATGTAATTGTCAATAAAAGCTTTTGACATTTATGAAATGCTTGTAATTTTATTTCAGTATACCATAGCAACATCTGACAAAAAGGTCTGAAAACACTGAAGCAGCAAACTTTGTGAAAACCAATACTTGTGTCATTCTCAAAACCTTTGGTCATGACTGTACATAGTATAATATTTTGGAGTAGTTAAAGGTGTGGGGAACATTGTGCCTCTCAGACGCAGTTGGTGGAGTCGGTGGTAGTCAGCATATCGATGATGACTACCCTGACAAGACTTACCCCAACATGAGGACTCCGAAGTGCTCCTTCCCGACCGTCAGCAATGACGACTCTGCTTCCAAGCGACTTCACCCAATCACGATCAAGTAACAAGCTGGCTCCACTTCATGATGTCATTCATCATTGGCGACGGTATTATCACTGTTGTTAAGGGGGTAATGTAAGTATGTTCCCATGTACAATGTAGTTTATAAAGCCTTCTACATTGTACATGGGTGCATACTTACATTACCCCCTTAACAACAGCGATAATACCGTCGCCATGGTGAATGACGTCATGAAGTGGAGCCAGCTTGTTACTTGATCGTGATTGGGTGTAGTCGCTTTGAAGAGGAGTCGTCATCGTTGATGGTCGGGAAGGATCCCTTCGAACTCCTCATGTCGGGGTAAGTCTTGTCGGGGTACTCGGCATCGATATGCCGTACACCACCCGGTGGAGCAGCCAATTTTTCTTTGCACTTATTAGGTGCTTGCTGAATGACAGCTGCATCTAGTTGCATGACTATACCTCTTCACCGTCGCACTTGACACAAGTTTACGAGCAGTCTCTAAAAATAGGTTGTCTTATGCAATTTCATTCTGCTGGGCTATATCACCAGAATCTGAAA
This sequence comes from Mixophyes fleayi, assembly GCF_038048845.1. Taxonomy (NCBI): domain Eukaryota; kingdom Metazoa; phylum Chordata; class Amphibia; order Anura; family Limnodynastidae; genus Mixophyes; species Mixophyes fleayi. Next base: position 33,014,914 of record NC_134404.1, on the reverse strand, counting down.
ACTTCTCTCCCTCAATCTACTTCTCCAATCAGAAGGTGTAGCAAATGCAGATCCATGCAACTCTGCATACTCACATATGTGTTCGGCTTGCATGCACAGTACATATTTGCGGATTTAACGCTGCACAAATAGGCATAGATCCTACTCAGCATCAGGTCCCTAATGCTTAAAGGCATAATTTGGATGCTTATGGGGATGAGGATGCAGCAGCACTATTTTTATTTTGCTTCATTACCACTGACATTAGCATTGCTTCTTTTCTTGTACAATGTAATTAGCAATGTGGCTTGTTTAAGTATATTTTCTATTCTTTGCTTACCTTGCACCATTAGGAGATTTGATTTTGTACCTCGATTGCACATGCAAGAATTAGACTTATTGCCTTATGGTAAATTTTCTTCCTCATCTGACCACCTTTGACCATGAGCCAAGAGTAAATGTTTGTCCTTATCATCCCTTGACAAGACACAGCTCATGTCACAAGTTACAGCCACAAACTGTAGCATTCACAGGTGTTCTTCCTTAGTACAAGCCAGAAGAATGAGTGCCAGAGAGGCGGTGCGCTCCTTTTTTAATGCTATAGACGTCTAACATTTCTTGACCATTGTTTATTGGCTTATTAGCATTCCATACACTATTATTGGCCTGAATCTCCAGGAGGTGTGACTTATTAGGGCGATTTTGGGCAAATCTGGGCCAATTCAGCAAGTCATATGTGAATCAATTCATCTATCTCTAAGTGATGGTTAGCAAAGCTCGGAAGCAGGCTATTAACTTATTGTTAATTGACTGCTTCCCGAATCCTCTGCGGCAGCTTATTCATCGCCCCAGGTGCCTAATATTGCAGTTATGGGAAGTGAACTTAGTGCTAGAAGGCACTGGGGTACAGGATCCGTAGCGGGAGGCAACAAAGTGCTCTTGCCTCAATGTCATATACTGCTGTGTTGTTCAAGTAACTCATACCCAAGGACAGAACATGGAGTCTACAAGTCCCAGGGATACCAGGCTTTAAAGTATAAGTACATACAGGCTGTCATATATATTTGTAGGAAGATGAAAAACCTTACCAATGATCAACAGGTATAATCCAGAAATGATATCAGCTTCTTTTGAAAGTTTAGAAATAAATATGTCTTCACCTCTGTCAAACATCGGAATAAGGCCATAATAATCAAGTAACGTTTTATTTGTTGCCATCCTGCTTCAAGTGCCAGTCATACCTGTGGATACAAAGAAAATGTGTGTGTTCAATTCTGCAAGTAAAAGATTTACCTGTGACTGCAGAAGCAATTACAGAACAAATACGGTGGACCATTCATCTGCTGTACACATAGTGGAGGCAGGCATTTTTTGTTGGTCTGAGTAAATATTCAACTTATCAATTCACTTGGAAGTAAGACATGATGCACATACAGGGGTATATATAGTGAAGTAACAGATGTTTGCCTTTATTTTCTAAACTGCAGTAAAAAAATGACATCTAGAATGTAATAAAATATGCATGTGGGACACAGAAGTCCAAAATCCAAACACAGAATTAATACAGATGGACTGTTATATCAAGGACAACAGAGAAAGGTACCGGAGTTATAGTTTCGATGATAGGAAGGTAAGCAAGTAGTGTAGTCAAGCAGTAGTAAAAACCTTATAGAATACTTGTATAGGATGGAGGTGAGGATATTTCAGCACTATTTTTCTTTGCTTCATTACCAATGGCACTAGCATTGCTTCTTTTCTTGTACAATGCACTTAGCAATGTGGCTTTAATGTACATTAGTCTATAGTTTAGGAAAAGATATTGTGAGATGTCATGCTTTGAAATCAAAGGGAAGAAGACTGAAGGACAACATAAGGAAGTACTTTTTTTTAACAGAAAGGGTGATAGATCGATGGAGTCTCCCAGGAGTGGACTCAAACAGTACAAGAATTCATGAATGCATGAACCAAACATATGGCTATTGTTAAGATTTAGAAGTAAAGTATTAAAACCCCAAAAATAGTTCAAAAAATCTAAATCTTCTCACCCTCCCAAAAAAAATAAAACATAAAAACAAACACACACACATTCTATATTTATAATATTTATGGATGTGGGAGTTTAATTATCACGTAAAGAAACTTGTTTGGTTAACTCCATCTCAGAATGGTGTCAACTGAATAAATAGACTGAAATAATGCCTTTTTTTTTTTAAAGAACAAAAAAAGCTTTTATATATATATATATATATATATATATATATATATTTTTGTCGCTCATACGCTTGAACCCTGTGCATACTCAGTAGAGCAGAAGGGAGACCTCCGCAGTGATACATAAACTTTATTGATCTTGATATAAAAATGTTTACTTTTTTATATAATGTACCCCTATAAATTTCATGCGGACTAATTTTCATAAATGTCACCATGTAATTTAGTTTGTTTCAACACACATATAGATCTCAAATGTTTCGATTTATAAAATGCTGTAATGCAAAATAATGTTTTGGGTAGAAGTTTTCCATAGAATGGTTTTTGTACCCAACTAGTGGGAAAATTCAACGGTGGAATGACATCTTGGGCAAAGACTGTGGGCAGACTAAAACCCTGGCTAACCAATCACATATCACAAATCTCTAGTTGTCTCTCAGGTCACGGCTTTGCAACCATTATTGGTGTATGGATTTGTATCACTTCCATTGCTGTGTCTCTAAACAGATGAGTTGTGATCATCTTCTGATGAGAATTAAGCATTTGATATGCACGTACATGTTTTAATATACTGTACTTTAACCTCTTTATTCCAGTTTCTTGCAGTCTAATTAACCATACTTGCCAACTTTTCATTTTTTTTTCCGGGAGCTGCTGGTAAGTGGTAGGCATGTAGGGGGTGGGGCCCCGAAAAATGGGGGCGGGGGCGAACGCCGCGATTCCCGGTGAATCGCGGCGTTTGAACCGTATTCTGCCCACTTCTGGGCAGATCAGGGAGATTGCCACACTCTCTCGGGAGTCCGGGAGACTCACGCAAAATGCGGGAGTCTCCCGGACGTTCCGGGAGAGTTGGCAAGTATGTAATTAACCCATGGTAACAATGCAAGGTTGCAGAGATGACCTTGCTGCTATCTAAGTGTAATTTGTATGTTCTCCACGTGTTCATGTCAGTTTCCTCTGGGTGTTGTGGGCTGCATTAAGGGCATGCTGACAGGTCACATGGTTTCTGACTAAATAGACTCCAGTGTGTCTATATATCTGGGGTGAGGAAACAGGATTGTAACTTCCCCTGGGGCAGACAGTGACATAACTGAATAAGTCTTTTTTTTTTGTATTACACAGCATTGTGACATATACCGGCCCTAAATGAGTAAGAGGTTATAATAATGGAATTTTAATTTTCAACAAAACATCTAAGGGTAAATGTATCAAGCTGAGAGTTTTCAAGCGGGTTTGAAACCTGGAGATGTTGCCTATAGCAACCAATCAGATTCTAGCTGTAATTTTGTAGAATGTACTAAATAAATGATAGCTAGAATGTGATTGGTTTTTCAAACCCGCCGGAAAACTCTCAGCTTGATACATTTACCCCCCTAGCTTCCATTCTTTCCCAGGGTATACAAAATGATCATGTGATATCCCAACATTCTAATCAAAACTGGTTCAATTATTGACAACAAGAAATTATGTGTTAGCATAGCTAATATTGTATAGCAAATAGATAGATAGATAGATAGATAGATAGATAGATAGATAGATAGATAGATATCTTCAGCCTCGGAAACAGAGGCCTAATAATTTGAATAATATATTATTTTTTTGCACAAAAATAAATAAATTGCATTAAGTTATCCAAATGTTTTCATATTTAATAGAGTAATGGAATACTAGTTATATTGCAAAGAAATGTCCTAGAGTTGTTAATTAAATTGTGCAGATAAGAAGGAATTCAATAGACTTTCAAGAATAGGAGAACAGAGATGTCATACTGACCTTTGTATGTTTTCCCCATTCAATCACTTGTTATCCCCCAGACAATTTATTTAGAGATAGTAATAACAAAACAGTTGTGAGAGTCTGACACCAGCCGCGGAAATTGAATAAATCTTCCACAGTTCATTTAGAAGTGCCCAGAGTAATTTTGTTTTAAGCTACAGGTCAATAGTGATGCTTTTGTATCTAAGATCCCCTACTGCTGCAATATGTAACTGTGGGTGGTGTACTGGGCAAATCGTAATCATACACCACAGAGAATGCTTCCATTGATATTCCAGGGTCTAAGGCTTCCTTATGATAAGGCGAAAGCCTTTCCTCAGGTGGTGTTTTTGCATAGAAGAAATACTGCCTTTGTGAAATAAAATCCCAATATGAAACCTGGCTAGCAGATTATACTGAAGAGGCGCTAGACAGAAATGGAATGACATGAGATGATGCAGGCAGCGCCGCCAAGAGAAATTTCAGGCCCCAGTACAGCAACTTCTCGAGGCCCCTTCCAAAAGCTCTGAATGGGGTTGGGCCACACCATATTGGTGGTTCCACCCACTACAAAGGCAGGGCACTATGTACCTGCTACATCCCTTCCCCCTCCCTCTCGGGACCCTTGGCTGCTGTATCACTAGACAAATGACCAACTGCGCTGAGTAGTTGCCTCAGGCCAAAAGGATAAGATGATGCACTATATGGACTAAAGTATTCTGACGCTTGACCAATACACCAACAGGGACTGTAATGACATTGTATTCAAATACATATACTTTAATATGGAGTTGGTCCCCCTTTTGCAGCGATAACAGCTTCCACTCTCCTTGGAAGACTTTCAACAAGATGTTGTAGCCTTTCTGAATTCGTCCCCATTCATTCTGTAGAGCATTTATGAGGTCAGGCACTGATGTTGGATGAGAAGGCCTGGCTCATAATCTCCGTTCCAGTTCATCCCAAAGGTGTTCGATTGAGGGCTCTGTGCAGGCGTCAAGTTCTGCCACACCAACTCATCAAACCATGTCTTTGCAGTCCTTGCTTTGTGCACTGGGGCACAGTCATGTTGGAATACTAAAGAGCCTTTTATAAACTGTTGCCACAAGTTGGAAGCATAGCATTGTCCAAAATAACTTTGTATGCTGAAGCATTAAAATTGCCCTTCACTGGACATAAGGGGCCCAGTTAAAACCCTGAAAAACAGCCCCATACCATTATCCCTCCTCCACCAAACTTAATAGTTGGCATAATGCAGTTAGGCAGGTAACTTTCTCCAGGCATCCGCCAAACCCAGACTCACCCCTCTTACTGCCAGAGAAGCCTGATTCGTCACTCCACAGAACACGTTTCCACTGCTCCGCAGTCCAGTGTTGGTGTGTTTTACACCACTCCATCCGACGCTTGGCATTGGTCTTGGTAATGTGATGCTTGCATGAGCTGTTCGGCCACAGAAACCCATTCCATTAAGCTCCAGCCGCACAGTTTTTGTGCTTACATAGATGTCAGTGGAAGTTCTGAGCTTTTCAGCTATGGTATTAGCAGGGTGTTGGCGACTTTTACGCACCATGCGCCTTAGCAGACATTGATTCCCCCCGTGATTTTACGTGGTCTTCCGCTTCGTGGCTGAGTTGCTGTTGTTCCTAAACGCTTCCACTTTATAATAAAATCACTTACAGTTGACCATGAAATATTCAGCAGAGATGAAATTTCACGCACCATCTTATTGCAAAGGTGGCATCCTATCACAGTACCACGTTTGAAGGCACTGAGCTTTACAGAACGACACATTTTGTATCACAAATGTTTGCAAATGGTGACTGCATGGCTAGGTGCTTGATTATCTGGCAATAATTAAAACACCTCAATTCAATAATTAACAGGTGTGGCCAAATACTTTTGTTCATATAGTGTCCTATCTTATATTTAATAGCTTCTACAGGGATACTGTCCATGGTACTGAGAAGGATCCTGCTATATTTGCAAAGTCATGAAGTCTTTGGCTCTTCTACATTGTATCTGTAGTCTTATTAAATCAACATTTGTCTTATTTTAGTTTAATCCAATAGTTGAATTATCAATCCCGAACGGGGGAGGGGGGGGGGGTCAACAATCGGCTAGTGCTGTACAAATCTGTGGGTCATGTTTAGCATCAATGCACATTCTTTGTGGCTCCTTGGTCATTTTCCAACAAGGAATACATTTACTAATTTTGCCCACTCATTATTCTACTTAGTGGTCTGTAACTTCAATGCTCGTGGGGTTGTAAATGTAAGGACCTTCACTAAAATTAGCTAAAAGCACTACTTTCAAGGTAGTGTTAAGATTTGGTCCATTTGCTTTGTCAAAAACCTCAGAAATGACAGAAATTCCTCCATAATTCCATAATTTGAATATCATCCTTTAGGATGTAAGCTCTCATGAGCAGGGCCCTATTTACTTGTGTTCTCCTTCTACTATTCCATCACCATCTATACCTCAAGGCTGCTTCCCTAGCTCTGTTCTCTTGAGCCCGGGCCTAGTTCACACGGGACATTACCATCACTCATTCTCCTGTAAACAACTTGTTCTGCATTACCAAGTTATCTGTGTATAATTTGTTAATTAGTAGATGTCTGGTCTTTGTACCCTACTGTAAATTTCACGTACGGCTCTGCGGACCTCTTGTGGCTCCTTATATATAACAGATAATAATGATAATAATAATAATTAATTTTAATCCACTGTATGACAAAATCCTTCCAGATCAGAAAAATGTTTTTCTTTACCTCTGTAAATAACCATCTAGAAGGCTATTTACTAAAATAGGTGCAAACTTGCACCCATGGCAACCAATCAGGAAATAGCTTTGATTGGTTTAGTGTAGGGTAGGCTAATGAAAACAAGGGTCTTATTGGATGTTATAGGTTCTTCCACTGTGTAAGTTAAAAATAAAAACACTCTGTTTCACTGACCCTTTCCACATATAGCCAATGAAATGCGTGGGTGTAATCTGTTTTTGTATCTAGCAATGTCATTTGAAGATGCAATATGATATATTCACACAAGACAAGAAAAAATAAATTTCCACCATAGTAAAGGAACCTATGTGGCCAAAATAAAATGAAATGGTAATTCCCAAGTTCCACAGCTCACAATATGCAACTGTTGATGAACAAGGTCCAACAGAAAAACATGGATAAGGCTGTGCCAAATATATATTTCTGTATAATGTCCCTTCATTTGGAATACAGCCAGGCTAAGCTGACGTGACACAGTCCAAGGAAACTTTGTTTTAAAACTGAAGATTTTTTTGGGCACAAAATGTCATCATGTTGTAAAAATAATAATTTAATTTAAAATTAGCTATAATGTTCCCACTTATTATTGTAACAATAACATTTGGGAAACTTTTTTTATATCGCAAGATTAAACTATTCTTCATATTCTATACTGCTAATGGCAATAACAGAAGCAGCAGTTTTGATATTTGAACCATTTCACCTCTTTGTTTTGTACCCCAAGGACCAGACCAGTTTTCACATATGTGCAAAGAATCAGGTTCCTGGGAACATTTAAATTTTTCCCACTCTGCCCAAGAAAAATGTATGTTTATTTTGGGACAAACAGGACTTTTCTTTGGTAGCATGTAGGAATAAATACATTTTTATTTTTATTGTAAATCTGTATACAGGGAAAAAGGCATATATAGAGGAAATACCTTTTTTCAATATTCTGCCAAAAGTTTGTATTCAGAAAAATAGGCCACACCAATTAACTTGCTATAGCTCTTCCCAATTCCCTTGGGCTGTGGGAGCCAGTGTAATTAACAAGATTGTTACCCCTGGAGTAGCAACTTTGTACCTATCCTTGCTCCTTATACCGAAAGATTAAAAATAAATAAACTCACATTTTGTGCACAGTTTCTAGCCTAACATTCATGGAATAAACCGCACACCAAACTGCTCATTCATCACCATACTTACCCACTCTCCGGGTATCCCAGAGAGGAGGTCATGTGACAAATGTATGACTACGGCCCCGCCCCTGCTATGAAATGCCGAAATTCAAGGCATTGCATTGTGGGGGGGGGGGGGGGGCTTGATATCACAAAATGGTGAGATTAAGCCCAGCCTCCACCACGACCCGGGAGGATCCCTTCTCTTCAGGGAGTCCAGGGTCACACCCCTGAAATTCGGGAGCCTCCCAGAAATTCTGGGTGAGTAGGCAAGTATGTTCATCACTTCCTAAAATACAAAAGAAAATATTTTCTCATTTGCCAAATTCCGCTGGCAAAATGCGTTAAATATCGGAATATCGGAGCCTGGTTTAACAAACCAAATTTAAGAGAAAAAAGAAAGTAATAAAAACTCGGTATATGAATAAAGAGAAGAAAGTCAGTATGAGACAATACTGGGCCTTGCTGTACAACTGACATTTTAGTGTGAAATTATCTGTGAGGAGTCTGTATGTTCTCCCCGTGTTTGCGTGGGTTTCCTCTGGGTGTTCCGGTTTCCTCCCACACTCCAAAAACATACTGGTAGGTTAACTGGCTGCTATCAAATTGACTCTAGTCTGTGTGTCTCTGTGTGTGTGTATGTTAGGGGATTTAGACTGTAAGCTCCAATGGGGTAGGGACTGATGTGAGTGAGTTCTCTGTACAGCGCAGCGGAATTAGTGGCGCTATATAAATAAATGGTGATGATGATGAATTGTGAAGCATTGAGCCATCATAATAATGACATGTGAGTTACACAAATCACCCTTAGCATATGAAATACAAATAACAAGTTCTGATCACCTCCGTATCCGCCACGAGGCAGAGAATGCTCTTATTTTCCACCCAAGTATTAAGATAGACTCTTGCAGGCAATTCCCGGCAGCACTCATAGAAAGTAACATAAACTGGTTTGACTTGACAAAGCATCAAATAATTACTTATCAACCATAATTCACGGTTCATTTACAGATAACAAACCACAAAGAACAAATCTCTGGATAATTCATGCCGGTAGCCTAAGGCCTTGGGGTTGATAATGACAGACATAGATGTGTCCTAATTAGGAAATCTAAACAGGTTTATTTTCTAACAGGGATTGGATGCATAAAGCTGTAACATAAACTTTATTTTAACTAACCAACATTCGGCTCTCCGGATATTGACAGGGCATCTTGGTACTTGTAGTTCAGTTCCACAAGATTTACCCAAAACTGAAATAAGGAGGAAGCCAGGATTAAAAATTTAATAAAGGGACATCCTCTTTTAAAAGGTCTCTAAAATCTATATTTTTGTATTTTCCCTTTGCTTTTATCTAGTGTAAATAAGAGTGTTGAATGTATTGATATTGGACCTAGTTTTAATAATGCAGCTAGTAAGGAATTTTGCAGAGCTCACCATTCAGTAGAGTTCCGAGGTTCACCTATCTCTTCCCCAGACTGCCTTCATCTTCTCCCACCATTCTGCTACTAATTTAATTAAGGTGTGATAATCCTCTCACATTGCAATAGAATGGAGGTGTGGCCTAATAGATATGTGGGACATAATTGGGGGTGAGGTATGATGTCATTGAGGGATTGGCTAGTTCTAAAAAGAATGAGAAATATCACACAAAGGTCACAGATTCATCTTTCTGATATTAAGCACAGCATATACAAAGCGACAAGATAAAACTATGTATAACATAAACACAATAGACACAATTACGCAAAGAAAATTATTGATGATATGTCCCTTTAAGTGTACTGTCTTCAAGTGTGGAACTAGAGGATATTGACAGTGGAGGATATAATACAGAATTTACTACAGCCAGTCATAGAGGTGGTGGATTGGGAATATTATTAATAATGTTTGTTAAGCCATGGGAAATATGTTACTAACATACCACTGAAGGTGCAGTGGTCCTTTAATTTCTTGATTGCCTTTTGTCATGTGAACCCAGAGCTGGATTACGGCTTCGGGGGGCCCGGGGCACTTAAGACAGGGGGGCCCCTAAAATCTAAAATTAAGGGCATAGGGACACATCCTGAGTTACATCACCTACAGCCCACAGTATGACACTTACAGCTCTCCCAGAGGGCTCGCTTAGGTTGTCTGCATAAGAAAAATCATTGCTTCCACAAACTAAAATACTGTACATTAAAACAATCACCAAAACACCACATTAAAATGGGTATTAACACCACACATTAAAACTAGCAATGATATCACACACTAAAAATACCATTGATAACGTACACTAAAACTAGCAATGATACCGCACTTTTAAAATAAAATTTATAATGCACATTAAAACTAGCAATGATACCGCAAATTAAAATACCATTGATAATGCATCATTGGGCATGGCCAGGCCACCCTCCTACAGACAAAAAAAACCTGCATTGTTGTGTACACCATTAAACGGACACCAAAAATTGGGATTGTCCCACTAGAATCACAACATTTCACAGACGTTGCTGCTCTCTCCTACCTGTTCTTCTCACTTTCACCACCTGTGCTGCAGGTTTCTTTAGTGGCTTGTCTAGATCCTGGAATGTTAGGGGCCCTATTTGGAAAAAAAATGGGTACATTTAGAAAATGACAGCCACCCCGGCGTTAAATCAGTACCACCCATAATTAATAATTAGGCCTTCCTCCAGCCCCAACATTAAAATAATAGTATTCACATTTAATAAATAAACCTATTTCCCTCCCTACAAATAGCCCCAGCAATAAATTAATTGTATTTACATTTCAGAAATATCCCTATTTCCCGCAACCGTCACTGCCATTAAATAATTCATAGGCACATTTAATAAAGGGACCTCATTCTCCCCAAACTCACCCCCACATTCAGTAGCGTCCAAACCACCCCATCTTTAATTAATTATTTGTCCCCACTATTGTGCCTCTCTCCCCTCCCCCTTTTTCCTCATGCTGTGTCTCTCACCCTTTTTTCTTATACTGTGCCTTTCTCCCCCCTTTTTTCTCATGCTGTGCCTCTCACCCTTTTTCCTTACTGTGCCTCCCTTCTCCCCCTTTTTTCTTACTGTGCCTCTCTTCTCCCCCTTTTTTCCTTGCTGTGCCTCTTCTCCCCCTTTTTTCCTTACTGTGCCTCTTCTCCCCCTTTTTCCTTACTGTGCCTCTCTTCTCCCCCTTTTTCCTTACTGTGCCTCTCTTCTCCCCCTTTTTCCTCCATGGTGTGCTTTTCTTCTCCCCCTTTTTCCTCCATAGTGTGCCTTTCTTCTCCCCCTTTTTCCTCCATAGTGTGCCTTTCTTCTACCCCTTTTTCCTCCATAGTGTGCCTTTCTTCTCCCCCTTTTTCCTCCATAGTGTGCCTTTCTTCTACCCCTTTTTCCTCAATAGTGTGCCTCTCTTCTCCCCCTTTTTCCTTACTGTGCCTCTCTTCTCCCCCTTTTTCCTCCATAGTGTGCCTCTCTTCTCCCCCTTTTTCCTCCATACTGTGCCTCTCTTCTCCCCCTTTTTCCTCCATGGTGTGCCTCTCTTCTCCCCCTTTTTCCTCCATAGTGTGCCTCTTCTCCCCCTTTTTCCTCCATAGTGTGCCTTTCTTCTACCCCTTTTTCCTCCATAGTGTGCCTCTTCTCCCCCTTTTACCTCCATAGTGTGCCTCTCTTCTCCCCCTTTTACCTCCATACTGTGCCTCTCTTCTTCCCCTTTTTCCTCCATAGTGTGCCTTTCTTCTCCCCCTTTTTCCTCCATAGTGTGCCTTTCTTCTACCCCTTTTTCCTCCATAGTGTGCCTTTCTTCTCCCCCTTTTTCCTCCATAGTGTGCCTTTCTTCTACCCCTTTTTCCTCAATAGTGTGCCTCTCTTCTCCCCCTTTTTCCTTACTGTGCCTCTCTTCTCCCCCCTTTTTCCTCCATAGTGTGCCTCTCTTCTCCCCCTTTTTCCTCCATACTGTGCCTCTCTTCTCCCCCTTTTTCCTCCATGGTGTGCCTCTCTTCTCCCCCTTTTTCCTCCATAGTGTGCCTCTTCTCCCCCTTTTTCCTCCATAGTGTGCCTTACTTCTACCCCTTTTTCCTCCATAGTGTGCCTTTCTTCTACCCCTTTTTCCTCCATAGTGTGCCTCTTCTCCCCCTTTTACCTCCATAGTGTGCCTCTCTTCTCCCCTTTTACCTCCATACTGTGCCTCTCTTCTTCCCCTTTTTCCTCCATAGTGTGCCTTTCTTCTACCCCTTTTTCCTCCATAGTGTGCCTCTCTTCTATCCCTTTTTCCTCCATATTGTGCCTTTCTGCGTTATTCCCTTTTCTTTTTTTTTACTTACCTTTCTTTTAGCTTCTTTCTTTTCTTCTGTCTTCTTGGTCCTCTCCGCGCTGCTCCTCACTGAATGACAGGCGTGACTTGATGACATCACGCCTGTCATTCAGTGTTACCAGTGCAGAGAGGAGGGAGGAGGAGGGACGCCAGCGCAGCGATCAGGTGAGTATATCTTTTTTTTGTTTTTATTTTTTTTTGCTCCCCTGCTCCCCCCACCAACGAAGGGAGCCCTGAACCTGCCCGCCCGCAACCCCCCCCCCTCCCCGCCACTGCCGCCGCCATTAAAAAAAATAAAAAATAAAAAAAGAGGAAGAAAAAAAAAATCATCAGAGGTTATGCGCGCAGCGGCGGGGGGCCCTCGGAGAGAGGAGGGCCCAGGGCACGTGCCCCCCCTTTAATCCGGCTATGTGTGAACCAAACACTCATAAATGCTGGTAGTGATAGATGACATAAAAAAAAGTCCACTTAGTAGATAATCGTCTATTTACGATATATAAAATATGCATGTTACATAAGACATAATATTTTCAGCTCTAATGTTCTATTTAAAGAGTTTACAGTTCAGGGTTAGATAATTGCTCCATTGGAATCTGCACCTACTATCTACCCTCCTGCCTTTACCGCAAGGACATGTTCTCCCGGCCTTTACTTAATGATATGTCACTTGGAAACTAGGGGGCTAATTTGGATTTAAGCCTGTTTGCGTAGTGTAAAGCCCACAAGTTTATACTGTGGATACACACAAATCAAGCCTCCCTCATATAGGCGTATGCAGTTATTCTCACAAATGACACTTGCGACTGGAGAGCAGGACCGGGGAAGAGAAGGGCGATCTAACCTAGGCCAATTACAGTAAGGGCATGTTCACGTGATTGTTAGCAGAGGCAGACGGGAACGGAGACGCTTATACCTCAGTCAGTGGCAGGTGTATAGTGCGGGTGCCTGAGGGCAGGTGCAGATACACACTGATAATTATGAGAGAGTACAAGCTAGCCGTTTCAGACTGGAGAATCACGGATTCACCTCTGAAGCCGATAGGTGTTGTCTTCATTGATTGTGCCTATATTATATGATATAGTGTGCGTATTTTATCAAGTTTTTCTTTTTCTTTTTTTAATTGGACGTGAGAAGGAGAGTTATACCTGTTGTATTCAAGAGATTTTATATATCCTATTCCAATCCAATAGCAAATGCATATTTCACCATCGAATAAAATTCTAAAAAGTTGGGTGCAAGTGTATCGATGTACCCAGGGCCGGACTGGGACTAAAAATCAGCCTGGCATTTAAGGTACACAGGCCCACCTTAGCTCCAGCAGGAAAGAAAACATGTGCCGCCGCTGCGCGGCGGCGCCGAACAGGGCGTGACCTCATTGTGTTGTGGGTGTGGCCAGCATGGGGCATTGATACATACATTATAATAATACATTACATTTATCATTTCAGAAAAATACACAGGCACTACTGTTAGAAACACACAGCTTTGCCCTCACAAGCAGTATGTTGTGAAGCGGGACATATCTCCCAACTGTCCTTGCAGTCGGACCAAATTCAGGACTGCCCCACCAGATTCAGGACAGTTGGCAGACTGTCCTGCTCTCTCCTACCTGTCTTGGTCACTTTCACCACTTGTATCAGCTGGTTTCTTTAGCTCAGTTCATTCTTGTCTTGATCCTGGAATATTGGATGCCCTATTTTGAAAAAAAATAATTGGATATATGAGATTTAGAAAACTCCCCGGTGTTAAAACAATAGCACTCACGTTTTATAAATAGGCCTCCCTCCAGTCCCCACAATAATAATATTCACATTTAATAAGTAGACCTATTTCCCTCCAACCAGCCCCAACATTAAATTAACAGTATACCCATTTACTCAAAACATATTTCCCTCCCTCCAACAAGCAATAAATTAAATAGCATTAAAGCTTAATAAATATAGCCATTTTTCACAACCATCCCCGACAATAAATAATTCATATTCACATTTAATAAATAGCCCTCCTCCCCAATATCAGCCCCATATTCAACTGATAGCCCTAAACCACCCCAGCATTAAATGAAAGGTTCCTTCACCTCACCTTAAATAATTAGCCCCCACCTACACTCCACCATTAAATAGCCTACCTCCCACACTATGTTAAGATCCTCCCTTCCCTCACATATTATATTAAAATACTGCACGCGCACACACTATGTGAACATGGCCAAACGCACACTATAGCAACATGAGGCCACACAGAAACACTATTAGCCACACACACTATTTGCCACACAGCCACACTATTAGCCACACACACTATTTGCCACAGACACACTATTAGCCACACAATTTGCCACACAGACACACTATTAGCCACACAATTTATTTGCCAAACAGACACACTATTAGGCACACAGACACACTATTAGCCACACAGACACACTATTTGCCACACAGCCACACTATTTGCCACACAGACACACTATTAGCCACACAATTTGCCACACAGACACACTATTAGCCACGCACACTATTAGCCACACAGACACACTATTAGCCACACAGACACACTATTTGCCACACAATAGCCACACAGCCACACTATTTGCCACACAGACACACTATTAGCCACACTCACTATTTGCTACAAAGCCACACTAATAGCCCCACACACACTATTTTCCACACAGACACACAGACATATAGATATTTACTTTCCTCACCATTGTCAGTTGTATATGCTGATAACGATATGTATGTTGTTATATTGATCTCACAATCAGAGAGGAATTAGATCATTGTATAACATCTGTGTAAATTCATTGGGACATTTATGAAAACTGGTGTAGCAAACCAATCAGATTCCAGCTGTTATACCAAGCGATCTGCAGCATAGTACGGAAATATTATACCAAGCGACCTGCAGCATAGTACTGAACTGTTATACCAAGCGATCTGCAACATAGTACGGAGATATTATACCAAGCGACCTGCAGCATAGTACTGAACTGTTATACCAAGCGATCTGTAACATAGTACGGAAATATTATACCAAGCAACCTGCAGCATAGTACTGAACTGTTATACCAAGCGATCTGCAGCATAGTACGGAAATATTATACCAAGCGACCTGCAGCATAGTACTGAACTGTTATACCAAGCAACCTGCAGCATAGTACTGAACTGTTATACCAAGCGATCTGCAACATAGTACGGAAATATTATACCAAGCGATCTGCAACATAAACAAACAGAAGTCACACACTTACCTTACATCCAGCAGCAACACTCTGCGCGCAGCCCGGAAGAAGGAGAATCAGTGACAGCCGCCTATGCGAGTAATCACATGGAACGGCACCACGTGACAGGTGCCGTCCCATGTGATTTCTCACATAGGCGGCTGTCACTGATTCTCCGTCCGCCGAGCAGCGCGCAAAGTGTTGCTGCTCGGCGGGCATGCGGACCGGCCTATCTGGCCATCGACCCTTCTGGCATTTGCCAGAAGTGCCAGATGGCCAGTCCGGCCCTGGATGTACCCCTAATGCAGCCGTGTCGCACATGATACTGGTGCAGAGCTGCACACATCATGCGATTTGTCCAACTTTGCATATGTGTGCAATTCAGTCTTTTCAGTGAATGCATATTGGGCCTGATTAGTTAAGGAAAGTTAAGCAAAACAAATGAGTAACTTTGCACCTTGGCAAAACCATTGGAGGGGGAGGTAAATCTAAAATGTGGGGACAGATTTATAGATGGGGTAGGGCATGTCCTAGATCAACTTTATATTTCAGTGTAAAAATAAAGCTATCAAGTATTTTTGTGCTACATGAAAAAGCAGCCAGTAATTTCCTTATGTGCAAAATAATAAACTAATTTGCATCCCGTGGATTGCAACATGGTTTTGCCAAGGTTCAAAGTTACTCATTTATTTTGCTTTACTTTCCTTAATGAATGAGGCCCATTTAGTCTATGTTCTTTGATGCAAATACGTTCAAACTCAGCATCAGTCCTTAGATGTGTTAACAGGCCAAGGAGAATGTTCTCTAAAACCAAAAAAATATTTTTCCTAAATGACGTCGGTTTAAAGGCTTCTGTTCCTCTGGTGCTTTTTGGAAGACTGCTTTGTTTTTAATTAATTTTGGACCTTTTCTTAACAATTTATAGATATTTGATTGTAAATTTTATCTTACTGCTGCACTGTGATCTACTGGATCAGTTTAAAATTGGATCTCTTCTCTCTGCTTGGGTTAAAAGATTTCCGCTGATTCCAGCACAGATGTGAGTTAATGGAACTTGGATATTTTAAAAGTGGTAGAGAATAGGTATTTTTTTTTTTGCTCCTGTGATCTTGACAACAAGTCATGAGAGGTGAAATGTTATATTACGGTCTGATTTGTTTAATATGAAGATGCTTGCGGTTGACTTAGTCTTTCTTTCAACCTTGCCCTCCCCCCCTCCCCTGGAGATATCACAAGAGAGAAGATAGAAAGAAAGAAGATTTTACAATAAGTTTGATGAGGTAAGTGAATGTACAGTATTTTTTATATATTACTAATATTATAAATGTATTACTCTTTTTATTTTATAAGATAATGCAGAATATGTAAAATATAGATAATGTCTAATACGTTGCTTTATACTATTTTAATTAAAGTTTATTCTTTATCTTGCTAATTATACGGATGCCGCAGTAAATGACCAGCTCTGTACCGATATGCATGTCACCGCGCTCTCTTTCGTGATAAGCGGGGAAATACCTCCCAACTTCCCAGAAGTCAGGACAAATGTGCAATTGAGGGGACCGTCCCACCTACATCGGGGCAGTTGAGAGGTATGTCACAGATTTCCTACATCAATTTGTCGGGAGCCTCACATTACTAGTCCTGGAATGACCATGTAAGGGTAAAGTCACTGAAAGCTGGCACACAGACACATAGGAGTTGGCTGGCTTGTGACACTCAAAGTATTAATGGTGGTTGTGATACTGAGTTAGGCCTGGGGCCTATTATCTGAGAGGGCCTGGCAGTAAGTTGTATGGGCCAGTAAGGAGAGGGCCATATGGAAACAGATCAATACATTTTCTGTAATCTTTGACCATTAATGACCAGTGTAATTTACTTTAGAATAAACCGGGAGGATATCCCAGGAATGCAGAATGAGCAGCAATGAAGTGTGTGAGCTGAGGTAGTTAGACACACTGCTCTCCTCACACACCACTCTATTCCCCTATACACCACTCTGTTCCCCCATACACCACCCTGTTCCCCTATACACAACACAGTTCCCCTATACACCACACTGTTCCACTATACACCACGCTGTTCCCCTATACACCACACGGTTCCCCTATACACCACACTGTTCCCCTATACACCACGCTGTTCCGCTACACACCATGCAGTTTCCCTATACACCACTCTGTTCCCCTATACATCAACCTGTTCCCCTATACACCACTCTGTTCCCCTATACACCACGCAGTTCCCCTATACACCACACTGTTCCCATATACACCAGTCTGTTCCCCTACACAACACTCTGTTCCCCTACACAACACTCTGCTCCCCTTACATACTGCTCTGTTCCCCTTACATACCACTCTGTTTCCTTTACATACCGCTCTGTTCCCCTTACATACCACTCTGTTCCCCTTACATACCGCTCTATTATCTTTACATACCGCTCTGTTCCACTTACATACCGCTCTGTTCCCCTTACATACCACTCTGTTCCCCTTACATACCGCTCTATTATCTTTACATACCGCTCTGTTCCACTTACATACAGCTCTATTCCCTTTACATACCACTCTGTTCCCCTTACATACCGCTCTATTCCCTTTACATACCGCTCTATTCCCTTTACATACCGGTCTGTTCCCCTTACATACCGCTCTGTTCCCCTTACATACCACTCTGTTCCCCTTACATACCGCTCTGTTCCCCTTACATACCGCTCTGTTCCCTTTACAAACTGCTCTGTTCCCCTTACATACCGCTCTGTTTCCTTTACATACTGTTCTGTTTCCGTTACATACCGCTCTGTTTCCTTTGCATACCGCTCTGATCCCCTTACATACCGCTCTATTCCCTTTACATACCGCTCTATTCCCTTTACATACCGCTCTGATCCCTTTAGATACCACTCTGTTTCCTTTACATACCACTCTGTTTCCTTTACATACCACTCTGTTCCACTTACATACCGCTCTGTTTCCTTTACATACCGCTCTGTTCCCTTTACATACCACTCTGTTTCCTTTACATAACGCTCTGTTCCCCTTACATACCACTCTGTTTCCTTTCCATACCGCTCCGTTCCACTTACATACCGCTCTGTTTCCTTTACATACCGCACTGTTCCCCTTACATACCGCTCTGTTTCCTTTACATTTCACTCTGTTCCCCTTACATACCGCTCTGTTCCACTGACATAATGCTCTGTTCCAACTACATACCGCTCTGTTCCCTTTACATACCGCTCTGTTCCCCTTACATACCACTCTGTTCCCATTACATACCGCTCTGTTCCCCTTACATACCACTCTGTCCCCTTTACATACCGCTCTGTTCCCTTTACATACCGCTCTGTTCCACTTACATACCGCTCTGTTCCACTTACATACCACTCTGTTCCCCTTACATACCGCTCTGTTCCCATTACATACCGCTCTGTTCCCCTTACATACCGCTCTGTCCCCTTTACATACCGCTCTGTTCCCTTTACATACCGCTCTGTTCCCTTTACATACCGCTCTGTTCCTCTTACATACCGCTCTGTTCCACTTACATACCGCTCTGTTCCACTTACATACCGCTCTATTCCCTTTACATACCGCTCTGTTCCCCTTACATACCGCTCTGTTCCCTTTACATACCGCTCTGTTCCCCTTACATACCGCTCTGTTCCACTTACATACCGCTCTGTTCCACTTACATACCGCTCTGTTCCCCTTACATACCGCTCTGTTCCCCTTACAAACCGCTCTATTCCCTTTACATACAGCTCTGTTCTCTTTACATACAGCTCTGTTCCCTTTACAAAATGCTCTATTCCCTTTACATACCGCTCTGTTCCCTTTACATACAGCTCTGTTCCCCTTATATACCGCTCTGTTCCCTTTACATACAGCTCTGTTCCCTTTACATACAGCTCTGTTCCCTTTACATACAGCTCTGTTCCCTTTACATACAGCTCTGTTCCCATTACATACAGCTCTGTTCCCCTTACATACCGCTCTGTTCCCTTTACATACCGCTCTGTTCTCTTTACATACCGCTCTGTTCCCTTTACATACCGCTCTGTTCCCCTTACATACCGCTCTGTTCCCCTTACATACTGCTCTGTTCCCTTTACATACAGCTCTGTTCCTTTTACATACCGCTCTGTTCCCCTTACATACCGCTCTGTTCCCTTTACAAACTGCTCTGTTCCCCTTACATACCGCTCTGTTTCCTTTACATACTGTTCTGTTTCCGTTACATACCGCTCTGTTTCCTTTGCATACCGCTCAGATCCCCTTACATACCGCTCTATTCCCTTTACATACCGCTCTATTCCCTTTACATACCGCTCTGATCCCTTTAGATACCACTCTGTTTCCTTTACATACCGCTCTGTTCCCCTTACATACCACTCTGTTTCCTTTACATACCACTCTGTTCCACTTACATACCGCTCTGTTTCCTTTACATACCGCTCTGTTCCCTTTACATACCACTCTGTTTCCTTTACATAACGCTCTGTTCCCCTTACATACCACTCTGTTTCCTTTCCATACCGCTCCGTTCCACTTACATACCGCTCTGTTCCCTTTACATACAGCTCTGTTCCTTTTACATACCGCTCTGTTCCCTTTACATACCGCTCTATTCCCTTTACATACCGCTCTGTTCCCTTTACATACCGCTCTATTCCCTTTACATACAGCTCTGTTCCTTTTACATACCGCTCTGTTCCCCTTACATACCGCTCTGTTCCCCTTACATACCGCTCTGTTGCCTTTACATACCGCTCTGTTCCCTTTACATACCGCTTGGTTCCCTTTAGATACCACTCTGTTTCATTTACATACCTCTCTGTTCCCTTACATACCGCTCTGTTCGCCGTACATACCGCTCTGTTCCCTTTACATACAGCTCTGTTCCCTTTACAAAATGCTCTATTCCCTTTACATACCGCTCTGTTCCCCTTACATACCGCTCTGTTCCCCTTACATACTGCTCTGTTCCCTTTACATACAGCTCTGTTCCTTTTACATACCGCTCTGTTTCCCTTACATACCGCTCTGTTCCCTTTACAAACTGCTCTGTTCCCCTTACATACCGCTCTGTTTCCTTTCCATACCGCTCCGTTCCACTTACATACCGCTCTGTTTCCTTTACATACCGCACTGTTCCCCTTACATACCGCTCTGTTTCCTTTACATTTCACTCTGTTCCCCTTACATACCGCTCTGTTCCACTGACATAATGCTCTGTTCCAACTACATACCGCTCTGTTCCCTTTACATACCGCTCTGTTCCCCTTACATACCACTCTGTTCCCATTACATACCGCTCTGTTCCCCTTACATACCACTCTGTCCCCTTTACATACCGCTCTGTTCCCTTTACATACCGCTCTGTTCCACTTACATACCGCTCTGTTCCACTTACATACCACTCTGTTCCCCTTACATACCGCTCTGTTCCCATTACATACCGCTCTGTTCCCATTACATACCGCTCTGTCCCCTTTACATACCGCTCTGTTCCCTTTACATACCGCTCTGCTCCCTTTACATACCGCTCTGTTCCTCTTACATACCGCTCTGTTCCACTTACATACCGCTCTGTTCCACTTACATACCGCTCTATTCCCTTTACATACAGCTCTGTTCCCCTTACATACCGCTCTGTTCCCTTTACATACCGCTCTGTTCCCCTTACATACCGCTCTGTTCCACTTACATACCGCTCTGTTCCACTTACATACCGCTCTGTTCCCCTTACATACCGCTCTGTTCCCCTTACAAACCGCTCTATTCCCGTTACATACAGCTCTGTTCTCTTTACATACAGCTCTGTTCCCTTTACAAAATGCTCTATTCCCTTTACATACCGCTCTGTTCCCTTTACATACAGCTCTGTTCCCCTTACATACCGCTCTGTTCCCTTTACATACAGCTCTGTTCCCTTTACATACAGCTCTGTTCCCTTTACATACAGCTCTGTTCCCTTTACATACAGCTCTGTTCCCCTTACATACAGCTCTGTTCCCCTTACATACCGCTCTGTTCCCTTTACATACCGCTCTGTTCTCTTTACATACCGCTCTGTTCCCTTTACATACCGCTCTGTTCCCCTTACATACCGCTCTGTTCCCCTTACATACTGCTCTGTTCCCTTTACATACAGCTCTGTTCCTTTTACATACCGCTCTGTTCCCCTTACATACCGCTCTGTTCCCTTTACAAACTGCTCTGTTCCCCTTACATACCGCTCTGTTTCCTTTACATACTGTTCTGTTTCCGTTACATACCGCTCTGTTTCCTTTGCATACCGCTCAGATCCCCTTACATACCGCTCTATTCCCTTTACATACCGCTCTATTCCCTTTACATACCGCTCTGATCCCTTTAGATACCACTCTGTTTCCTTTACATACCGCTCTGTTCCCCTTACATACCACTCTGTTTCCTTTACATACCACTCTGTTCCACTTACATACCGCTCTGTTTCCTTTACATACCGCTCTGTTCCCTTTACATACCACTCTGTTTCCTTTACATACAGCTCTGTTCCCCTTACATACCGCTCTGTTCCCTTTACATACAGCTCTGTTCCCTTTACATACAGCTCTGTTCCCTTTACATACAGCTCTGTTCCCTTTACATACAGCTCTGTTCCCCTTACATACAGCTCTGTTCCCCTTACATACCGCTCTGTTCCCTTTACATACCGCACTGTTCTCTTTACATACCGCTCTGTTCCCTTTACATACCGCTCTGTTCCCCTTACATACCGCTCTGTTCCCCTTACATACTGCTCTGTTCCCTTTACATACAGCTCTGTTTCCTTTACAAAATGCTCTATTCCCTTTACATACCGCTCTGTTCCCTTTACATACAGCTCTGTTCCCCTTACATACCGCTCTGTTCCCTTTACATACCGCTCTGTTCTCTTTACATACCGCTCTGTTCCCTTTACATACCGCTCTGTTCCCCTTACATACCGCTCTGTTCCCCTTACATACCGCTCTGTTCCCCTTACATACCGCTCTGTTCCCTTTACATACAGCTCTGTTCCCCTTACATACCGCTCTGTTCCCTTTACATACCGCTCTGTTTCCTTTACATACCGCTCTGTTTCCTTTACATACCGCACTGTTCCCCTTACATACCGCTTTGTTTCTTTTACATAATGCTCTGTTCCCCTTACATACCGCTCTGTTCCACTTACATAATGCTCTGTTCCACCTACATACCGCTCTGTTCCCTTTACATACCGATTTGTTCCCCTTACATACCGCTCTGTTTCCTTTACATAACGCTCTGTTCCCCTTACATACCGCTCTGTTCCCTTTACATACCGCTCTGTTCCCTTTACATACCGCTCTGTTCCCTTTACATACCGCTCTGTTCCCTTTACATACCACTCTGTTCCCCTTACATACCACCCTGTTTCCATTACATACCGCTCTGTTCCCCTTACATACCACTCTGTCCCCTTTACATACAGCTCTGTTCCCTTTACATACCGCTCTGTTTCCCTTACATACCGCTCTGTTCCCCTTACATACCGCTCTGTTCCCTTTACATACCACTCTGTCCCCTTTACATACAGCTCTGTTCCCCTTACATACCGCTCTGTTCCCCTTACATACCGCTCTGTTCCTTTTACATAGCGCTCTGTTCCCCTTACATACCGCTCTGTTCCCCTTACATACCGCTCTGTTCCCTTTACATACCGCTCTGTTCCCTTTAGATACCGCTCTGTTCCCTTACATACCACTCTGTTCCCCTTACATACCGCTCTGTTCCCTTTACATACCGCTCTGTTCCCTTTAGAAACTGCTCTGCTTCACTTACATACTGCTCTGTTCCCCTTACATACCGTTCTGTTTCCTTTACATACCGCTCGGTTTCCCTTACATACCGCTCTGTTTCCTTTACATAACGCTCTGCTTCACTTACATAACGCTCTGTTTCCTTTACATACGCTCTGTTACCCTTACATAATGCTATGTTCCCCTTACATACCGCTCTGTTCCCCTTACATACCACTCTGTTCCCCTTACATACTGCTCTGTTCCCCTTACATACCACTCTGTTCCCCTTACATACCACTCTGTTCCCCTTACATACTGATCTGTTCCCCTTACATACCACTCTGTACCCTTTACATACCACTCTGTTCCCTTTACATACCGCTCTGTTTCCTTTACATACAGCTCTGTTCCCCTTACATACTGCTCTGTTTCCTAGACATACAGCTCTGTTCCCCTTACATACTGCTCTGTTCCCTTTACATACCACTCTGTTCCCTTTACATACCACTCTGTCCCCTTTACATACCACTCTGTTCCCTTTACATACCGCTCTGTTTCCTTTACATACCGCTCTGTTTCCTTTACATACAGCTCTGTTCCCCTTACATACAGCTCTGTTCCCCTTACATACCGCTCTGTTCCACTTACATACCACTCTGTTCCCTTTACATACAGCTCTGTTTCCTTTACATACCGCTCTGTTCCCCTTACATACCGCTCTGTTCCCTTTACATACCGCTCTGTTCCACTTACATACCGCTCTGTTCCCTTTACATACCGCTCTAATCCCCTTACATAACGCTCTATTCCCTTTACATACCGCTCTATTCCCTTTACATACCGCTCTGTTTCCTTTACATACAGCTCTCTTCCCCTTACATACCACTCTGTCCCCTTTACATACCACTCTGTTCCCTTTACATACCGCTCTGTTTCCTTTACATACAGCTCTGTTCCCCTTACATACCACTCTGTTTCCTTTACATACCGCTCTGTTCCCCTTACATACCGCTCTATTCCCCTTACATACCGCTCTGTTCCCTTTACATACCGCTCTGTTTCCTTTACATACCGCTCTGTTCCACTTACATACCGCTCTGTTCCCTTTACATACTGCTCTGTTCCCTTTACATACCACTCTGTCCCCTTTACATACCGCTCTGTTTCCTTTACATACCGCTCTGTTTCCTTTACATACCGCTCTGTTTCCTTTACATACAGCTCTGTTCCCTTTACATACAGCTCTGTTCCCTTTACATACTGCTCTGTTCCCCTTACATACAGCTCTGTTCCCCTTACATACTGCTCTGTTCCCCTTACATACAGCTCTGTTCCCCTTACATACAGCTCTGTTCCCCTTACATACAGCTCTGTTCCCCTTACATACCGCTCTGTTCCACTTACATACCACTCTGTTCCCTTTACATACAGCTCTGTTTCCTTTACATACCGCTCTGTTCCCCTTACATACCGCTCTGTTCCCTTTACATACCGCTCTGTTTCCTTTACATACCGCTCTGTTTCCTTTACATATCGCTCTGTTTCCTTTACATACCGCTCTGTTCCCTTTACATACCGCTCTGTTTCCTTTACATACAGCTCTGTTCCCCTTAAATACCACTCTGTTTCCTTTACATACCGCTCTGTTCCCCTCACATACCGCTCTATTCCCCTTACATACCGCTCTGTTCCCTTTACATACAGCTCTGTTTCCTTTACATACCGCTCTGTTCCACTTACATACCGCTCTGCTTCACTTACATACCGCTCTGTTCCCCTTACATACCGCTCTGTTCCCTTTACATACAGCTCTGTTTCCTTTACATACCGCTCTGTTCCACTTACATACCGCTCTGCTTCACTTACATACCGCTCTGTTCCCCTTACATACCGCTCTGTTCCCATTACATACCGCTCTGTTCCCTTTACATACCGCTCTGTTCCCTTTACATACCGCTCTGTTCCCTTTACATACTGCTCTGTTCCCTTTACATACCGCTCTGTTTCCTTTACATACAGCTCTGTTCCCCTTAAATACCACTCTGTTTCCTTTAAATACCGCTCTGTTCCCCTTACATACCGCTCTATTCCCCTTACATACCGCTCTGTTCCCTTTACATACAGCTCTGTTTCCTTTACATACCGCTCTGTTCCACTTACATACCGCTCTGCTTCACTTACATACCGCTCTATTCCCCTTACATACCGCTCTGTTCCCTTTACATACAGCTCTGTTTCCTTTACATACCGCTCTGTTCCACTTACATACCGCTCTGCTTCACTTACATACCGCTCTGTTCCCCTTACATACCGCTCTGTTCCCATTACATACCGCTCTGTTCCCTTTACATACTGCTCTGTTCCCTTTACATACCGCTCTGTTCCCTTTACATACCGCTCTGTTCCCTTTACATACTGCTCTGTTCCCTTTACATACAGCTCTGTTCCCCTTACATACCGCTCTGTTTCCTTTACATACCGCTTTGTTTCCTTTACATACAGCTCTGTTCCCCTTACATACCGCTCTGTTTCCTTTACATACAGCTCTGTTCCCCTTACATACCACTCTGTTTCCTTTACATACCGCTCTGTTCCCCTTACATACCGCTCTGTTCCACTTACATACCACTCTGTTCCCTTTACATACAGCTCTGTTTCCTTTACATACCGCTCTGTTTCCTTTACATACAGCTCTGTTCCCCTTACATACAGCTCTGTTCCCTTTACATACTGCTCTGTTCCCCTTACATACAGCTCTGTTCCCTTTACATACCGCTCTGTTTCCTTTACATAACGCTCTGTTCCCTTTACATATCGCTCTGTTCCCTTTACATACTGCTCTGTTCCCTTTACATACTGCTCTGTTCCCTTTACATAACGCTCTGTTCCCTTTACATACCGCTCTGTTCCCTTTACATACCACTGTTTCCTTTACATACCGCTCTGTTCCCCTTACATACCGCTCTGTTCCCTTTACATACCGCTCTGTTCTCTTTACATACCACTGTTTCCTTTACATACCGCTCTGTTCCCCTTACATACCGCTCTGTTCCCTTTACATACCGCTCTAATCCCCTTACATAACGCTCTATTCCCTTTACATACCGCTCTATTCCCTTTACATACCGCTCTGTTCCCCTTACATAACGCTCTATTCCCTTTACATACCGCTCTGTTCCCCTTACATACCGCTCTATTCCCCTTACATACCGCTCTGTTCCCTTTACATACCGCTCTGTTTCCTTTACATACCGCTCTGTTCCACTTACATACCGCTCTGTTCCCTTTACATACTGCTCTGTTCCCTTTACATACCACTCTGTCCCCTTTACATACCACTCTGTTCCCTTTACATACCGCTCTGTTTCCTTTACATACCGCTCTGTTTCCTTTACATACCGCTCTGTTTCCTTTACATACAGCTCTGTTCCCCTTACATACAGCTCTGTTCCCCTTACATACCGCTCTGTTCCACTTACATACCACTCTGTTCCCTTTACATACAGCTCTGTTTCCTTTACATACCGCTCTGTTCCCCTTACATACCGCTCTGTTCCCTTTACATACCGCTCTGTTTCCTTTACATACCGCTCTGTTTCCTTTACATATCGCTCTGTTTCCTTTACATACCGCTCTGTTCCCTTTACATACCGCTCTGTTTCCTTTACATACAGCTCTGTTCCCTTAAATACCACTCTGTTTCCTTTACATACCGCTCTGTTCCCCTTACATACCGCTCTATTCCCCTTACATACCGCTCTGTTCCCTTTACATACAGCTCTGTTTCCTTTACATACCGCTCTGTTCCACTTACATACCGCTCTGTTCCCATTACATACCGCTCTGTTCCCTTTACATACTGCTCTGTTCCCTTTACATACCGCTCTGTTCCCTTTACATACCGCTCTGTTCCCTTTACATACTGCTCTGTTCCCTTTACATACAGCTCTGTTCCCCTTACATACCGCTCTGTTTCCTTTACATACCGCTTTGTTTCCTTTACATACAGCTCTGTTCCCCTTACATACCGCTCTGTTTCCTTTACATACAGCTCTGTTCCCCCTTACATACCACTCTGTTTCCTTTACATACCGCTCTGTTCCCCTTACATACCGCTCTGTTCCACTTACATACCACTCTGTTCCCTTTACATACAGCTCTGTTTCCTTTACATACCGCTCTGATTCCTTTACATACAGCTCTGTTCCCCTTACATACAGCTCTGTTCCCTTTACATACTGCTCTGTTCCCCTTACATACAGCTCTGTTCCCTTTACATACCGCTCTGTTTCCTTTACATAACGCTCTGTTCCCTTTACATATCGCTCTGTTCCCTTTACATACTGCTCTGTTCCCTTTACATACTGCTCTGTTCCCTTTACATAACGCTCTGTTCCCTTTACATACCGCTCTGTTCCCTTTACATACCACTGTTTCCTTTACATACCGCTCTGTTCCCCTTACATACCGCTCTGTTCCCTTTACATACCGCTCTGTTCTCTTTACATACCACTGTTTCCTTTACATACCGCTCTGTTCCCCTTACATACCGCTCTGTTCCCTTTACATACCGCTCTAATCCCCTTACATAACGCTCTATTCCCTTTACATACCGCTCTATTCCCTTTACATACCGCTCTGTTCCCCTTACATAATGCTCTATTCCCTTTACATACCGCTCTGTTCCACTTACATACCGCTCTGTTCCCTTTACATACCGCTCTGTTCCACTTACATACCGCTCTGTTCCCTTTTCATACCGCTCTAATCCCCTTACATAACGCTCTATTCCCTTTACATACCGCTCTATTCCCTTTACATACCGCTCTGTTCCCCTTACATAACGCTCTATTCCCTTTACATACCGCTCTGTTCCACTTACATACCGCTCTGTTCCCCTTACATACCGCTCTGTTCCCCTTACATAACGCTCTGTTTCCTTTACATACCGCTCTGTTCCCCTTACATACCACTCTGTTCCCTTTACATACCGCTCTGTTCCCCTTACTTAACGCTCTGTTTCCTTTACATACCGCTCTGTTCCCCTTACATACCACTCTGTTCCCTTTACATACCGCTCTGTTCCCTTTACATACCACTCTGTTCCCTTTACATACCGCTCTGTTTCCTTTACATAACGCTCTGTTCCCTTTACATACTGCTCTGTTCCCTTTACATACTGCTCTGGTCCCTTTACATAACGCTCTGTTCCCTTTACATACCGCTCTGTTCCCTTTACATACCACTGTTTCCTTTACATACCGCTCTGTTCCCCTTACATACCGCTCTGTTCCCTTTACATACCGCTCTGTTCTCTTTACATACCACTGTTTCCTTTACATACCGCTCTGTTCCCCTTACATACCGCTCTGTTCCCTTTACATACCGCTCTGTTCCCCTTACATACCACTCTGTTCCCTTTACATATCGCTCTGTTCCCTTTACATACCACTCTGTTTCCTTTACATACCGCTCTGTTCCCCTTACATACCGCTCTGTTCCCTTTACATACCGCTCTGTTTCCTTTACATAACGCTCTGTTCCCTTTACATACTGCTCTGTTCCCTTTACATACTGCTCTGTTCCCTTTACATAACGCTCTGTTCCCTTTACATACCGCTCTGTTCCCTTTACATACCACTGTTTCCTTTACATACCGCTCTGTTCCCCTTACATACCGCTCTGTTCCCTTTACATACCGCTCTGTTCCCCTTACATACCGCTCTATTCCCTTTACATACCGCTCTATTCCCTTTACATACCGCTCTGTTCCCCTTACATAACGCTCTATTCCCTTTACATACCACTCTGTTCCCTTTACATACCGCTCTGTTCCCCTTACATAACGCTCTGTTTCCTTTACATACCGCTCTGTTCCCCTTACATACCGCTCTGTTCCCTTTACATACCACTCTGTTCCCCTTACATAACGCTCTATTCCCCTTACATACCACTCTGTTTCCTTTACATACCGCTCTGTTCCCCTTACATAACGCTCTATTCCCTTTACATACCGCTCTATTCCCCTTACATACCACTCTGTTTCCTTTACATACCGCTCTGTTCCCCTTACATACCGCTCTGTTCCACTTACATACCACTCTGTTCCCTTTACATACCGCTCTGTTTCCTTTACATACCGCTCTGTTTCCTTTACATACAGCTCTGTTCCCCTTACATACAGCTCTGTTCCCTTTACATACTGCTCTGTTCCCCTTACATACAGCTCTGTTCCCTTTACATACCGCTCTGTTCCCTTTACATAACGCTCTGTTCCCTTTACATACCGCTCTGTTCCCTTTACATACCGCTCTGTTTCCTTTACATACCGCTCTGTTTCCTTTACATACCGCTCTGTTTCCTTTACATACCGCTCTGTTTCCTTTACATACAGCTCTGTTCCCCTTACATACCACTCTGTCCCCTTTACATACCGCTCTGTTCCCTTTAGATACCACTCGGTTTCATTTACATACCGCTCTGTTCCCCTTACATACCACTCTGTTCCCCTTACATACCGCTCTGTTCCCCTTACATACCGCTCTGTTCCCTTTACATACAGCTCTGTTCCCCTTACATACCGCTCTGTTTCCCTTACATACCGCTCTGCTTCACTTACATACCGCTCTGTTCCCCTTACATACCGCTCTGTTCCCCTTACATACCGCTCTGTTCCCCTTACATACCACTCTGTTCCCCTTACATACCGCTCTGTTACCCTTACATACCGCTCTGTTCCCTTTACATACCGCTCTGTTCCCCTTACATACCGCTCTGTTTCCCTTACATACCGCTCTGTTCCCTTTACATACTGCTCTGTTCCCCTTACATACTGCTCTGTTTCCTTTACATACCGCTCTGTTCCCCTTACATACCGCTCTGTTTCCTTTACATACCGCTCTGTTCCCCTTACATACCGCTCTGTTTCCCTTTACATACCACTCTGTTCCCCTTACATACCGCTCTGTTCCCCTTACATACCACTCTGTCCCCTTTACATACCGCTCTGTTCCACTTACATACCGCTCTGTTCCCCTTACATACCGCTCTGTTCCCCTTACATACCGCTCTGTTCCCCTTACATACCGCTCTGTTCCCCTTACATACCGCTCTGTTCCCCTTACATACCGCTCTGTTCCCCTTACATACCGCTCTGTTCCCTTTACATACTGCTCTGTTCCCCTTACATACCGCTCTGTTTCCTTTACATACCGCTCTGTTCCCCTTACATACCGCTCTGTTTCCTTTACATACCGCTCTGTTCCACTTACATACCGCTCTGTTCCCTTTACATACCGCTCTGTTCCCCTTACATACCGCTCTGTTCCCTTTACATACCACTCTGTTCCCCTTACATACCGCTCTGTTCCCCTTACATACCGCTCTGTTCCCTTTACATTCTGCTCTGTTCCCCTTACATACCGCTCTGTTTCCTTTACATACCGCTCTGTTCCCCTTACATACCACTCTGTTCCCCTTACATACCACTCTGTTCCCTTTACATACTGCTCTGTTCCCTTTACATACCGCTCTGTTCCCTGTACATACTGCTCTGTTCCCTTTACATAACGCTCTATTCCCTTTACATACCGCTCTGTTCCCTTTAGATACCACTCGGTTTCATTTACATACCGCTCTGTTCCCCTTACATACCACTCTGTTCCCCTTACATACCGCTCTGTTCCCCTTACATACCGCTCTGTTCCCTTTACATACTGCTCTGTTCCCCTTACATACCGCTCTGTTCCCTTTACATACCGCTGTGTTCCCCTTACATACCGCTCTGTTCCCTTTACATACTGCTCTGTTCCCCTTACATACCGCTCTGTTTCCTTTACATACCGCTCTGTTCCCCTTACATACCACTCTGTCCCCTTTACATACCGCTCTGTTCCACTTACATACCACTCTGTTCCCTTTACATACTGCTCTGTTCCCTTTACATACCGCTCTGTTCCCTTTACATACTGCTCTGTTCCCTTTACATAACGCTCTATTCCCTTTACATACCGCTCTGTTCCCTTTAGATACCACTCGGTTTCATTTACATACCGCTCTGTTCCCCTTACATACCACTCTGTTCCCCTTACATACCGCTCTGTTCCCCTTACATACCGCTCTGTTCCCTTTACATACTGCTCTGTTCCCCTTACATACCGCTCTGTTTCCCTTACATACCGCTCTGCTTCACTTACATACCGCTCTGTTCCCCTTACATACCGCTCTGTTCCCCTTACATACCGCTCTGTTCCCCTTACATACCGCTCTGTTCCCTTTACATACCGCTCTGTTCCCTTTACATACTGCTCTGTTCCCCTTACATACCGCTCTGTTCCCTTTACATACCGCTCTGTTCCCCTTACATACCGCTCTGTTCCCTTTACATACTGCTCTGTTCCCCTTACATACCGCTCTGTTTCCTTTACATACCGCTCTGTTCCCCTTACATACCACTCTGTCCCCTTTACATACCGCTCTGTTCCACTTACATACCACTCTGTCCCCTTTACATACCGCTCTGTTCCCCTTACATACCACTCTGTCCCCTTTACATACTGCTCTGTTCCCCTTACATACCGCTCTGTTTCCTTTACATACCGCTCTGTTCCCCTTACATACCACTCTGTCCCCTTTACATACCGCTCTGTTCCCCTTACATACAGCTCTGTTCCCTTTACATACCGCTCTGTTCCCTTTACATACCACTCTGTCCCCTTTACATACCACTCTGTTTCCTTTACATACCGCTCTGTTCCCTTTACATACCGCTCTGTTCCCTTTACATACTGCTCTGTTCCCTTTACATAACGCTCTATTCCCTTTACATACCGCTCTGTTCCCTTTAGATACCACTCGGTTTCATTTACATACCGCTCTGTTCCCCTTACATACCGCTCTGTTCCCCTTACATACCGCTCTGTTCCCTTTACATACTGCTCTGTTCCCCTTACATACCGCTCTGTTTCCCTTACATACCGCTCTGTTTCACTTACATACCACTCTGTTCCCTTTACATACCGCTCTGTTCCCTTTACATACCGCTCTGTTCCCCTTACATACCGCTCTGTTCCCCTTACATACCGCTCTGTTCCCTTTACATACCGCTCTGTTCCCCTTACATACCGCTCTGTTCCCTTTACATACCGCTCTGTTTCCTTTACATACCGCTCTGTTCCCCTTACATACCGCTCTGCTTCACTTACATACCGCTCTGTTCCCTTTACATACCGCTCTGTTCCCTTACATACCGCTCTGTTCCCTTTACATACCGCTCTGTTCCCCTTACATACCGCTCTGTTCCCTTTACATACCGCTCTGTTCCCTTTACATACCGCTCTGTTCCCCTTACATACCGCTCTGTTCCCTTTACATACCGCTCTGTTCCACTTACATACCACTCTGTTCCCCTTACATACCGCTCTGTTCCCCTTACATACCGCTCTGTTCCCTTTACATACCGCTCTGTTCCCTTTACATACCGCTCTGTTTCCTTTACATACCGCTCTGTTCCCCTTACATACCGCTCTGTTCCCTTTACATACCGCTCTGTTCCCTTTACATACCGCTCTGTTCCCTTTACATACCGCTCTGCTTCACTTACATACCGCTCTGTTCCACTTACATACCACTCTTTTTCCTTTACAAACTGCTCTGTTCCCTTTACATACCGCTCTGTTCCCCTTACATACAGCTCTGTTCCCTTTACATACCGCTCTGTTCCCATTACATACCGCTCTGTTCCCTTTACATACCGCTCTGTTCCCCTTACATACCGCTCTGCTTCACTTACATACCGCTCTGTTCCCTTTACATACCGCTCTGTTTCCTTTACATACCGCTCTGTTCCCCTTACATACCGCTCTGTTCCCTTTACATACCGCTCTGTTCCCTTTACATACCGCTCTGTTCCCTTTACATACCGCTCTGCTTCACTTACATACCGCTCTGTTCCACTTACATACCACTCTTTTTCCTTTACAAACTGCTCTGTTCCCTTTACATACCGCTCTGTTCCCCTTACATACAGCTCTGTTCCCTTTACATACCGCTCTGTTCCCATTACATACCGCTCTGTTCCCTTTACATACCGCTCTGTTCCCCTTACATACCGCTCTGCTTCACTTACATACCGCTCTGTTCCCTTTACATACCGCTCTGTTTCCTTTACATACCGCTCTGTTCCCCTTACATACCGCTCTGTTCCCTTTACATACCGCTCTGTTCCCTTTACATACCGCTCTGTTCCCTTTACATACCGCTCTGCTTCACTTACATACCGCTCTGTTCCACTTACATACCACTCTTTTTCCTTTACAAACTGCTCTGTTCCCTTTACATACCGCTCTGTTCCCCTTACATACAGCTCTGTTCCCCTTACATACCGCTCTGTTCCCTTTACATACAGCTCTGTTCCCTTTACATACCGCTCTGTTCCCCTTACATACCGCTCTGTTCCACCTACATAACGCTCTGTTCCCTTTACATACCGCTCTGTTCCCTTTACATACCGCTCTGTTCCCTTTACATACCGCTCTGTTCCCTTTACATACCGCTCTGTTCCCTTTACATACCGCTCTGCTTCACTTACATACCGCTCTGTTCCACTTACATACCGCTCTGTTCCACTTACATACCGCTCTGTTCCCCTTACATACCGCTCTGTTCCCTTTACATACAGCTCTGTTCCCATTACATACCGCTCTGTTCCCTTTACATACCGCTCTGTTCCCTTTACATACAGCTCTGTTCCTCTTACATACCGCTCTGTTCCCCTTACATACCGCTCTGTTCCCTTTACATACCGCTCTGTTTCCTTTACATACCGCTCTGTTCCTCTTACATACCGCTCTGTTCCACTTACATACCGCTCTGTTCCCCTTACATACTGCTCTGTTCCCTTTACATACCGCTCTGTTCCACTTACATACCGCTCTGTTCCCCTTACATACTGCTCTGTTCCCTTTACATACCGCTCTGTTCCTCTTACATACCGCTCTGTTCCACTTACATACCGCTCTGTTCCCCTTACATACCGCTCTGTTCCCCTTACATACCGCTCTGTTCCCTTTACATACCGCTCTGTTCCCTTTACATACCGCTCTGTTCCCCTTACATACCGCTCTGTTCCCCTTACATACCGCTCTGTTCCTCTTACATACCGCTCTGTTCCCCTTACATACCACTCTGTTCCCCTTACATACCGCTCTGTTCCCCTTACATACCACTCTGTTCCCCTTACATACCGCTCTGTTCCTCTTACATACCGCTCTGTTCCCTTTACATACCGCTCTGTTCCCCTTACATACCGCTCTGTTCTCTTTACATACCGCTCTGTTCCTCTTACATACCGCTCTGTTCCCCTTACATACCACTCTGTTCCCCTTACATACCGCTCTGTTCCCCTTACATACCGCTCTGTTCCCCTTACATACCGCTCTGTTCCCCTTACATACCGCTCTGTTCCTCTTACATACCGCTCTGTTCCCCTTACATACCACTCTGTTCCCCTTACATACCGCTCTGTTCCCCTTACATACCGCTCTGTTCCCCTTACATACCGCTCTGTTCCTCTTACATACCGCTCTGTTCCCCTTACATACCACTCTGTTCCCCTTACATACCACTCTGTTCCCCTTACATACCGCTCTGTTCCCTTTACATACCGCTCTGTTCCCTTTACATAACGCTCTGTTCCTCTTACATACCACTCTGTTCCCCTTACATACAGCTCTGTTCCCCTTACATACCACTCTGTTCCCCTTACATACCACTCTGTTCCCCTTACATACCGCTCTGTTCCCCTTACATACCACTCTGTTCCCCTTACATACCGCTCTGTTCCTCTTACATACCACTCTGTTCCCCTTACATACCGCTCTGTTCCTCTTACATACCACTCTGTTCCCCTTACATACCGCTCTGTTCCTCTTACATACCACTCTGTTCCCCTTACATACCACTCTGTTCCCCTTACATACAGCTCTGTTCCCCTTACATACCACTCTGTTCCCTTTACATACAGCTCTGTTCCCATTACAACCGCTCTCTTCCCCGTGCTATGGATCACCACCGCCGCCTCTCTACTCCATCTCCTCCCCTCCACTCACTAACTGTCAGGCATGACATCATCATCACGGCCCGACAGTGTCAGTGAGTGGAGGGGAGGAGACGGAGCAGAGAGGAGCAGCTTTATGGAGGCAAGTTAAAGTAAGAAAAGACGTGGGGAGGGGGAGGCGCCGATTTTGACGATGTGTCGGGTGGGGGCGTCGATTTTGTAAGTGTGCCAGGTGGGGCGCCGATTTTGACAGTGTGTCGGGTGGGGCCGCCGATTTTGTAAGTGTGCCGGGTGGGGGCGCCGATTTTGAAAATGTGCCAGGGGGGGGGCGCCGATTTTGAAAGTGTGCCTAGGGCGCCACAGACCCTAGCACCGGCCCTGACTACACTATTCCATTTGTAACATCATCAGCTATTTATATAGTGCCACTAGTTCCACAGCGCTGTACAGTGTTACATACCCTTTAGTGCAATGTGCAATGAGCATCGATCAGCTGACAGGTGCAATGACTGTTCTCAAGAACGCCAGGTTTAAAAATAGCAGCATTTGTGCCAGGTGTACCAACAAGTGTATATACTTACGCTCCACAATGGCGTATACATGGTGCAGAGGTAGCGTACAGATGCGGCTTGAGAGTGTCAGTATTAAATGCTAATGTCACATTACCCACTTTGTACACAATATTATAATGTAATGTGTCACATTACGTGACACTGTTGTTAATAAAAGCTGGAATCATATGTTCCACATCAGATATAATTAAATACAATGACAAATACAAAATATGAACTAACTTTAATACAGACGTATTCAACTTTCGCCATTGAAATCAAATGGGAATATTCTTTCCTGCAGTAGTACAAATAAAAATGACAATTAAATAATGAGCTTAGTAAGCTGGAACATCATATAATATAGCTGCCAGGCTAATGAATAATGTACTGTCAGCTTCGTCCACCCTATATGCAATCAGCCAATCAGAAACAGCTAGGTGGGGCTGCTGATAGTAAATTTGTATCTTTACACCAGCCCCCTGCACCCACAAGAGATTCGCTTCCTAAACGGTGTATGTGCATATGGATATACCCATGTCTAATTGTGTTCCATCACTCTGAGATAGTCACTTAACTGACTGCATTATAATTTTCTGAAAGTTTGAATATTAACTTGGCGTTTTAAATTACGTGTATCTATTCGCTTAGTTATGCAATGTTGCCAAACCTCTCAGTAGCCGAAGTTAAGACCCCTCCCTACCTGTTTCCAGCTACCACTCAGTCAAACAGCATCAGCGCAGAGAACTATACGGGCGCAAATTCCAAAAAGGTTATTATGACCCAACCTCAATGTCGGTGCAACAATTTTGTGTCCTTTTAGTATGTGATGTTTAATTTATTCTTTTGAGGAGATGTTGCAGACGAACTTTGTTCGATATACGATGTGAGCCGCAATTCGAGAAAATGGCCCTGACAATTTTTTATGCCATGCTAAATATGTCTGGAATCAATGCAATCACAATATAATAATAATAGTGTGCCACACAAACAACGTAAATTCATCGAAACACTTAGGCATCCGCAAAGATTTATTTCGTTTACTAAGAAAAATGCATAAATTAATAAGCGATTTCACTGGAGAATCTTCAGAGGAGCCACCAGCAAAAAGTACCAGGAGTTCTAAAAAGACGTCAAGTGTCTCCCGCTAAAAAAGATCGTAAGACCACTCATCCATGCCAAGCGTGGTACTAAATGCCCGGAACACCTGATTTCATATTGCAGCGATTGTTGTGATAAGCTGGGTGAAATCGATTCGTTTTTTGTTTTTGTATTGTTTTAATTTTCAAACATCTCATACTTAAGTCAACGAAAAAGTTTAATATTAGATGAAAAGTTTATTTTTTGTTAATATATTAGCAATAACACATAACTTGTCAATTTTGGTGATTTGTTTTGAAGACTAGATAGAAATAAAAGAAAAAAAGTTCCTTCTCTATTCTCTATGACCTTTTTTTTTATCAACATATCTCGTTCAATAGTTTATTATTCCAAATATACTAATAATCTTCTAAAATCGTACTTGAACTTTCCATTTCAATGACGCTGGGTTAAGTGTGTCAAGTCTTCATTTATTTTGTGATCCAACCCGCAACAATTAGTTTGTGTAACCACAGCTTTCTAAGCTAGCACTTCCATAGAAGGTCACACTTCACACATAACACTTAAATAAAAATGCATTGTTGTTATAATACAGCTCTCCTCATTCATATAACAATGTACAAAATAATGTATTACTAAAAAGACCTCGACACGTCGATACACCAGCATCTACTTAGCTCTCCACAAAGCACCAGCTCTGACTTTATCCATTATCCAGAAGCTGTTAAATCACAGCCTCTTGTGATGGAAATAGACGTGGATTTGATACTTTTAGTGGAAAAGAAGCAATTTGTAACATTTCCGGATTGTATGGTTTATTCATTGCTGCACAGATTTGAATGTTATTCAGCCATTAAGGACAACAAGCCTAATATAAGCCAAATCACTAAATAATATAGCAAGTTTATACCATACATTTATAATCGGCTTCTCCAATCAACCATGTTAATAGAAAATCTGAACATTACTTTGTTGATGCGCTACATGTGAATTAAATCACTAATTTAATTTAAAGAGAGTTTGGCCATTTTAGCAGTTTAATCAATTTAGTAGAGTGGAAAACTGGCTTGTCTACTTTTGCCCATACTTGCCAACTCTCCCGAAATGTCCGGGAGACTCCCGAAATTCTGGTAGGTCTCCCGGACTCCCGGGAGAACAGGCAAATATCCCGCAAACGGCATCCTGCTGTCAAAATGACCGGATTCACGGTGAATCGCATCATTTTTGGCCCCGACCCACGCAACAAAAACTGCATTTTGTTGCAGGGGGCGGGGCCAAAATGATGCGATTCACTGCGCCCCATCCCTCCTGCCCTCCAAACACGCCCCACTGCCTGGGATCTCCCGGAAAGAAGTTTAAAAAGGTTGGCAAGTATGCTTTTGCCTCCAGAATCTCTGGGAAGGGAGGACTAAGTGACACGCGTAGGGGGTAGAAAGCCGTCACTGCGCTACTCAAGTTGACACGGCCCAGCCCCAGCTCTACAATGGCCCGATTATTGCACAGAGGAGCCATGTGACTTTATTCCTGGCCCATTGTGCCATCAAGGCCCCGCCCACTTCACTAGAAAGTGATGCAGGATCCGGGAGGGAGTCTTCCAGACATGCCGGGAGAGTAAGCAGGTATGGATACAACACTAATAGAATTTTCACTATTTTACACACTTCCTAGTGTATGGATAGTCTGCATTCTTATGAATATTGGTTCAATCCACGAATTGCATCCCTGCAATGTGAGTATGTAACAAATTAGATTTAAAGGGGAACTCCATCTAAATACAGATTAAAAACAAACATGTCCCTTAACTAAAACTATCTTTGGATCAGTGCCTTTATTGTTCTGTGATTCTATCAACCAGAACAACAATGACAATCACTGAGGAGGTGGGCACTGCAGACAGCTGTACCATGGAGAGTGTTGTCCAGCAATGACTTACCTGGAAATTACAGAATTTAGCCATTGGACTTTCCATTTAACATTCACTAAAACAATTATAAAAGTTTCCAAACCATGACCAATCTCAATGTATGTCACACTGATCATACACTTGCTATGTAGCTGTGCTGCAAATTCTTGATCTTTGTAATTATTTATGGTAGACTCTGAATGGTTCAATACTTCATCAAATTGACAAACAAGAAATTGGATGTGGATAGGTAAAAATATTCCCCTATGGTAACTGCTTTACCTATAGCATTTGCATATTTAAATGATGTTGATATTGCAATTGCATTTTAAGCATAGCGGTCCAGTCTTCTGGATGTCTGAAAGTCTGACTCCAGAAATAGGGCGCATCTAATCAAAAAACACTACCACGCATGTGCAGAAAGCACCAAATCCGCCTGCGTCTTGGACGCAATTAACACTTGTGACAGCTTGCGACTCACTACGAGAGAATGGGAGGAACGCGGATTTGTGAAGGCGTGACCATGTAAGTACATCCTAGTCGTAGTGAGGCGCAGACGCAACACACGTCAAAACAGGGCTAAAGCTGTGCGGCAGGAATTAGGTGGCGTTAGCTAGCTGCAGGAACTGCTATCAGGGTATTAAGAGTGGGACGCAACTGGGGTTGCTTGCCACTCGTAATACCCTACCAAGCTGCGGCACACTTCCACTCCTACACTTCTTAAACGGATTTTGCGTCTGACTCTAAATGAGGTCCTGTATGTTCTCCCTGTGTTTGCGTGGGTTTCCTCCGAATGCTCCGGTTTCCTCCCACACTCCAAAAACATACTGGTAGGTTAATTGGCTGCTATCAAAATAGACCCTAGTCTCTCCCCAGAGCCGTAACTTAGAATTCTAGCGCCTGGGGCGAGAAAGACAAATGCCGCCCCCGCCCTCAATTTTAGCCAAATGCACCTAAAATATTCCTAAAGCATTGCGCCCTGGACGGTCGCCCCTGTCGCACAGCCCTAGTTACGGCCCTGTCTCTCCCTCTCTCCATCTGTGTGTCTGTGTGCGTGTGTGCGTGTGTGTGTGTTAAGGAATTTAGACTGTAAGCCCCAATGGGTCAGGGACTGATGTGATTGAGTTCTCTGTACAGCGCTGCGGAATCAGTGGCGCTATATAAATAAATGGTGATGATGATGACACATGATCTCTGGAAGTGAGATATCTAGGTGTAGAGCAGTGCATTATTTACAATAATAATCAATAAAGCCCTAACCACAGACAAGTGAATAGACTGGAGCAGCCAATCCAAGCAGTGCTGTCTGGGGGTGTAGCAGATGAACTGACTGCAATTAAGTTTATACTCATTATAGATACAAATGACTGCTCACAGAACACCCAAGATAATTCTTTGAATAGTGCCAATATCCTGCAGTACTGTAGTCACAAACACCAGCAGATATACAAACGTCACCAGCAATACCAATACTGGTTACAGATCAATACAAAGTAAAGATTATTTACTAAGTTTACATAACACATGACCAGATGTGCTCATCCCAGTCCTCAAGAGCTAATGACAGGTCATGTTTTCAGGATTCTGTCTGTAGAAACAGGTGGGATAATTACTGACTTATAGATTAACTCATCTGTGTATGATTAAAGAAATCCTGAAAACATGAAGTGTTAGTAGAGGAGTGAGTTTAGGCCCCTCTGCAGTAACTCATAGCTACCTATCAGCAATAAGCTTTGTTCATTGTTTAATATTTATAGTAAATAATATTAAAGCAATGCAGATTTGTCCAATATAGAAGAAGTATCACATTGTCTGATGCTGCTATATCCCTTTTCCTAAAAGTGTCCACCACCAGGTGACTTTAATTTGTTGGCTTTACCGACATTCTACTACAGGCCTGGACAACCTCTGGCTGTTGTGAAACTACAAGCCTCAGCATGCTTTGCCAGCTGATATCCAGCCCATAGCTGTCAGGGCGATGTTGGGACTTGTAGTCTCACAACACCTGGAGAGCCAGAGGTACATTGCCTTTTTCTTATTAGCTAAGCTGTGCTTTCCAGCCAAGTCTTTATATCACTGAAACTTTGTTTCTGTCTGCTGGGTAACTACATAGTAACATGAAAATGGTTAACAAGTATGGATGTAAGGTCAGCCAGATTAAGCAATGTGTTTAGTATTAGTTACAGGATGGCATGCACAAGTTGAACTTATCTGAAGGTAGATAACATATTTCAACTCTTGACTTTTCTGAAGCTGTGACCAGGATATAACAGTTTACTTTTGGAATTTACTTTTATTTTCTTTCTCCTGTTGTCACTTTTACATGGGATCCATCAGACAAATATCACCCAATTCTTAGACAAACCATGTTCTCCATCCTGCAGGGCACAGCTGCCAATTAGGAGAGGAGACTCCCAGGTGGGTGCAGGAGGAAGTGCCCACTGTAGATCAGACATACTGTTTATATCATAGTGAGTACGGACATTCATCATCATCATTTATATTTATATAGCGCAACTAATTCCACAGCGCTGTACAGAGAACTCACATCAGTCCCTGCCCCATTTTAGCTTACAGCAGGGTTTCCCAAACCCAGTCCTCAGGGCTCCCCAACAGTGCAGGTTTTCCATATCTCCTTGCTGGAGCACAGGTGTATTCATTACTGACTGACACATTGTAACAGATCCACAGGTGGTCCTAATTATGTCACAT
This sequence comes from Mixophyes fleayi, assembly GCF_038048845.1. Taxonomy (NCBI): domain Eukaryota; kingdom Metazoa; phylum Chordata; class Amphibia; order Anura; family Limnodynastidae; genus Mixophyes; species Mixophyes fleayi. The sequence continues at coordinate 32,973,402 of NC_134404.1, read as the reverse complement.
GTGATCCGGAAAACCTGCACTGTTGGGGAGCCCTGAGGACTGGGTTTGGTAAACCCTGGCTTACAGTCTAAATTCCCTAACACACAGACACAGACAGACTAGGGTCAATTTTTGATAACAGCCAATTAACCTACTAGTATGTTTTTGGACATTCCAAGCATTTCTATTTTTAGTGTAATAGTATCTGCCAAATACACATTATGCTGTATGTGAAGAGTATGGACATTGAATTTAAATATTTAGTTAAAAGGCAAAATCTAATCACCTTATTCCTTGTCTGTAGCCAGACAGGTCTAGTTTTTTTTTCTTTTGACTCCTAATTTAGTTCCCTGATACATATGTTACCCTTATTTTTAGCACAACTATAGGAGAAGTACTATACTAGGGTACTATAGCCAACAGTTTAGTAATATGTCTGTCTCTCTAAATGATCATAGCCACTAGCCGATTTACTGACTCTCCAGAGATCACTGTAGGCTTCCCGGTGCCTTTACCTGTGTTAAATGCAAAAAAATGTAACAAGTTGTGTTTCAAAAATACTACCGCAGTACAAGTGAAATGCCAGTGTGTATGGTAACAGTACGTTGTTTTCTAGCCTCATACCTTGTTACACACATTTTACATGCGTTTAAAATCCATTATAAAAGTATTTACACAATGCCAGTGGGTACAAGACTTTGGGTGTACAACACAGATGATATTTGCACTGGAAAATGAGGAAAAACAACCGACTGTGAGACGCAACATACTTATACCAAACTATATGTCGTTTACCCCTTGTAGCAAAAATGTATCTCTTGCCATAGACGAGTGTGTGTGACTTAGGACTGCAACATAGTTGCACGATTTTGACATTCTTCTGGAACAAAACAAACGCACAGATAACAATAGTAATATGTGCCTAATTAACACACAGGGGTATAATTACTAAACTGCAGGTTTGAAAAAGTGGAGATATTGCCTATAGCAACCAATCAGGTTCCAACTTTCATTTATTTAGTGCATTCTACAAATAATAGCTAGAATCTGATTGGTTGCTATAGGCAACATCTCCACTTTTTCATACCTGCAGTTTAGTAAATATACCCCATAGGAGCTTTTTTTAACAATGGACCTGCAACAGATTTAATGAACTAGCGCAGCATTTTTCTGAGTAACCCATGGGCATACTGGACAACTTTCTGCAGTTAAGCCGTCACCCCAGCCCAAACTGTTGTAGCTTCGCTCTCCATTTGTATTTTGCTTCACACAGGTAGAAACAATCAAGTGTATGTTTAATCTCAAGGAAGCAGCAGCACTTCAGTTACATAACTCTGTTTACCACCTATTCAGCATCACTGCACTGCACAGACAACTTTTACAGCTCTATACTATGTTTAATACAGAAAAAAACACAGTATCATGACAGACATTAAGACAGGCACTAATTAAGGCACTGTAATTTAACCTTAATTAAAGCTGGAGGCTTTATGTGCTATAAGGGAGTCATGTACGGTTAAACTGTGACCCTAAGTACATTTGTACAATAAGGGAGGAAATACAGACAAAAACACAATGCTGCACTGTTATTTGTTAAGTGTTTGATTATATTATTATTATTATTATTATTATTATAGTGCCTCATGTGTGATTATTTTTGTTTGCATCATAATAGACAGTGTGTTATTAAATATTGCACTAAACATTCAGTATCTCTAGAGAGACTTATATATATTATGTCATTATGGATCCTCACATTCAGCTCAGAATCATCTCTCTGCTGAGGATGTAATTAAGTTACACAACTTTACCCATATCACAGGGTGCTGGCACCAACAAGCACAGTCTATAGGGCTGATAATTACACTGAAACATGACTAAGGAGCTAATTAAGGATGTGGGAGCCGATTAAATGAAGGAAGAGGTACTGTACCTGTAACAACAACCGGCCAATTCACATAATCCACCGAGGTGTTGTGCTGCTTGTACTGTGCATCCAGCAGTGTGAGGCAGGGAAGTTACAATGGACCATAGAATAGGATGTGTCTGTCCCACGTCTGGCTGGTTGTCAGTCAGTGACTGACAGGCACCTCTGGAGATGTAACAATCTGCAGATCCCAATGTCCACCAGAGTTCTGCTGCTTCTCTTCCTCCTTATATATCATTCGGTGCAGGCAGCAGTGTGAGCTCCGGAGCAATGACTCCTCCGGGAGAGAATACTTGTTACTGTTAGCTGGGTATATTGTGGAGCCTCTTCACTGGCCAGATGTGCTGCTGGGAGGGGTCATGTTATGGGCTCTCCAGCCTGGCTGAGAGCCTGTTACCTGCTAGTAAATCACAGACCACAGAGCCTTCTGGGGACTTGTTCCAGAATGTGTGGACAAGGTGGAGAAGGGAAATTAAATCTATTTGTTACACTCCAAGTCACTTGTATCTCTTTGTCTACTTTTAAAGTTAAAAAAAACATCTTAACTTGTTGTCAATGAAGTTTAATTAAATATACCTTTTATATAGTATCATTATTTATCTAATATAAATAATAATAATGTTATTATTAATAATAATAATAATAATAATAATAATAATAATAATAATAATAATAATAACAATAAAAATAACACCCTAGTCTGAATAATCATTAATGATATGATTATTCATATAAGTGTCATGGTAAGTGAGAATCATTATTGTCCTCAATTGTAGAGGTAACTTATGCTTATCACAATCTACTTAGAGGGACTTAATTGAAATAATGTTCTGAGAATATCCTCAGAATGTTTTTTATTTAACATGGTATTAGTACTGCTGGATAATGTTAGCATTAGCCATAACAAAATTATGATATCAAATTTATCTGTGGCAGTTGTACTGTTAAATGAGTCCACACAATGCTGAATACCAGGTGTAACAGTCTCACCAGTAATATTGAAACTAGAAAGGAAAGCTAGATGTGTGCTCTTAGGGGAGCGTTGCTTAGAAAACATGGCCCTCAATATATCACCACTCCGTGATCCTGCATGCTGACATTTCATTATCATGCTCTAAACCTTCTGTAGTGGTGGTTATTGGGGTTAGTAGAGGAAGGAGTTCCCTGGTGTGTTAATATGTGTTTATTTAATAACCTGCCCACGTCATATTGCTGCTGCATCTGCTTTAATGTGACATTCTGCAATATGACATTGAATGTTATTAAGGATTATGAAATATAATCCAAGAAAGCAAGAAAGAATAAGGGTGTTTCATGCAGGCTGAATGTTGCCTTTTGGAGGGTGACTTAGATTAGACGTCTGGTGGGGCATGATGGGACTTGTAGTTCACCAACAGCTGACAAGGTAGAGGTTCCTTCCCTCTGATGTTGACTTACAGAGTAAATCCAATAAAATAGAGCATGTGTATGTAATTTATAAATGTACATTGTTCTATATACAGTCCTATTATATAGATACATGTTGGAGATTGTACCTTGCAATTACCACTGACCGCAGAGGACATCAGAGGATTTAGCATATTGTATATTAGCCATATATACCCGGGCTATTACAGGCGGATGGATGTTTTTATATATACATTCTGTAGAGATCAACAGCATGTTGAATGTAAATGAATACCTTATCGCCTAGTGGTTCTATAACACATGGGATGTGTGACAAAATGTCTCTGATTAAAGGGCTGTCGTTTTTATTTCTTCCAACATTCTAATGCTCCTATTGTGTAAATCTGTGCTAAGTGCAAGAGGTTCCTCAAATTGCATTATACGTTAACGTTAGATTGGCTGGCTTGATGGCTAGCCCTATTACAGTTCTCGTAAAACACAACTAGTTCTCTTAGGTCACTTACGAATGCAGACACCAGCATTGTGTATTGGGCATGATAAGTGTTGGTCTGTGTTTACACTTTATACAAACTGGGGTGTTTAAGTTTTACCCCCTCATCATTTGGTAAAGGAGATCGCATGTCATATGCAAACCAAGAAGGGGCTTCCTAGTGCCTGGAAAGGCTGGCCCGGGGGGCAGGGGGGCAGCGGCCCAACGGGCCACTCAGTCAGACCGCTTTTAGGACCAGGGGGCAGGCCGGCCGGCCGCCCCCCCGGATGCAATATATCACCTTCAGCGCACAGGCGGCCGCATCCCGTGTCATGAGATGCGGCCGTCTGTGTGCCCCTGCTGGAAACCCCCCTCCAAGCCTGGAGCACTGTACAATTGAGGTGGCTGGACACTGCCCCCGCTTCACATGGCTCTGTTTGAAAACAGAGAGCTGCGTGCACCTAACAGGAGTAGCATTGCCCATGTATATTATGGGGATAGGGAGAGTTGGAGAGCAGCCAAGCACTGTGTACAATTATAACCACGCCCCCATACATGCTGATCACGCCCACGGCATGACCAGCATGCATGGGGGCGTGGTGTGGAAACCCCCCTCTGCAAATCCTGCGTTTGCCTCTGCATGTCATTAATAGTCTCCTTTTATCAACAGGTTAAACATGAACAGACCATTCCCAACAGGTTCAGATTTCATACAGTGTTGGTTCATACAGCCTGATATGTGCGGCTATATGTAGCTTCAGATCAGGAAATGATATGTTGAAGAGAACATAATGTCAGCAGGTGGCACTGTTCATTGCAACATAAAGTTACCTGCTGTATGGTGGGGACAGGTAAGGAATCCATATACAACTGGTGCATTGGGCAGTGAGAGGGGATATTTCCCGCTGTATGACGAGCTTTCCTTCGCCCTATCACCTCGCAAACTCTATACAGCAACTTTTATCGCAAAATGAATTCACAATGCTTTCATTACACCTTGCAATGCACCTTAGTGAATAATGTCAGAGATAAATCACTGTAGAATAAATCTGACAACATATCACACCAATAATATATACATCTATCACCATAGACACAGCAATATCCCTTTGCATATAATGAACCTCAATTAGAGTCGGACGCAAAGTCCGACTTAAGAAGTGTAGGAGTGGGAGTGTGCCACAGCTTGGTAGGGTATTACCAGTGGCAAGCAACCCCAGTTACGTCCACTCTTAATACCCTATGGAGCTTCGAGCAGTTCCTGCAGCTAGCTAGTGCTTGCGCCACCTAATTCCTGCCGCACAGCTTTAGCCCTGTTTTGACGTGTGTTGCGTCTGCGCCTCACTGCGACTAGGATGTACTTACATGGTCACGCCTTCACAATTCCGCGTTCCACCCATTCTCTCGTAGTGAGTCGCAAGCTGTCACAAGTGTTAATTGCGTCCAAGATGCAGGCGGATTTGGTGCTCTCTGCACATGCGTGATAGTGTTTTTTTTGCTGGATGCGCCTAAAACGGACTTTGCGTCCACCTCTAAATGAGGTCCTATCTATCTACATACATAATCTTCTCTCTCCCTTAGCTAATAATGATTCCATTTTGGCTGCTGACGTTTCTGTTATTGTAATTGGAGGTGTCATGTACGGGTACTAGGCAATGGCATTTTTGAATGCCTCAGTGTAATTGGCTACAATTATATCCAAAATGGTAATTTACAAATACAGAGCGGGATTAATGTACATGGTAAGCTTAAAATGCGAAGTACAAGCCTATCCAAAAATATCACCTTAAATCAGAGGTGTCCACGTTCAGGCCTCAAGGGCTACCAACAGGTCATGTTTTCAGGATTAGTTAATCCATTTGGCTGGTACAGTAATTATCTAACTTGTTTCTACGGACATAAATCCAGAAAACATGACCTGTTAGTAGCCCTTGAGAAGCGAAAGTAGACACCTCTGTCTTAAAGTAAGCAGAATACCAGGTATATAAAGAAGAATTAGCCTCCCAGGAAAACAAACTACAACTTTGCAGCACGGTGGCTCAGTGGTTAGCACTTCTGCCTTACAGCACTGGGGTCATGAGTTCAATTCCCGACCATGGCCTCATCTGTGTGGAGTTTGTATGTTCTCTCCTAATTGGCTGCTAACAAATTGACCCTAGTCTGTGTGTCTGTCTCTGTGTCTGTGTGTTAGGGAATTTAGACTGAAAGCCCCAATGGAGCAGGGACTGATGTGAGTGAGTTCTCTGTACAGCGCTGCGGAATCAGTGGCGCTATATAAATAAATGGTAATAATAATAATAACTTTTCTATTATAATTTTTTTCTGCTAGAAAAATATTATAATAAATGTACAATTTTTATCAAATTTTCAGTTCAATAGACCAATATCTGAGAGACTTGAATGTATGATCTTTGTGTTATATTGAGGTGTATTTGACACCACGATCTGTCTGTATAAATTTGGCAGGTACCTCAGGTCCGTACTCTGTGCTATTAGGGACCCTGCTCCTTCCGCTATCTAATTCTGGCCAAACATACTGCGATATGGACAATTGGAATTTAGATTGTAAGCTCCAACGGGACAGGGACAGATTTGAATGACTACTTATCCTCTGTACAGCGATGTGTAATAATAGTTGGGAAGATGCGTGGTCCTAAAATGACCCCCCCTTCCCCCATGCCCGATAATAAACCAATCAAAATCATATCATTATTTGACGTACTGGTACATGCAGCTGGAGATAACCACAGATTATCACTATCAGCCTTTGTGCACATTAATCTCCTGAAATATTATGTGCTGCTGTGAACTATCTGTGCTGCTGTGAATATTTCATTGATGACAACAGGCTGTTCTGTCCCCACCCACTTTAAAACAGGGCACACGTGGACGCATAAGGAAATGAAGAATGTTCACATATAGGTGTTCTGTCTCTTTTTAAATACACCTTAAAAATGGCAATTTAAATCATGACAAATTCACAACATATATACTACAAAATGGAACTGTCAATGCAGCAATCTAATAGCAGTCCATATAGATTACTCTGACTTTCCTTTCAAACTTTTTATACTACATAGAAACATAAAAGACTTTGTTGTTGCAATATTTACTTGTCTAGCCCAGTGGATCCCAAACTTCTTCAGTTCAAGGCACCCTTAGGGTCTCCATAATTTTTTCAAGGCACTCCTAAGCCAAAATAATTACCAAGAAGTCCCCTGACTTGCTTACCACTGGCCCTGGCCGAGGCACCCCTATGAGATCGCTGAGGCACCCCGGGGAGCCTAGGTGCACAGTTCGGGAACCACTGGTCTAGCCTCTTCCACCAGACATGGGGAGGATGTATAGCATTGGAGGTACCGGGTCATATTACAGCTAATTACTTTTTAACCCATTTTTGGAAAGAGGTACCAAGTGGTCAACACTACACCCCCTGCCCCTAAACATCAACCCCACCAATGAATCTTCATCTTTTATAGCTGCCGTGATAAAATGCAGAAGATGTAAAAACAACGTTCAAGACAGGTATACAAATAAAACTTGTGTAAGTATAATTTGCGTTATTTTAAAAAGAACCTATCGCGAGGTGTGAATGCAATTTCTTTATTGTGCTTTGTGTACTATAAACATATGTCCTTCACAATTTTTTTTTAATGATGTGCATATTTCGAGGCATTCCCAGCTAAGCGGGAGCATGCAGATCCTTTTTATTCCGGTAACAAGACCAGACTTGTATTTAGAAGTACAGACATCTGCAATGAAGGTTGTCCAGAGGCATAAATACATATCTCCCAATTGTCCCCATTTCAGCGGACAGTCCCGATTTTAGGGCTTGGTCTCGCTGTCCCTCTTGGGGGCATGACTGTCCCACGGGTGGGAATGTTGGAAGGAAGAGAGATATCTAACATGCAGCCTAGCATTTTACAGCGCTCGGCAGCCATCTAGTGATGTGACCACGTCCCCATCATGACCAGGGCACGCCCCCTTTCCCGCTCCGACCACTGACATATTGGGAGGTAAGCAAATAGTAATAGTTTTAAAGAGCAAAGAAAAAATTGTAGTCGATGTTGGAATGTGATAGTTCACCGCACACTATTTATTAATAGGACCCGGATCTTGGCGATAAGGCTAATTTCAGGGCTATTAAAAAATCAGTTACTGCCACAATTTACCAAATATTACAGGGCAGCTAAGCGGAACGAAGAGGGTTATTTTATCTTTTCACCGGGCCGTCTCTGCAGATGTGAGCGTGAGCTAGCTTGATTTGGGCTTTCATTAACAGTAATGCGTAAAACAAATAAAAAATGTTAACATTTATTACCAAAATTTAAAGACAGTGTTTAATTTTTTTTTTTTTTAAATGATTTTATTCTGGTGACGCCATTCTGAGATGGCGACAAGAGAATAGATATTTTGGTGGTACAATACCTGTTAAATAGGCTTCTCCATGTAGAACACGGGGGATCCTTTGCAAAAGAGTCTTACAGCCAGTGATTTTTATTGCCGGTGATGTCAGTGTTATCGCAGGCAGTAATCCTGTGATGCATAGGGTGAAATGGAAATAAAAAATCACTCTCTCTGGCTAAATCTCACCCTTTTAGTGTTCTCTTTTGCTGACTTGCAAAATCCCTAAAATGTTGTGTAAAATGTCAGTGGGATAAGAGGGGATTTGCTCCTAATTATGGGTCTGAGACCTCAAGGAGAGCAAAGCATAAAAAAAGGAGTAACTTTGCACCTGGGCTAAACCATGTTGCATTGGAGGGGGAGGTAAATTTAAAATGTGATGTCAGATTTATAATTGGGGTACGGCATGTCCTAAATCATCTTTAAATTTCTGCTGCTTAATGACTCAGGCCCTATGTGTGTAGCTGGGATATACAAATATGCTCCGTGCTTTTATCTCTGGATCAGAAATGACTGTATCCATAGAAATCTTATTTACAGCATCAGTTTTCTATGAAAGCCACCAATTGTTTACACTTAGTACTGTATGTTATCTAACAGACAGAGATTAGCAGTGTGAAAGTCTGCGGAAATATGGAAGTTTAATTAACCCCTAGAGTACTGCACACAATCACTGGACCAGCAGTAAGACATGCGCCGGTTATATTAGCTGTGTGAGATTATTATTTGATAGTCAGATATAGGGATTCACAAACACATATATATATATATATATATTCCCTGCTCCAGTTTTGGAAGGATTTTTCAGACTTTCCTCTCTGTTGATTCATTCTCTGGAGCAGATGAAGGAAACGTGATAGACCATCAGCTGACTGTTACTGTGACTGAACCAGCTTGCTCCAAGGTTTGGAGGTCAAAGTTCCTTGCAGTACATATTGTATATCCACAATCACAGAGCGCCTTTATTAGATGCCATTACAGACTTGTAACATAGAAGCCAAGCAATCATCATCATCACCATTTATTTATATAGCGCCACTAATTCCGCAGCGCTGTACAGAGAACTCACTCACATCAGTCTCTGCCCCATTGGAGCTTATAGTTTAAATTTCCTAACACACACACAGACAGACAGACAGACAGACATAGATGGAGAAACTAGGGTCAATTTGATAGCAGCTAATTAGCCTACTAGTATGTTTTTGGAGTGTGGGAGAACATACAAACTCCACTCAGATAAGGCCATGGTCGGGAATCAAACTCATGACCCCAGTGCTGTAAGGCAGAAGTGCTAACCACTACACCACCGTGCTGCCCAATGGCCATGTCTACAGTGTGTGTGGGGATTTCAATAAAATCTATAGGGTTTAGAGAAGGCGTTATCAACTTTTGGACTCACTTACCCAGTATGGTAGCAAATAGGGTGGGTGTATCTCCCCAGGAAGCCCACCAGTTTCTTGAAACCATGAGCAGGAATTGATCTCAGAGCAGCACATCTACCCTATTTGCTACACTCAACTCAGGAGCAGGGCCCTCTTAAGAACATCTTGGGCCCCCGGGCACATCAGTGCACCGGGGCCCCTATATAAACAAAAAAAAAAAAAATTATATATATGGGCCCTGCAGCCCAGGGGGGCCGGTCGGAGGCAGCAAAAAAAAAAAAAACCTGGAAAAAAAAAAAGACAATACTTACCTTGCGGTCAGCTGGCGATCCGACTCCCTCCATGGTCTCCTCCTCCGTCGCGCTCCGCAATGGATGTCGGGCGGGCGTGATGACGTCACGCCTGACATGCACAGCGAGCGCCGTACAGGGGAGGAGACCATGGAGGGAGCCGGATCGCCAGCTGACCGCAAGGTAAGTATTGTCTTTTTTTCCAGGTTTTTTTTTTTTTTGCTTCCTCCGACGGGCCCCCCTGGGCTGCAGGGCCCCCGGGCACCTGCCCATTGTGCCCAATGGGAAAGATGGCCCTGCTCAGGAGATGCCTCTACGATGCCTCTGCAAAAGTGCTCTAGGAATGTGGAGAGGCGTAAAAATCTAAAGAGGCGCACTGCGCAAATGTCATTTCACAGTTCAGCCACTTTTTGTACCACCTCTTTAATTAAATAAAAAAAAATCGGTTTTCACCTAAAATCGTGCTCAGTTTACCTTTCTTTATGACTTAAATAGATCATGTACGGGGGCTGTTTTTATTGTATGGGGCACTTTACTGTGTTTGAGACTTTTACTTATATTGTTTGGAGTGTGCATAGGAATGTACTTCTCAAGTGAACTACCAGTTGGAGCCACAAACTGGATGCAAATAAAAGTATAGGACTAGAAATCTCTAGAAAATGTAAGTCCTTTAAATTGCCGTGGGGCCCCTCACACAGCAAAGAACAACGCCCACTTGGCATCCTCTCTATCTTTTTCTTATTTCCATAAAATTAAAGCAATTATTTTAGTCTGCCAACATCCTCTCCTCAGTCTTCTGCAATGACACCATCTTGCTTGCAAACCTAAGTACAATTGCACTGTTCATTGGACATTTTGAACATTGTAAATGCTCATAACTGAGGTTACCAATTTATCTGTCAATTGACAGCAACAGTGTATTTCTTCATTTTCAACAGGAGATTTCAGGCAGATCTACTATTTCAAACATCAGGAGGTAAATTTATCAAGCTGCGGGTTTAAAAAAGTGGAGATGTTGCCTATAGCAACCAATCAGATTCTAGTTAGCATTTATTTAGTACATTCTACAAAATGACAGCTAGAATCTGATTGGTTGCTATAGGCAACATCTCCACTTTTTTAAACCCACAGCTTGACAAATTTACCCCCGGGAGTTATCTCAGTAAGTTAAAGTATTCAACATAATGATTTTAAGTAGGCAAAATTATTTTTACGTGGAGTTACCCTTTAATGAGTTATTGTGACTTATTCATAACTAGGTAAATTGTTTCACAACTATCTACATTTAATTGTTAGTTTTATTGATAAATGTCCTGCTGAGATAGACCAGCAGCCAATGCCGTGGAACTGTTATGGAGAGAGATAAAGGGAGACTCATCACAATTCACAATTCTATTAATACTTCGCTGTTTTTAATATTAAACAAGACACACTTAATATGGTAAAATAAAAGTTAAGTTGTATTATTTGGCAGGTGTACATACGAAACCAAGTTAATGAAAACCTTTTAAGACTGCAGTGCACCAACTTCATGCCAGTCTTGTTCTTTCCTCCTCATGTGTCTGTTGTTCATGTTACACTGGCTGGTAGCACCTGTATCATCCATAGAAACAAGTGGGAAAATCTGTGGAAATAAAATAACAGAGAAAATACATAGAAGATACAGAAACAGTCTGAATAAACTAGTACTAGTGCAACATAACCTTTGAAGCTTATAAGGTTCAATTAAGTTCAGACAGCACTGCTTGTCCTTTGGTTATGGGCTTCAAGAAATCTGACACACAGTAGTCCAGTGGGATCCATAATCCACATCCAGATCTCTGACCCCCTTCTAGCTGACTGACACATACGGTAAAATATGCCAGGCTGTTTCGACTTACAGTCTCATAGGCAAACCGGGGGAGTTTCCTAGTGCCTGGAAAGCCCCCTCCAAGCCTGGGGCACTGTATAATTGAGGCGGCTGGACCCTGCCCCCACTTCACACGGCTCTGCTTGAAAAGGGAGAGCTGTGTGCACCTAACAGTAGTCCACACAGCATTGTCCATGTATATTATGGGAACAGGAAGAGTTGGAGAGCAGCCAAGCACTCTCTAAAATTATAGTCACGCCCCCATGCATGCTGGTCACGCACACTGGCGGCATGGTGTGGAAACCCCCCTCTACAAGTCCTGCATTTGCCCCTGAGTCCTGATTACATGTGCCCAGTTATAATCATGGGCACACCAGTAAGCTTTGGCCATAAGAGCCTACCCCTGGCATGGCAAGCTCAATGATGAAGTATGCAAGTCAACATAAAAACCATTTACAGAACACAATTCACACTACCTGATCCAGGTGGCTCCATGTAAGAAGCTTGGTGCCCTCTTCCTGATGAGACAGAATCCCCAATGGGGTCCTAATTGGCCGGTGACCCGTGTATTAGAGTAGGGTTGTATAATAGGCTTGAAATTAAGTATTGACAAGATAGCAAAAACATAAACCAAAAGATGAATACAATAAATAAGAAAGGCAGATGTAATCTTGTGCCACGCGCTCTTGTATAACACATTATTGATTAGCGGTTCAATTTATTGTCTTCCTAATCCCATCTATAGCTGTCCATTACTAAACCACAAAATAATCACAAAGGAAAAAAAAGCATGTTGTATTTGAACCAGAATGTGTGATGTTACAGTGTTTACATGGGATCAATATATGTGAAGTTCAGATGGATTTAAGGAGTTCTATTTAATATGTTCCATATAGCACAGAACACATTTGTTGACATATAAGTATAAAAAGTGTTTTATGTTATTATTTATTTAAAATTTACATAGTTAGGGTGATAGTTTGGTAAAATTGAAAGGTGGCTCAGAAGCCCTGATCTGTTGCACCAGCAACGTAAAATTAGCCTCTATTTTTTATGATTAAATGCATTTAATGAAACATTACCAGATAGTTCAATGACTGACCCCTGAGTTAAACATCTTAGGGGAATTATCAAAGGTCTAGTTTACAAACTAATTATAAAAAATGAAAAGCATTACCAGTGGTCCAATGATAGCAATATATCACAGTCTAGGGAAAACTGGATTAAAATTGTAAATCTGTTCAAAGGCTCTTGTAACGCTATAATAAATAGATGTATGCTAATATATCCTTCCTATGCACATAGAGGAAAAAACTGCTTTACTACATATATGAAAATTGAACTGAGATTAAGATGCCACAAGTATTCAGGGCCTCCTACAGGAGGGGGTCAGGATGGGCGAGATCCCCTCCACTTAAACACCCTTGAATGACCCGCTCACTATGGTAATGTCTCGCTCACTATGGTGATGTCTCACTCACTATAGTGATGTCCCGCTTACCATGGTGATCTCCCGCTTTCCATGGTGATGTTCTGCTCAGTATGGTGATGTCTCGCTCACTCTGGTGATGTCTCGCTTACTATGATGATGTCCTGCTCACTATGGTGATGTCTCGCTCACTCTGGTGATGTCTCGCTTACTATGATGATGTCTCGCTCACTATGGTGATGTCTTGCTCCCTATGGTGATGTCTTGCTCACTATGGTGATGTTCCGCTCACTATGGTGATGTATCACACTTACCATGGTGATGTCCCACTTACCATGGTGATGTCTCGCTCACTATGGTGATCTCCCGCTTACCATGGTGATGTCCTGCTCACTATGGTGATGTCTCACTCACTATGGTGATGTCCTGCTCACTATGGTGATGTCTCTCTCTCTATGGTGATGTCTTGCTCACTATGGTGATGTTCCGCTCACTATGGTGATGTCTCACACTTACCATGGTGATGTCCCACTTACCATGGTGATGTCTCGCTCACTATGGTGATCTCCCGCTTACCATGGTGATGTCCTGCTCACTATGGTGATGTCTCACTCACTATGGTGATGTCCTGCTCACTATGGTGATGTCTCTCTCTCTATGGTGATGTCTTGCTCACTATGGTGATGTTCCGCTCACTATGGTGATGTCTCACACTTACCAAGGTGATGTCCCACTTACCATGGTGATGTCTCACTCGCTATGGTGATCTCCCGCTTACCATGGTGATGTCCTGCTCACTATGGTGATGTCTCACTCACTATGGTGATGTCTCTCTCACTATGGTGATGTCTTGCTCACTATGGTGATGTTCCGCTCACTATGGTGATGTCTCACACTTACCAAGGTGATGTCCCACTTACCATGGTGATGTCTCACTCGCTATGGTGATCTCCCGCTTACCATGGTGATGTCCTGCTCACTATGGTGATGTCTCGCTCACTATGGTGATGTCCTGCTCTCTATGGTGATATCCTGCTCACTATGAGGATGTTCCGCTCCCTATGGTGATGTCCCACTTACCATGGTTATCTTCCACTCCCCATGGTGATGTTCCGCTCACTATGGTGATCTCCCACTTACCATGGTGACCTCCCGCTTACCATGGTGATGTCTCACTCACTATAGTGATTTCCCACTTACCATGGTGATCTCCCGCTTTCCATGGTGATGTTCTGCTCACTATAGTGATGTCTCGCTCACTATGGTGATGTCTCGCTCACTATAGTGATGTCCTGCTCACTATGGTGATGTCTCACTCACTATGGTGATGTTCCGCTCACTATGGTGATATCTCGCTCACTATGGTGATGTCCTGCTCACTACGGTGATGTCTCGTTCATTATGGTGATGTCCTGCTCACTATGGTGATGTCTCGCTCACTATGGTGATGTTCCGCTCACTATGGTGATATCTCGCTCACTATGGTGATGTCCTGCTCACTACGGTGATGTCTCGTTCATTATGGTGATGTCCTGTTCACTATGGTGATGTCTCGCTCACTATGGTGATGTTCCGCTCACTATGGTCACCTCCCGCTTACCATGGTGATGTCCTGCTCACTATAGTGATCTCCCACTTACCATGGTGACCTCCCGCTTACCATGGTGATGTCCTGCTCACTATGGTGATGTTCCACTCCCTATGGTGATCTCCCACTTACCATGGTGATCTCCCACTTACCATGGTCACCTTCCACTTTTGGTGTAGGCTTTGGCTGGTGTTTTGGAGTTTACCCAAAAATGAATTTAAAAACACTTACATTTATGTCATTTTCAGCTGATTGTTATTCTTATATTAGTATGTATATAATTTACATGAATTTACAGTAAATTGCAAATTATTTATAGATAATTTTCTACTATTTGAGTGATTTGATTAGATCTCAGAGCAGGTCCTAGACTGAGCAGAGCTTCCGCCTCAATGAGGGGTTGTGGTGGTGGCAAAAAACAGCATGTTACCCCTCCTGGAGATTACCAGCCCCAGACCGAAAAGGCCTGGGACTCCTTTTGATCCTCATGGGAGGTGGAGACTGAGGTAATTAACAGGCTTGGGATCCTGGAGTGGTAACTTTCCCACCTCAGTGGTCCCAGTGTTTTAGACTGGAGAAAGAAAAAATCCCACACATAAATCTCCTAACATTTAGAATCACGAAATAGAGTCAAAATACGCTCTGCCCAATCCAGGTCAAATTTGTGTAATTTGGTTAAGCCCCACCCGGAACAGTTGGGAGGTAAGCACACAGACACTTTGAGAATAGAGGTTGAGGATTTGGGTTTGAGTAAAAAGATGTTTGCAGATAATCTTTTTAATTGGGGTCTACAAATATTACATTGTTGTGCAAATGACCATATTCAGCCTCACTGACTGTTGCATTAGTTCTTATCGAGTGGTCCGGAAATAGGTCTCCAGGGCACCAAGGGTTAAAAATAAAAGTATAAGAAAAAGCTCTCAGCTATGTCATCTATGACTTGTAAAGACACATATAATAGTATTTACAGGGCTTTTAATGCTTTAGCGGTCTGATCATGTGAGAGGCAGTGGCCGGTCCACTTGTGTAATTGTATTTAGGGCCACTATCAGGGCGGATACAAGGGGTACTAGCGTAAGAGGTCCGTACTGACCAGGGCGATGACACAGGCAGCAGGGAAGGATCACTCATTCCGCAGCCTTTGTCCATTTTAATTATTCTGCTGTGGTCCTCACTTGTTCTGATTGGGGCCTCAGATTTCAAGTTGTATGAAGGAAGCTGGCCTGGCCATAAATGTGTTTCCTTGTTGCTAGGAGTTTTGACTATCCCAGGCTTTCTTAGCCAGAAACTATTTGTATTCCACTGTGGGAATCAAACCGCTCACTTCACACCAGAATGCAGAAGCAGATGAGCAGATAGTGGCCAGCAGGAGAATGGTGGTGCCGGACGGGTGAAGGATGGTGAATAATAGCATACTTGCCAACTTCTGAGATCTCCCCTACAGGAGGGGACATCTCTCTGAGGAGTCTGGGGGGCGTGACCATGTAAGGCATGGTATTAGGTCCCGCCCCCTCAGCTGGACTTCGCCATTTTCAGCCCATTACAGCAGAGGTGGGGACATGATTAGCTGGGAATTGTGTCGCTAAGCCCAGCCCCCACCCACTTCACTAACGAAGAGGGCAGGATGTGGGTGCTTGCCCTGCTCTTCAGGGAATGTCTGGAAGACTCCCAGAAATTCGGGATTCTCCCAGACATTCCAGGAGACTAGGTAACTATGAATAATAGTCCAGGATCAAGTGCCACAATATCCTGGGAGTATATTGCTCAGTAAGCAATTGTCGTAATATTACTCTAATAATTGTACCTGAGAGCATTTATGCTGCAGGGAATTATCCATATAACTGTATGCCCAGCATGTCCTCTCACTAAACAACTGATATGATTATTATCATCTCAGTTGTAATTATCCTGGGTGTGAGCTGGAGTTTGCCTTACAAAGAGTTATTTTTTTAGTCTATATTTTAAAATGCATTAACCTTTTATGTCTTGTCTTTCTTTAACACCTGTCACTTGCTTTACATCAGAGCGGTTAGAAATACTGGTACTTACAGAAGGGGCGCTTTTACTTTATCTTATATGTAAGCGGTTACATTGTTTAATATGGAATGAATCACTGCTTTTTAGTAGTACTTTTCACAATCGCGAGTTTCCTTGTAGGTAACCAAGTACTGCAGACTCATTAGGTTTACACATCCTAATGAGGAGGTGAGGAGGGGACAACTGCTGCAGAAACAAAATCATAGAGGTGTTTGGGAGATTTCCTATATTTATACCCATAACAGGAGAGGAACATTGTGAGAAGTTATGACAAGTTTTCTTATGTGTCATCTACACTGTATCCTACAGAGACCGACTGTCTGCCATCAAACCTTTACACCTTGGCGGGTCTGAGGGCTTGTGGGGGTCTGAGGGCATGTGGGGCTATTTTAGAGCATGTGAGAGTGGCATGTGGGGCTATTTTAGAGCATGTGAGAGGGGCATGTGGGGATGAATGATGTGAGCATACTGAGGTTGTTTATTCAATCTCAAAATGTGCAGCCATACTTGCCAGCCTTATGTTGGCCTTGTCCGGGAGATCCTGGAGGGCACGAGGGGTGTATGGGCGGAGGGGGTGGGGCTTCGCGAATTGCATCATTTTGGCCCTGCCCCGGTTACGTAATGCCTGTTTTGGGTCTTTTTACAGTGGTAAAAAGACCCCAAACAAGCATTACATCACTGGGGGCAGGGCCAAAATGAAGCAAATCGCAAAGCCCCGCCCCCTCCGCCCGTACATGCCGGCTCTAATTTAGTGAAGTGGGCAGATGCGGGAGAATTGCCAGCTCTCCCAGCGAAATTCGGGAGTCTCCCGGACATTCCAGGAGAGTTGGCATGTATGTCTGCAGCCCTTTTGTAGGTTGGATGTATGTATTATATACTGATCTGTGCTGTGTTCTATGCTCACGTATTGCTCACATTTCCATAATTCATGCACCAATATTTTTTACAAACAGGCCCCAACATTGCAGGATCCAGACAAAGAACCAACAGCAGGCTGTGAAAGCTGCAATAACAGGTAGGAGAGAACACCACCGTCCACCAACAGCCTTGTCCTTTATCCCTCCTAATTTAATTTCCTGACCTCACTTGTTCTTTCTCTTTTCCTCTTTTTCTCCCCCTCTTCCTTGCTGTCCTCTATCTCTCCCCCTCTTCCTTGCTGTCCTCTATCTCTCCCCCTCTTCCTTGCTGTCCTCTATCTCTCACCTTCCTCAATGTTAGGATTGATAGTAATGGAGTTATTATTAGAAAATTTGCTTTGTTTGGTTGGATGGATAAGGTGAGCAGCAAATGTGTTTGTGCTGTATGTTGAATTTCTTCTCAAAATATGACTGCTGCATCAAACAGGACATGTTAGCAAAACCCATATTGTGAAACTGCCCAAACTGTTCTGAAATGCAGTTCTGAAATGCACCACTAGAGGGCATGTCGGTTAAACCATTCAACCTCTTTATGAACAAACAGGTAGGCACTAGGTCTGTGAATATATCTATTGAAAATGACCACTAAGGTAAGATACATTGCTCAGTGTTCACCCGATATGAACCTGTAGCTCTGATAAACAGTAAAGTATTAACTTCCCGCTCAGTTACAAGCAAGTGAAACTTCTATATTGGGCAGTGTCTTCATGTGATCCTGCAGGTCAGAACGATGCCATCCACTTCTGTTGTCGTGTTAGTGGCTCTGGCTCTGTGTATGAAACAACCAATCTACATGTAAGGCTGTCATCCACATATCTTACCATACATTTATGTTGATAAATAGTGATAAAAAGTGTTTTAAAGTTTCAAAGAAACATCTATTTTTAAAAAAACTTGCTCAGCGCCAAAAAAAAGTGATCCAAGCACCTGCGCTCATTGCCTAGGCTGGTTGCGGCAATTGCAGCAAGATGAACAGTGTGGGGTCACCACGGAAACCCGCAACCTGTACAAGGCTATAATATATTGGGCTGGTCACACTATCATAGGGAAACCAACAGTGTGATGTCCCCCTGCCATAATTTAACAGCCTGCTGAAAAATGTGCCCCTTCCCCCATAGTTGCGGCTAAATCCCACACGGAATCTAAACACAATTAACTTCATTGATACATTTTAGCAATGAACATCAATATATCAATCAAGTTCACTACGGTTAGACCTCACTTGGTATCTAGCCGCATCAACAAATCAGAGCATTTTTTTCCCACTTGGACCAATCAGAGTGAAGCCTCCTGGCCTGTCATTAATGACGAGGTTCTACAAGGAGCAGATGTTTTTTTTATTCTTTATGGATTAAAAGATTAAAAGACATTTTTTGTGGGAACACGTAGGGAATTCAGCCCTGTCCTGAACAGACTGGAGTGTTGTCAAATGATGACAGGGGGCACCGCAAGCTGTGAATTTCCTTATTGTAGTGTGTACGCTATTCATTATTTTTAAGTTAAAGATTAAGGTGTATTTTAATGTATCCTGATGCTTTTTAAATATATATTGTGCGGACACATTTAAACATAAATATGCTTTTATTGTGGCAAGCAAATGCG